>NC_133753.1:23932068-24235099 GCF_036562045.2 Rhinolophus sinicus | reverse complement strand
TGAGACTCAGAAAGAACATGACCTTTTTTATACAGCCTAAGATCCAGTGCTTCCCAATGTTTTAATGATTCGGGGGCACCAGTGAACCATTTGTACAGAAGATGCCCTTTCAAACTAATCCCCCAGCGGGAGCCTACCTAGTTCACTGCTGCAGGCTCGTGTAGTCTCACAATGGCCGGTGAACAGCTGTAAGCTGTTGCTTTACCCTTCTGCTCGGACTGAAGCGTATATACTAGCTGAACTGCTTTTCTTCTGTCATTTAATGTCTGAGGCAAGAGTATGAAATGCAGGGCAGGTAGCTGTTAGCCTCAAAGGAGCTCAATGACATGAGGAGTCTTCTGGGAAGAGGGAGAGAGCACGCATGAGAAATGAGCTTTTCCAGGCACCTCAGAAAGTTCTGTACACTGCGGGTAGCCTCATTTTTCTGAGGCGACATAGCACACAGCAGATTGAAATTTGATTTTCCTGCTGTTTCTAGATGAGGAACAATGTCTGTCTCCTAAAATAATAGTTTCCGTTTACTATCTGTGCTGTGTGTGAGGGTCATTCTAAATCTTTTATGTATCATCTCCTTTAATCCTATTGTCCTACTGTTACTATCCCTATTTAACAGATAAGGAACTGAAATGCGGGAGAGGTTAAGGGATCCAAAGATCACACTGGTGGTTCTATTAATTGGTGAAGCTAGGATCCAACTACTGGCAGTCTGCAGCCACAGACCACAGCAGTTTAACCGCTTTGGAATTCATACAGGGTCCATCATGGGGAGACAGAGTGGGTTGCGCCTCTGGACACAATGTGAGAGGATACACAAAACGTCTTAGCTAGAGCACAGTGGTTGAATGGCTCCGGGAATTAACTAGCAAATCTTGGCTGTTGATAACTTTATTCCTGATCTATGGCTGTCCCCTGGTGGTTTCCCTGGGAAACTCACAAGCCAAAGAAATCCAAGGGTCTAGTGAAATTAGTGGGATGAAATGAACTGGACCAAATAACTTATTTGCTGTATAAGCAACCCAACAAAAAACAGATAGCCTTTTGAGGTCCACATTACTCAGCTCAGTTGTAAATAGGGTTGTAATCCCTGCGACAGCTAAGAGCTGATGGACAGCACATTAACTGAAACAGGAAGCAAAATACATGCCCCATGATTATACTTGTACTTCCAAAGGAGGCAATTCTAAGATTTAATGAACTCAGCCATTACTTGCAAGATCACATTTCATTTTTAAGCTTCTAGGCTTTCCTCAAGACAGAAGGTTCCCAAGACTACTATGCTTCATGCCAACTTGTAACGTCACTCCCTGACCCCCTCCTCAATTCAGTTCCCTTGACCTTTCAAATGTTATTATTCAACTAGGTGAAGTTTGCTTTCACTGCTTATTTCAAGCATACTTGGTGGTATGAGATTATACAAAATAAAGCAAAACAAGGTCATTTTGTATAAAATAGATAGGTAAGGTCTACCAGGGCAAAAAGGGGAGAGAAGGTAGTTTCTGAAGAGTCATGTTTTTCCTGCTCTCTGGGATACGGGGCTGGGTGTCTACCTTCCATGGATCTGGGGGAGATACTCCATCTGAAAGAAGCAAGTGACCACGGCACAAATACAGAACACTGCCATCTTTTTATTTATTCAAAGGGACATTTCCAGGTACAGAAAGAAATCACAAGGTAATATTAGAAAAAAATAAAAATCAAACACCTGCTAATCAAGTGTTGCACTTAATGAAAACTACCTAAGACAGAAAAAGAGCCAGGAGATCACCACTGAGAACCAGTCACCCAGAACACCTGCCTCCACCGAAACGCTGGTACCACTGCAGAGCAGGGCACTGTTGTTGTTGCAGCGGAGCTAAAGGTGCTGTCAAGAGTCAGCAGACTTGTGGGCCAGATGCACTGAACTCAATGAGGCACTTGAAGATGTACTATGACAGCTAGAGGAATGTGGTTTGGAACCTGTCCTCCACTGCAAAGGCCGCTAACCCCAGGGCAAGTCAACCAATATCCCTAAGCAGCCTCATTTGGGTCCTGTCTGGCTGGACCCTCCTTATTCCAACAGCAAAGAACACTGAAGACAATTAAATCAATCCCTACAGTCTCTTCTTTTCCTTCAACCTTTTTACAAAAGATGTTATTACAATGGCAACAGTTCTGAGCTCTCAGGAAACAGGGTCTTAGGTGCGGTTGGAGGTTGAGACGCATGAAACAGTTGTCTAGAAATTCCTTTCATCTTATGGCACTGATTTAGTTTAAACTGGACTTCTCTTTCTCTCCCTCCACCCAGGTGCTCTCATCCCCAGATGGACATATTGGCATCAAACAGCTCTAGCTTTCAATCTGTACTGGGATTTCCCAGCAGAAGAGACATTTGCCTTTGTCATCCTGAAGTTCCCACTTCACCACCAGTTTTATCTGGAGAAAGAGAAAAAGAATTGGGAAAAATGAAAGTAGGACCTCAACTCAATCCAGAATTGCTTTAACTACGAATCCTAGATGTACACTGAAACAAACTGCCTAATTCTTGATGCTTTTCTTCTTAAATCGTACCATTATGAAAGCCGCTACAGCTGTGGGCACAGCCTGTGTCCCTGAACTTAGAAGAGTGAACCAAGTTATACCTACGATTTGGTGTCAGCACCACATACTAACCTAGCTAACTTATCAAATATAATTTCTAAAGCATTGTTTTTCCATTTTAGATCAACGGTACATACACAAAGGCTTACATGAAAAATAATTCCATGTTTAGACCATTTCTCATGTATGTGGAGATGTGATCCAGCTTTTTCCGACTGTAACCACGAAGAGCAGAGAGTAAAAAGTTAGATTCTTAGGTATAAGGAAACTTACGTGTTAGTTGGAAATGGAAATGTCAAAGCACAAAGGATGTCCAAAGACGTCTACTGTTGTATGGATAACTTCAGGAACAAGAACGCGTTGTAGTATATTGTTTCAGTTAACTTCCTTACACTGCTTGTGATAATAGTACACCTCATTAGATAGCTCTGCCTTACCTTGTTACATTCATACTATGAGCTGTCCTTTCTAATTCTTTTCCTTTGTGCATTTAAAAAAATGTCTTTATTTTTTTTTCTCAGTCACAGTTGATATTCAATATTATTTTATATTAGTTTCAGGTGTACAGCACAGTGGTTAGACATTTATATAATTTATGCAGTGACCCCACCCCCCCATTAGTCTAGTACCCACCCGGCACTATATATAGTCGTTGCAACATTATTGACTATATTCTCTATGCTGTACTTTACATCCCTTCTAATTCTTAATAAATCACTGACACTTTGCCAGTCCTTCCTTATGTGGACATTAGCTTACTTGGTATTAGTTACTACCAGTCTTTTGTACTCAGCTGTTTCTTTACAACACAACATTTGAGGGACCCAGCACAACATTTGAAGGACAACATTTGTGATACCCAGCTTTTGGCAACTTGTTTTATGAGTTTTTCAAGACAAGTACATATTAACTATTTCATGTAGTGCTTAAGTTAACATAGCTTAAGCTGTTTTTCAAATGAAACGCAATTCACTTAACAATAACTACCATATATTAAGTGCCTACTATGAATCAGGCCCTAACTTGACACTGTATAAGTAATGGAGCTCCGAGATACCCATGATTATATGCAAATTAATGTGTAAATCTACCCCTGACCTTTAGGGTCACTGACATCCCGTAAACACAGACTCCCTATGTTGGAGACTCTTTAGAACGTTCTTTACTTACTTGCTGCTTCTAGAAAATAAATGGCTAGATTGCGCCTGGTTCTATTTAATTTCCTTTCAAAAAATGTAACTCTTTTTTCTTCATGGAAAAAAGTAATCCTTTTACGTCTCCATTCTCATCAAGATTCATTTCTTTAATACAGGCCCATTCCAGCATTCTCTACCTTACAAATGTTAGGTAGAAAAAGAAGCAGGTATAGCAGAGTGAGTCAGAGGTGAAGGCAGGGGTTGGAGGGGGGTGGAGGGGAGAACGAAGAGTGGAAAAAGCTACCTCTGCTGTGGAGCTAACAAGCTACTTTGAGCTCTCTTGTTAACAGACAAACTACTTACAGCTCTCTTGTTAACAGACCAGGATTTTCTGATGACAATGCTGTAACAGCTTGAAATCCTGAACTATCTGATAACTGGCTAAAACCTTTCAACACTGCATAGGTTTTAGAGTCAGAAAACCTGGCTCTAAATCTAGGCTGCAATATTTCTTAGCTGAGTGGACTCTGTTCATATTACATAACATTGGAGGCTCAAATTTCTTCATCTGTAAAATAGGGATAATACCACCCCTGCACAGGGTGGTCATGAGAATCCAGTTAAATAGTAGATATAAAAATGGCTAACCATTAGACTATAGACAAAGAACAGGGGGACACAATGGAAAGTATCTGCCACACCTCTTGGTTCCTAACACTCCAGCTTATCTCCTTTCCCTCAGGCTTCTGCTTCTTCCTCCTAGAGATGAAGGACTCCTCTAATCTTCTCTTCTACCTCATTCCTCAGATACGTAATCTAGTCACAAGGCCTCCAGTGTCCTTAAGTCACTTACAGAGGGGTAGTCACTCTTCACTGGTAGTTTATTCAGGTAGCTGTAGGTCTTGTTTTCTTCAATGGGGCAGTTGACTCCACTCTTACAACCATCAGACTCAGGAATGGGAAAAGCAACTGGGACGCCCATCAAGATGCCATATACCAGGGCTTTGCTCCCTTGAGACTTAGTACCTGTGAGAGAGAGAGAGAGAGAGAGAGAGAGAGAAAAGAGAATCAGATAGTGGAGGAAACAGCCTATTTCCAAACTCTAAATAAAAAATTCAGATACATTCTCAAGCAATGGCATTGCTAGGATAATACGTACCTCTTAATTCCTAGGGTCTATATCTCTTTGTAGTTATGCTACAGAGCAAGTATTCACTCCAAAACCTGACAAATTACTGAATTATGGGGGGAGGAAGGAATCATTGGGGGTTGTTTTCTTTGCTCTTAACCCCACCTTGCTGTTCACTGCCTTTGTTTCTCAGGAGAATCAGAGCTACTTGGATAAATCACCTAATCTGACAAAGTAACTGATTTTTGGCAGTACACTTTCTATTTACTATTTACATCAGCTTCTGTCAAAGTGCATTGTGTATCTTAAAAAGTGTTAGGAGATTGGTTTCTTGAATTCTCCAACACTCCTGCCTAAAGGATTCCATTAGAAATTAAGAATAAAATGGAAAGCGAAGAGGGAATAAGGAGTCTACACGGACATGCCATGGATTGTAACAGTAGAGAAAGAGGCAACCTTTTAGAAACTAGGTTATTAGGTTGGTGCAAAAGTAATTGTAGTGGGCGTTGGCTCGGTGGCTCAGGCAGTTTTCTAACTCCGAAGGCTGCCGGTTTGATTCCCACATGGGCCAGTGGGCTCTCAACCAAAAGGGATGGTGGGCTCCGCCCCCTGCAACTAAGATTGAACACGGCACCTTGAGCTGAGCTGCAGCTGAGCTGCCGCTGAGCTCCCGGATGGCTCAGCTGGTTGGAGCGCATCCTCTCAACCACAAGATTGCCAGTTCGACTCCCGCAAGGGATGGTGGGCTGCGCCCCCTGCAACTAGCAACGGCAACTGGACCTGGAGCTGAGCTGCGCCCTCCACAACTAAGATTGAAAGGACAACTTGACTTGGAAAAAGTCCTGGAAGTACACACTGTTCCCCAATAAAGTCCTGTTCCCCTTCCCCAATAAAATCTTTAAAGAAAAAAAAAAGTAATTGTGGTTTTTGCAATTATTTTCAATTGCGAAAACTGCAATTACTTTTGCACCAACCTAATAGAAAGAGGCACATTTCTTGCTAAGCTCTACTCTCCATATAGCAAGATGGGTAGGAGGAATAAATATAATAAAATTAGGGTAAACAGAGTTACGAGCTGTTAGGTTATTCTGGAGATCCAGAGTATTGGCTGTTCCCTTCTTTCTGTCTGGGTTGGTGATTACTTTTGTTTAGAAGGTATTAATACTGTTTTGGTTTGGAACAATAAAGGGGCCCGGGTATCATCTCGAAGCGAAACTAACTCTACTACTTAGAGCTGTCTTTAGGCTTAAGAACAAGAGATGGCAGGAATGTTGAGATTTCTTTTTTAGACTGTCTAGTCCAGTTCTATAGGATAGAAAATGAGAGAGGGATTCTAGAAATAAAGACTTTGCATTTGTCTAGATTCCTGGGAATCTGAAGGTGATGAATGCGGTACCAGAAAGCAACAAGTTCCAATAATATTTCTTCAAGTTGAAGAAAGCTCTCAGATTTCTCTCTCTCTCTTTTTTTTTTTTTAAGGGGAACAGGACTTTATTGGGGAACAGTTTATACTTCCAGGACTTTTTTCCAAGTCAAGTTGTTGCCCTTTCAATCTTAGTTGTGGAGGGTGCAGCTCAGCTCCAGGTCCAGTTGCCGTTACTAGTTGCAGGGGGCGCAGCCCACCATCCCTTGCGGGAGTCAAGGAATTGAACTGGCAACTTTGTGGTTGAGAGCCCCGCGCTCTGACCAACTGAGCCATCCAGGAGGCAGCTCAGCTCATGGTGCAGTGTTCAATCTTAGTTGCAGGGGGCGCAGCCCACCATCCCTTGCGGGACTCGAGGAATTGAACTGGCAACCTCGTGGTTGAGAGCCCACTGGCCCATGTGGGAATCGAACTGGCAGCCTTCGGAGTTAGGAGCAAGGAGCTCTAACCGCCTGAGCCACCGGGCTGGCCCAGCTCTCAGATTTCTTGATTGCTTCTTGGGTCCCCAGTGAGTTCCCTAAACCTTACCAAGGCTAAGTATTAACTGCTCTTGTATTTTGAGGCAGAACATAGGTATTTTGCTTGAAATAACAGTATGGAGAAGTTCCAAAGTCTACAGATTTGGGGTCTGTGCTAATACTCTGCAGTCTGTAGGTAAACAGAACTGACATTTCCATAAAAGCCTACTGTGCGATATGATCCAAAATAGGAGAGAGAGAAGCCAAGCTGTCTTTTCTCACCTGTAACACATGGAAATCTCTCTCTTTGCTTAAAGGGAGTCTGGACTCTAGGAAACAGACATAGGGGAACCCCATTATGAGAAGGGTATCTAAGGGCACAGTGAAAGCTAGCTTTGCACAAGTTAGAAGAGAAGGCACAGAATTCTTGATTGCAGTTCCCCTCTCCCACATCCCTAAGCTCTTCCAATACTTGAGACTGATGTCATGCTTTAAGATGAATTTGAAGGTAACAGTCACTTTTACTCACTACTAGTGAAGGTGACATTGACGGTATAAGACTGGCTTTTCTGCAGATGGCAGGGCTGGGTGGGGCATGGGCTCACATTCACTTCCTTTATAACTCCAACCTCGGAACCTGCAAAAGAAGAAAAATGAATTGGAAAAGGAGGAAAATAAACCACCCAGGCTGTCCCTACTTAATGAGATGATGCTCTGCTCCCCCAATGAGGGTGAGCTCGTTCTCCAGGAAACTGCTTATATTTGATGGGTGAAGGGGAATTAAGGGAATTATAAAGTATACGAGGTCTGATAATTAAGTTCACGAACTCATTGCAATGATGTTGCTAACCGTTTTTTGCTATCAAAGGGATTATTCATTATGAATCTGTACCAACTGGACAGTTAACCAAGTTTACTATTTGGAAGTGCTGAAAAGGCTGCGTGAAAAAGTTAGATGACCTGAACTTCTCGCCAACAATTCATGGCTCTTGCATTTCAACAATGTACCAGCTCACACGGCACTGTCTGTGAGGGAGTTTTTAGCCAGTAAACAAATAACCGTATTGGAACACCCTCCCTACTCACCTAATCTGGCCCCCATGACTTCTTTCTTTACCCAAAGATAAAGAAAATATCAAAAGGAAGACATTTTGATGACATTCAGGACATCAAGTGTAATATGATGACAGCTCTGATGGCCATTCCTGAAAAAGAGTTCTAAAATTGCTTTGAAGAGTGGACTAGGCGCTGGCATCGGTGCACAGATTCTCAAGGGGAGCACTTTGAAGGTGACTGCAGATATTCAGCAATGAGGTATGTGGCACTTTTTCTAGGATGAGTTCGCAAACTTAATTGTCCACACATAGCCAGCTCCCCTACTCTACATCCTGGGAGAGCTATACCATGGAAAATCATCTCCACCCCTTTCCACTCCGGCACAGGATTTTAGAGCAGCACACATATGGCACAAGTCGCAGTGCTACTGTTTCCATTTGGAATCTTGAGAGTGGTTGCTCCCAAACTGTCCCCCCACTATCTTTCAATCCTGTCCTAGTATCTCTCCAAATCAGTGGTCTCCAAGCTCTGTATACCCCCACCAGTGAGAACAATTTAAGCAGGCACCTGCAATATACAGATGTACACTCGACTTTGGAAACCCGTGTTCTTCAAAATACGTATCGTTGAGGTAGGGTGGGTATCTTTTTTTAAAAAAATTTCACTTTAAATAAGGAAAAAAGTGCTATTTATTCACAATAAATGCTTGATCAAAAAAGGTTAAGTACAAATCGTTAAAAATCCTGTTATCTCATCCAGGCCCCTGAAACTGGACAGCTGAATAGGAGAGAATGCAAGTGAACTGCCTCCTACCACTGCCTGTAACAGGGTCAGCATAAGCTCTTCAACTCAGCCATCACTGTTGAGATAGACTCTGGGACCTGATGCCTGGGTTTGAAGCCTCACTGGCCGCATTACTTACTGTGTAACCAACCTCAAGGCGACATCCTGAACCACTCGGGGATACTAATAGTACCTACCTCACAGAGTAGGTGAGCTAACACACATATAGCTCTTAGGTAAGTGTTGGGAACACAGTAATGCTATACAGTAGTCCCCCTTATTTGCTTTTGGTGGTTTCAGTTACCTGCGTTTAACTGTGTTCCAAAAAAGATTAAATGGAAAACTCCAGAAATAAACAATTCATAAGTTTTAAATTGAGTAGCGTGATGAAATCTTGCAGTGTCCCACCCCATCCCGCCTAGGAGATGACTCATCCTTTTGTTCAGCTAAGCACTTAGTAACCGACTGTTCCGGTCCCCGTATTACAGTGCTTATGTTTAAGTAACTCTAACTTTATTTGATAATGGCCCCAAAGCTTAAGAGTAGTGATGCTGGCAATTCAGACATGCCAAAGAGAAGCCATAAAGTGACTCGGTTAAGTGAAACAGTATGTATGTATAGGAAAAAACTATATATATATATATATATATATATACTATCCCTGGATTCAGGCATCCACTGAACGTACCCACCTCAGATAAGAGGGGACCACTATATAAATGTTTACCATTATTGTCATTATAGCAGGATTCAGTCCATAAATTTAACCTAGAACAGCTGCTCCTGGGTGGGTTAGCACATTCTCTTTTGACACACAAGGTGGGACTCTCACCTCGAATATATTTTGTGGGTAGAAATTATGGATCCAGCTGATAGAATGGGCTCTTTGTGACTCAAAAGTAGAACACAGGAAGACAGAAAGCAACCCGCAGGTTGGCAGCACATTTTCTGCTTTGCAGTCACCAGGGTAGCCCAGTTCTGGTATGAACTGAGCAGCTCGTGTGGATGCTCTCTGCTTTCTCAGCCTGCGCCCGCTCTTAGGTGGAACAACTGAATCATAGTGAACAACACTGCTCCACTAGGTCGGTAAATATCTTGCAGTCCTTTATCCCCAGCTTGTTTCTCCATCATGGCAAAATTCTCAAACTATACAGGCAAGAATCCTCTTCTCTAAGACTCTCTCCCACTCTGTCCTATCGTCTATGGACAGGAAATAAAAAAAAAATCCAGAACTTTAAGCAACAACCTATTGAAAATCAGTGCTTATGCTAAAGCTTTCCATGTCCAGCTTCTACCTGCTTCTTTCAAGACTGGGTCACATGATCTAGTAGGAATTGAGTAAAGGGTAGTACTTGTAGCTCCTTCATCCCGTTTTTTGGTTGACAAGAGGTTCTTGGACTTCCAATGTCAGTAAATCAAACTCCTTAGCCCTAAAGTGCAAAAATTGCAAAACTAGTTTGCCTGACCCCATTTCTCACTTAAGGAAATGCCACTCCAGGGGAAAGTGGGTGTACAGTGGAACTCAAAAACTTTTGATGTGGGCACTGAAGTTTTTACATTGTATTTCCCAATTCAAAAGTAAATTGAAAATCTGTAACTGAAACTCTCCTTCCCTTAAGAAGTTCCTGCCATTGGCCTATGCCTGCTTTTTTCAAATAAGTAGAGCAGTCTCTGGATTTGGTTTCTTTAAGTTTTTTTTTTTTTTTTAAAGTTAATGTTACCATTGAAACCAAGTAGCTCAAAAACACACACTAGTTTCTTATTGCCTACTAGCTATGAGAACTTGGGCAAGGTACTCTATGTGCCTGTTTCCTCATCTGTAAAAAAGACTGTGATGGTTGAATGAGTTAATAAAATTAATACAGTGTCTTCATCCAAATGTTGGTAACTAAATTTAATGGAGGGAAAGGCAGTAATTTGAGGTAATAAAAATATCTTTCAAGTGCCAGTCTCCTAGTTGTGGAATAGCGTTTGTTAAGAATTAATAGGCTAGCAGCGTTTATTCCTTAATTAATCTATCCCCTATTTCCCATCTTCGTTTTTGTCTCAAATGAATTTTGATGACATAGTGGAAAGAGAATTTATTCCCTCATTTACTTTTAAAACAGATATTTATTGAGCAGTTACTATTCCCTGGGCACTGGCTATGGAGGAGCAAACTTATTCTGGTTCCCATTCTGCTGTGTGACTTTGCGTAAGTTACTTAACATCTCTGGAATTCAATGACTGAATATACGATCTCCAAGTCTTCTTCCAACTTACAAATTTTATAAAATCAGTTTCATGCTTCTTTCATTTATCATTATACCTCTCCACTTCAGAAAAGCATGGTTGGAACAATTCTACACACCTGACTGAACGAAATCACAATTTCTACAGCTCACCCCTGTATTTCCCAACATAGATTCCAACCACAGCGTCAAGAGGGGGCTATGTGTCACAAGCTGTGACCGGAAACACGAGTTTTATCGACAGGAGTAATCACAAAACCTCCATAGCCCAAGGGAAACGCCAACGAAATAAGTCTTGAAAAAGAGAACTGACTTTTGACTTGTCAGTAAAAGGTAAATTAAAACAGAGAACAGAGTAGGAGGGAGAGGTCATCCAAGATACAGACAAAAAAAGTTCTGCGCCTCACCCCTCACTCCCCGCGCTGCATATGGAGCTTCGGTTGTCGGCCCTACAAACTTTAGGAAACTTCAGCAAAAGGCCCACTTCCAAGAATGTCCAGGGACCCCAAACACTCGTTCCAAGGAAAGACACAAAGCTGTGAGCGGTCGAGTTTCCTCGAGGCCGGCACCTTCTTCTCTACCCCAGCCCACTCCACCAGGCATCCAAGGCTAAGCCTGGCCGCCCCCGGGATCGGCCCAACCTAGCCCCGGGTCTCAGCGCGGTGTTCTGGCGGAGGCTCCCGCAGAGGGCGCTGGGACCCCGGGCTAGTCCCGGACTCACCACAGTCCTTGAAATGCACCGGCTCTGCCAGGGCGGAGGCGCTGAGAGCCAGGAGCAGCCAAGCGGCGGCCAAGAAACGCATAGTTGCTACAGAGCTTCCAAGCGCAAGGAAGGAAGAAGCGACCGCCGTAGTCACAAGATATATGGGCAGGGGCTGGCCGGGGGTGGAGCTCAGTCAGGCGACTCGGTACCAGCAACCAAAGCAGAAGCCCCGCCCCCAACTCCTGGGAGCTTGGTTCTGCGGGATCTCGCCCGGGCGCCCCTTTCTCCGCCCATGATGTCCGCTTTGCGGGGGGGTGGGCTATGATACATCTCCACCCCGCCCCTCTCTTTAGCGCTCGGCTTTGTTGGTGCGTCCCCACTTCCGCAATGGGAGCTTTTCTAGCCAACCAAATTCCTTCTTCTCCCGCACCATCCAATAGGCGTGCCCGGAGGCGGGGTCTCTGTGGGTCCTGCCTTTTGAGGTCCAGGCGAAGAAGAGGATTGGAGCGACGCGAGGGGCGGGGTGTGTGGAGAAGATGGCGGCCGCCTGGGGCTTATCCCTAGCGGCCGCGGCGCTGAGAGCGGTCACCCCCTGGCCGAGAAGCAGGTACCAAGCCTAGAAGGGCAGCTGGGAAGTGTTAAGATTTGCGCCTCCAGGACTAAGCAGAAACTAAGGTCTGCGGGGAGGTGAGGGAGTGGCGTGAGGTTGTCCAGTTGGAGGTCATTAGGTTTGGCGTGAGCCAGTCCAGATGGGGGTCGTCAGGTTTGACTTGAGGCTGTCCAGGTGGGGGGTCGCCAGGTGCCCCTCTGCTTTGGGTTCATCCTCCTCCTTTGCGCGCGGCAGGCTCCTGGCGGCCTCCGCTGGACCGCGGGCGCATCGGGAAGCGTCGTCTTCCAGTCCCGAGGCTGGCGAAGGGCAGATTCACCTCACAGACAGCTGCGTCCAGGTAAGAGCAGCGGCGGTGCCTGGACGAGGGACGGAAATGCGGGGACCTCCTCTTGACCTACCCTTTTTGTTCCCTTTACCCGCCATTCCTGAGCCTCTCTCCCTGCATTTCAGAGGCTTCTGGAAATTACCCAAGGGTCAGAATTCCTCAGGCTGGAGGTGGAAGGAGGTGGATGCTCCGGTTTCCAATACAAATTTTCACTGGATACAGTTATCAACCCTGACGACAGGCAAGGAAAAAGGGGTGGGTCCTCAGAATGTGTATGGGGGGGGGAAGTGTCTCCAGTTTGACGTGCACTTTTATTCCAAATTTAAAAGGTTTTCTAAGGATGCTTAACACCACCCTTCTCACACAGTAGGGATACAGTGAAGATACGTTGTCTTGATTTAAAATAAGTTATAGGAGGAAAATATGTCCATAGGGTAGTTGGTAGAGAGTCAGGCTGGACTAGATTCCAGGCCTAAATCCCTAAGCATTTCCCAGTATGCATTCCATTGAATCTTTTTGCCTCAAAATCAGCACCTGTTGGAAGTAATAAGGGTGCTTCTTCTGTATTTCAGAAAACTGAGGGTGTGCACCTCTTACATCAGGGTACAGAGGGTGTCATGTTTTTGGTGTTTATGATATTCATTAATGCTTTCCTCCTGTCTTTTCAGGGTATTTGAACAGGGTGGGGCAAGAGTGGTGGTTGACTCTGATAGCTTAGCCTTCGTCAAAGGAGCCCAGGTGGACTTCAGCCAAGAACTGATCCGAAGCTCATTTCAAGTGTTGAACAATCCTCAAGCAGAGACAGGCTGCTCCTGTGGGTCATCCTTTTCTGTCAAACTTTGATGCGATGACTGGTGCCTCAGAGATTGCCACCCTTTGTACCAATTTGAGGAACCTGGGATTAGTGGAATTCTACAGGTTTCCTTCCAATCATGTTCCTCTCTCAGTTTTATTTCCCACAGTCCAGGAGTGTTGTGTTTTGCCACTGTTATTTTTAGAATGTGAAGCTTTTACTCTTGACTTAATTTCTCCTGCACAATTCTAAAGCTAAGCTTCTAGATGCTGTTACCTAAAATTTAATAATTGAAACCCAGTATAATCTGTAGAGCCTCCAAGATTCCAAAATTGGAAGTTACTTCTCTGGCATTCAGAGCTGCTTGTACATATGTATATAGCTACGTATAAAAGCTTGATTTTAAAGAAAGTCCTCATTCAGTCATGTTTTCGATCCAAGTCAGAGAATAGGTAGTTTGAACACTGGTTACTAGGCTAGAAAGGATGAGAAAGGCAAATGAAATGTTCTTATTTTCATCTCACCCTTCTTGAATGTGGTAGTTGACTTATCCTTATTTTCTGTGCAACACATTCTCTACCTCCCATTTGTTAAAGCAGATACGTTTTCCTTTCACACTCATGAATCTGCTAGATTCACAAAACCAAAAGCCCATCACTTAGAAAGCAGACTTAACTCCCACTGATAACTGAATCACTTGAAAAATAGCCTGTATACTCCGTACTCCTACAGACATTTCAGGATTCTATGATCATTTAGTGACTGACTCTTTTTAAGACATGTTGCTTCACTTACCTTATGATGTAAGATGTCTCTGGTCTCCTGTATGGCAGGAACCGGTCCCTTTGTTGGTATAGATAACTTAGAGATTTTCTTTTAGGTTGGATTACCAGATAAAGTGAAGTATGTCCAGTTAAATTTGAATTTTAGATGAGTGACATAATTTTTAGTATGTGTCCCAAATACTGCATGAAACATACTTATACTAAAAATTATTTGTTGTTTATTTGAAATTCAATTTTAACTGGGCATCCTGTGTATTTATTTGTTAAACCTGGCAAGTTTATTGTAGGGTCAGTGAAAGAAAAGCATTTTAAGTCACACATTCCAATGAATTCTAAAGTACTTGTTTGGGTATGGCACTTAAATAGGCTACAGAGCTAGAAATCGTTGTGGTATGTGTATGACAGTGCTGGACAGCCAGAATTGCACGGACACCTAAAAATGGACAAAAATACCATCACCATGGTGAGTGACTTATACACGCTAATGTTGGGGAAACCACACCCAACTTTCTTCTGAGAATTGAGCCGTAGTCTTTTGGCCTTCTGTTATAAAGCATCGAGTGGAGGGTCCGTATTTGGCAGGAGCATCCTATATAGAGAAGTGGGTAGCACTGATCATCACAGTGTAGCCCTCCCTTAAACTGTGGCCCTCAGGTCATGTCATGCAGCTCAGGCCCTAACACTGTCCAGAAACATTATTTCGGTTTTGTGTGTTTGTCTCAAGGGCAGGAAAGTACTTTTCTAGGAATCTAGCATTGATATTTATGATTACTCTTAAAATCCCTGTTTGCCATTTCTTCATAGAAATGCCACAGGGCTGCTTAAAGGAAGTTTGCTTTTAGAAGTTTTGAAATAATTATCATCTGGCTTTAATTGTAAAATAAGGTCAGGTAAATATATAAAGAGAGGGAACATTTAAGCAGTCTATGGCCAGCAGCTGTATTTAAAAATATTTTATTTTTTTTGGACTAGGTAATACATACATATGGTACAAAATTCAAAGAGACACAAAAAGGGATACAATGAAAAGTCTCCCAATCCTGGACCCATCCACCCGGTCACCCTCCCCACAAACCACCCTTATTTCTAAGAATTGAACCCATAGGCATACCCCATAGATATAATGTGAAATAACATTTGCACAAGAATATTCATTACAGCATTATTTTTAATAGCAAAAGATAGGAAACAATGGAAATGGCCATCACTAGGAGACTGATTAAATAAATTATGATTTATCCATTCAATGGAATAGTATACATTTGTAAAATAGAATGAGACAGCTCTTACGTGCAGGTATGTATTAAGTGAAAAAAAGCAAAGTGTAGAACGGCATGCAGAGTAGGCTATCTGTGTTTGTAATACAAGGAAACGTGTACATGCATGAGATATCCCTGGAAGGGCAAGCAGGAAGGTGAGGGTTGGGAGGAGGGACAACGGGAATAGCATTTAAGAAGGCGCAGAACCAGCAGGATATCCCAAGGAATGCTAAGGAGTTCTGTGAAACATGGGGTGTGAGGTGGAGTGCCAAGGTGGAGGTTAGCAGATACCCAATTCTCTCCCCTTTAGACAAATAGCAGCATATGTTACACTTTGTTATACAACCCTCCTTTTCCCCTTAATCTATTTTGGATATCAAGGCAGTTAGAGCCACTTTTTAGGGCTCTATAACACTTCTAATCTTTTGCTATTACAAATAATGCTATAATAAATAATCTCTTACATATATCATTTCACATTTGGTGAGAATGTAGCTGAAGTTTCAATTCCTAGAAGTGGAATTATGGATTCAAGGAGTAAGTGCTTTTATAATTTTGAAAGACATTGCCTTATTATCCTCTTCAGAAATTGTATCAGCTTGTACTCTTTCTCCAGGTGCTTGCCAACCAGGAGTCTTAACAAACTCCTTGATCTTTGCCAATCTGACAAAGTGTCTGGGTCTGGTTTTAACTTGCGTTTCTTTTGTTATGAATGAAGGTCAGCATACTTTCATACATTTAAGAACAATATATTTTTTATCTGCTGCAAACATCTCAACTAGTATAGTGACCTAGAGCAAATTATTTAAACTTCATGTGTCTTCATTTCCTCAGCTGTGAGTTGGTAATAAAAATAGTAAGTAGGATTGTTGGGTGATTAAATGAAATTTGTGTATAGCATTCAACACTGCCGACCTAGCACATAGCAAGCATTCAATAAGTTATTATATGGTGGCTGACAATCAGAGCAGCAGGTAGGACAGGACAGATTAAATTAAGAAAATAGTGTTCATCTCCATGTCTCCAGGGACACGGAGCCTTGTTTACTTACATTGTTATTGATAAGAGAGATACAAAGTCAGAGTGTTCCTTGTCTTAGAAGAGTAAAGAAGCTTTTCTCATTGGAACCCAATCATAGAGCTGGCAAAGGGGTAGGCACAGCCTCATTTATAATAGTTAGACTTAGCCAACATGGTAAAGAAATTTGGTTTAATATGAAACAAAAATGTGAGAGACCAGATGAACATTTCTTTATTCTATCGTGGTTCTAAACCAGCTAGCCAAGGTTGGAGTGGGTCTTGACTTGTAAACTCGGAGAAATGCCATCCAGCCATTTTATGAAGGGGAAGAGGGCAGAGGCTTCTGGGTAGAGAGGAGAAACAACAAAGGCAATCTGGCTTCCTCCAAAACATGACTACACTGCATTTCACAAGCTAGAAAATAGACCTCTTTATTTTTAGCACATCAAACTGGTGTCCACAGAAGGAGAGGCCAGGAGAGAGTTGCGTCCTGTAAGGAGCAGTATGCGTCTAATGCAGGTCTTCGGAGATGGGCCCGGCCCGTGGCAGAGCCCCTCATGCATCAGGTGCTGTACTGGGTAGGTTTTGAAGGTTTATTTGCTGGAAGCTACTGAATATTTTCTAGAGACTGTGTAAAGCCCTGGCTCCCCCTGTCCTATCAATTCCCCATACGTTTAGTATTGCCCCCTTGCTTTCTCAGGCTCCTTGCTCCCCTTCATGTCTCACACTTCAGCAAGCTGGCAACAGTCTTGCTTCTCTCAGATGAGGGTATCTCCTGCCCCTCCCTGGGGCCACAGAAGTGACTACAGGATGGAGATGTGGCAAAATCTGGTCCCGACCAGATTGAATAGCAGTGATGGTTCTTGGGGGGAGGAGGCACTGGAGTCACTCCCCAAACTTCCTCCAATCCTTTTTTGCTCCATGGATTCGGAAGGACCAGCCTCTGACTCAGTTTTGGGATCATCAGGAAGATCATCGTGGCTGGAAAGGGGTGTCTGTAGTGTGAGGCCGGAGGACCTCACATGTGTGCACAGCTTGAAGGGGTTCAGGGGTGGATGAGAGCCATCCTTTGGTACGCATCCCATAGCAAGGCCAGGACAGGACAGATGGCAAACTGGGCCTCACGGCCAGTGGCTGAAGCATTAAAGCATTTGGTGGTGGTTGAGCTGAGCGAGGGCGTGGTGGCATGGAGGCTGTGACAAGCTCACCGCCAGCACCGAAGCTGGGAGAGATGGAGGCAGGGCTGGCTGGGTGTGGGGCTGCAGGGCCTCCCGCCTGATGTCTCCCCAGCTAGGAAAACGTCCTCAAGGCCCCTGCCTGAGGCCAATTTCCAGGTAGCTGCCCACACTGACTTCTCACTGCTACTCCTTGGCGGTGCAGTGTGGGGGGCCTGCCTCAGCCACATAACCTGGGGAGCAGTGGCAGCGGTAAGAGCCCTCAGTGTTCTCGCAGTGACCGTGGGCGCAGAGCGCAGCAGGCCCGTTCAAGTCATCACACTCATTGACATCTAAGGAAGGAAAACCGAGCTGGCTGGAGCTGAAGGGCCTCCGGTCACTAAGCCCTGGCTCCCACCCTGTAGTGGAATCCTAGGGATGGCAGCCAGAGGCTGAAGTGACTGTCCCAAATGAGCAACTCGAGGACACAAATTAGGTGGTAAGGAGCCCATACTGTGCCCAGGAGAGTGGTCTGCTCCCTTGTCCCTGACGTTTTTTGGTCAGGGCACCTCCATGGAAAGGTCTTTCTAAACCCAGCATAGGCAGTCCCACTAGGGGGCAGTATGGATTTTCCAGCTATCCTAAGTTCAGACATGCATTCCTAACGTGAGCAGTGGGCCAGTCTGACCTCCACAGGGAATCATCAGGGCCAGTTTGCTTCCTGGGCATTGCCACTCTGATGCTAAACTTACCCACACAGGCCATTTGGGCCATGTCCAGCTGGAAGCCCTCAAAGCAGTCACAGGTGTAGCCCTCCTGCACGCGCACACAGCGGCCATTCTCACAGCCATTCAGGATGCCACACTCCTCTGCCTGAAGCCCTTCGAAGCCGGCCTGGTGTTCTGGTAGAAGGAAGTCAGAGAAGGAAGCTGAGGCCTTGTGCCCAATCCCTGGACGCTCACCCTCTGTTGAATTCCTGGGGTGGGGGTGGGGAGGGTCTTAAAACTCATAGAAAGATGCTAAAACAAAAGACTATTCTTAAAAAATAAGTGTGTGTCATTTTAGGTGGGTGAGACCTTTAAATGAGGCCTCCCAGGAAGGTTGGGATTCACTGCTTTTACAATGCCAGGCTCCTGAGCAGCTGAGTGTCTCTGTGCATTTTGGGTTTTGTTGTGGTTGCGGGGAAGGTGTTAAGATCTTTAGATATATAGTTTTTTGCTTTGTTTTGTTTTGTTTTTGCTGGGAGGGGTTTGACAGCGAAAGTGGATTACCCTCACTCAACACCAAGCAAAACTACCTCTTCTCTCTAAGCAGCTCCCCACCACTGAAGACCCTCTCCCGAATCTCAGTGCCATCTTGATCAGTCTGATCAGGTGGCTGTGTCCGGGGCAGGGACCTGTCCACTGCACTGATGCCAGGCCTGAGCTCCTCTTAGCATCCAAGTCCTGGGTGCTGGAGTCACTGCCCCTTACAAATCAAGTCACCACAGTGGGCTTTCAAAGTGATTAGAAATCCTTAATTCACATTTCAGGTCACAAGTTTGAACCTGTAGAGCAGGTTATTCTGCATACCCTAGGTGGTGTGGAGGGGAAAAAACAGACAGTACCCGAGGGCACCGGCTAATGGTGTCCCGTTCCTTTGTGTCCCCTGTGCTAGTTCATCAGAGGGAGTTGTTAGGGTCTGACCGGGCATTTGGAGCTGTGCCCTGAGTGACCTGTGAGAGGGCTTGGTGTGTCTTTCTCTGTCCTCACCCTGCTGGCAGCAATTAGCAGGTGGAAGAGATGGAAGTGAAACAACTTTGGTGCCCCACCTCTTCCCCATTTTTGCAGCCACACAGACCTGGATGGCTGGCCACATAGTACGGTTGGAGTTCTGAGGGCTGCAGGGGAGACTCAAGGACTGGTGTACGGTCCCCTGGGTGGCTGGCGGTGTTGTGGAAGGGCAGCTCGGGGATGGCATCCTCAGGGCCCAGGTAGTTGTAGAAGGGGGCCCCGTCTGGGCCGTAGAGGCTGTAGTGCAGGTCATCGGGCCCTGGGCCGTACTCATAGCCTGGCCGGAAGTGGACCCCGGCCTCCCGCTCTGCTTCAATCCGGGCCACGTTGCACAGCTGAGCATAAACCTCTGGCAGGGAGGAGGGAGAGAGGACGATGGGCCCAACTCCTGGGAGCTAAAGCCTGGTGAGTGATCCCCTGGCTCACTGCCCCAGGGAGAGAGGAGCCCGCTGGGACTGGTCCCCTCTGAGAGTTCCTGGCAGTGCTCCTTTCCCCACCCCATCGCCTGCCCCACTTTATCCCCAAACAATAGGGACAGAAGAGGGCCACTATGATTGCCCTACTTTCCAAATCCCCCTTCCAAGGTGAGGGCATTCCCTACCCGGGGCCTATCCCAGCTCTGCAGGTGTCTCCCCTCCCTCCAAGCAGGCACAGGCCACCCCTCTCACCAGAGTTCCTGGGGGGACACAGAGCACACTGCTGGCTCCAGGCCTCGCCATTCTGGCAGCAGCATTCCGTGTAGGTGGTGCGGTGCCCGTGTAGGGGTTGGCTGCACACATAATTGGTGACTTTTTTCCAGCAGATGTCCATATGGATGTCGTGGTCAGGTAGGTCCTCTGGTGGCACAGGCACAGAGGCACATGAGTCCCCCACCCCCGTCCTGGTCCATTCCCCCTGCTGCCGTTGCCCCGCTACCCCAGGTCCACTGACCCATGCCGTTGGTGCTATTTATGCAGCGCTGATGACTGAGGTCCAGGGTGAGGGGTGGGCTACAAAAGCAATGGAAAGAGCCTTCTGTGTTCACACACTCGCCATTCTCACAGGCCATGTCCTGGCACTCATCGTGATCTGTGGTGGCAGGAAGATGGGAGGAACATGTGGGGCAGTGCCAAGGTGGCTTGCCCACGGACCACCTTCATAGAAAGGAGTTTTCTTGTAACTGACAATGAAGAGGTAGCACCTCTTCCCTGCTTCCCCTCCCTTGCTCCAGCCCAGCCTGGAAGGTCCCTTCCGCAGGGATACTTTTCCAACAGGTCCTCACGTACAGACCCTGAGAGCCCCACAGCTCCCCTCACCTCAGACCTGCCGGCAGCGGCCCCCAGAAGGGGGACTCCCAAAAAGAACGGGGCTGGCTGGCAGGGCTGGGTGAGTGTTCAGCTGTGGGCCTAGGTCAGCTGTGGGCCCAGGGGTGGGGAGGGGCAGCGTGCGTCCTCACCCTCACACTTCCTGCGGGTGGCATCATAGTGGTAGCCAGGATTGCACAGGCAGATGTAGCCAGGCACCGTGTTGAGGCACCGGCCATTCTGGCAGAGACCAGGCCCGAACATCACACACTCATCCGCATCTGTGGGAAGGCAGAGCTGAGGTGAGGGGAAGGTGAGCAGCAGTGTAGGTGGTACTTGAGACTAGTGGCTCCGAAGCCAGGCTTGCTGGGTTCGAATCCTGGCCCTGACACTTGCTAGTTGGGTGACTTCGGGCAACTTGCTTAAATTCTCCTTGCCTCAGTTTCAACCTAAAAAATGTAGACATGACTCAACCTCTTATGGTTGTTATGAAGATTAAAATGTTAATACATATAAGGTACTTAAAGTTGTGCTTGGCACATAGCAAACACTTGAGGAAAACTACTTCATTTTCTATTATTTCCTTCTCCATCTTCAGGATTACGGCACTGAAGGGCTCACACCTAAACCACCCACTTTGAGTATGGGTTCCCCAAAGTTTCTGGCTTTGCAAGTGTGGCCAGGGAGATAAGCAGCTGCCTCTGGCCTCTGTACAGCGGCACTGCCTGCTTCCCACTCTGTCCCTGTGCCCTGTGGCTGGGTTGGTCAAGGCATCACAGTAGTTCTTGGAGGGTTCAGCCTCGGGGGAGCAGAAAAACCGAGGTGGGGTTGTCTGGACACTCCAAGGGAGCTCCGGTCAGAACTTCCAGCTAAAACTCTGGAGCTCATCAGCCCTGGGACAGAAGTGATGGAAGTGACCTAGGAGGTTGGGGCTGCATGCATAGCTCCCCTGGGGACCTCTGGAGCTCAGGTGAGTGGAGCTCCAGCTCAGATGAATGGAGTTTGGGGATCAGGGTCTGTAGGGAAGTTACCTGTGTACGTGGTCTGTCCAAACATCCAGGCCCCTTCCACAGGGATGTAGCCTTTTCCACTGGGGCAGATCTCACTGAATTCGACTGTAGGGAGGCATCCAAGCTTAGAGAGAACAGCACTCTGTCCCCATTCTCCCAGTATCACCCTGCAAAGCTGACCCTGAGAGGATCTGGGATCCTCAGGGCCCTTACCTGAGTCCTCGGCTGGGCAGACGTCACAGGCCTCTCCCCAGCTGGCACCCTGGGTGCAGCAGCATTCAGCCTTCGTGGTATTCCGGCCCAGAAGGCTAGAGCAGGGCGGCTGGCCCTTGTGCGCAGAGTAGCATTCCATGCGGATGGGGCCTGAGACGTGGTCCCCTGCGGGGGGCGCAGGGATACTCTGACCTATATATGATAGACGCCCCTTGTTATTGTGTGTTCATGGCCCTCTGGGACACCCTAGTCTTTACAAATTTCACATTTATATACCATTTTACAGTGTACAAAATGCTTTTACCTATATTATCTCACTTGATGTTCTCAACAACCCTATGAGGTGGGCATTATTATCATCAGCTCACTTTACTGATGAGGCAATTGAGGCTTCGAGAAGCTAGGTGACTTGCCACAGCCACCAGCTGGTAAGTGACCCCAGTTCCTCAGGTGCCAAAGCCCCTGCTCTTTTCAGTATACCACTCTTCCTCCACTGCAGTGGGCTGCCCCCAGGCCCTGCAATGCCACATGGGCAGCCCTCTGCCCACGCCTCTGCTTTATACTCTACCCCAGCCCCTCCCACTCTTCCTTGTTCTAGGTCCTGCTCTCTTTTCCCCAAGTTAAAGAAAGCCAGCTGAGTTCTAGTCCAGCCTGGGGTGAGAGGCTGAACCCAGCAGCTCCTGGGGGGAGTCAGAAGAGGAGAGTCTAGCTTAGCTCAGCCTCCAGGCCTTCCTTAGCCGGAGGGCTTCCAGGGGTTGGGTTGAGGATCCCTCCAAGATCCCGGGACTGGTGCCCTCAGCTGGCCTCAGAGCCTCCTGAGCCTCCTGTGGTGTCTTCACAGCCCTGCAGCCTCCTGAATATTTCCTGCCCTGGAGGAGACCCCCCTCTTGTCTTGACATTTGCTGCACTCTCAGACTCCTCGGCCTACCACACTCCTTTCCTAAGCTGCACCCCTATCCACACTGCTCCGATCTTGGCCCAGGCTCCCTCTCAGGAGCTGGAGCAGTGGAAGAGTAAGCCACAGAGCCGTTGTGCATCCTGGCTGGATAGACTATGGGGCATGCTCACCTCCAGCCACCCGCGGGCGGCAGTGCCCCTCCTGAGTGTCATACTCCTCCAGGTCGCTGGCACAGAGGCACAGGAAAGAGCCCTCCACGTTTTCACAGAGTGCCGCCCCACACACCGCCAGCATGAGCTCACACTCGTTCACGTCTGGCAGGCATAAGGACAGGCTCATGGGCGGAGGAGAAGAGGCAGCCCAGGCCCTGCCCCTGCCTCCAGCGTGGTGGGCCAATATTCATCCTCCCAAAAGGAAGAGGCTAGGTCTCAGAGGGAGAGCAGAAGTGGGTATGAGATAGCAGGAAGGAGGAACAGGTGAACAGAGGGCATGGGAAGGGAGAGAGAAGGAGAAGGGTGACAGACAAGGGCCACTAAATGGACAGAGGAGGGATTCCTCCCTGTGCACATTCTCGGAACGCGCCAGCTAACACTCTGTGGTCTCTGGAGAAGGGTGGAGCCTCCATTGATGTGCTTGCTCCCCCTGCTGGTAGGATGTGGCCACGCTTTCCCTACCAACCTGGCCAGGGTGCCAGTGGGAGGGTGAAGCTGAAATCTCCCTTCCTTGCCCACTCTAAGAGGACCCATTATGGAGCCGTGACGGCATGAACATTTCAGGAGGAGGGCTCTAAGGCTTCTACCCAGGACAGCCAACATCGGTGGAGATGGGAGAAAGGGCCTGAGGGCCTGCCGTTCCCTGGCCCACACCCAGCTAGCCCGCAGGCTTCTCACCAACGCACTCCCAGCCTGAGGATGAGGTCTCGAAGCCCTGGTCACAGAGGCAGCGGAAGGAGCCCTCGGTGTTGTCGCAGAAGCCATGGCTCCCACACACAGTGTCATTGGCACACTCGTCTATGTCTGCGGGACAGTGGAGACAAGAGTGTAGGGGGTGCTCTCACTTGCTCCCTTTATTTGCTGGGAATACTTATTTATTTGGTCTATTAACACTAAGATCTGTGAAAAGTAACTCGGAAACAGAACAAGAAAACTGTAACATTAACATTCCTCTTCAATTTTTGTGTAAGGCCTGCTGTATGGAATATATAAAAAACTTCAAAACTTCAATTGCAAACATAGTGTCCTCGGGAGAAAATAGTTGCTAGCTGGATACATGAAAGTAGGTGTCCTCAGCATTCCCACCTCTGACACTTCCTCCCGACTCACCAATGCAGTCTCCAGTCGGGGCCATGTGGAAGCCAGGCGGGCAGCCCAGAACACAGCGGTAGGAGCCAGGGCTGTTCTCACACCTCCAGGCCCCACACACGGGTGCTCCGTAGTCCTCACACTCGTCAATATCTGTCCCCAGAGCCATGAGAGGGGACAGAAGTGGCCAGGTTACTGCTCTGGCCCCACCTCTCTGCCATTACAAGGTCATGCCCACAACCACGCTGCCCTTGATCTATTCGGCATTATTGTGCTTATCTCAACCTCAGGTTCAGAGTCATTTCCCTGACCCAGCAGGGATGAATGTCTAAAAGAGAGTTCTGTGCTATTTAGGAAAGCACTGAGCCCTTAGCCTTTTGTGACACTCCTTTCCCCCACCCTCTCCTCCCTACATCAGAGCACTTTATGTTTCTTTTTATATAAATAAAACCTTCATCAAAGTGTATTACAGAAAGTTGTCTTCATAACTGTCTCCCTTGCTCAATTTCAAGATTGCCCATAACTGTCTATTTGTCCTAGCAAAAAGACATTGAACCTAGCAGGTTTTTAATAAATGTCTGTTGAATCAGTTTGGCTTTAAAAACTAGATAGTGTGCTCTGCTAGCCCGAGGATTATGATTGTCTTCATTTTTGTCATCCTCGCTCAGTCCCTTAGTCAGCAGAGGCTCAATAAATGCATTCTCCATTGGATGATTAATCTGTGGAAAGTGCTCTGCTTCCTGGAAGCTGCAGTTCTTGGTCCCAGGGAGCCGAAGACCAGGCAGGGGTCGAGGTGGTCAGAAATGGGCAGAGCCCTGTCCACCCCCCCACCCTGGTACCCTTACCCACACACTCCCCGCTCTCTGGGGAGGGCTGGAAGCCAGTTTCACACACACAGTTGAAGGAGCCCTCAGTGTTGACACAGCTCCCTCCCAAACACCGGTCTTTGACTGCACACTCGTCCACATCTAGAACAGAGACGCCTGTCAGCAGACCCAGCCATGGGTCCCTAGGGCCCTGGGCAGCTTCCTCTGGGCCCTAAGTAGCCCCCAGGGGGCCAGGGAGTGGCTCAGGGTAGGCTAGGGCTGGGAGATCTGAGGAAGAGTTCAGAGCTGGAAGCCCGAGGCCAGGCTGGGGAGGAGCCCTGGAACTAGGGCTCTGTCAAGGGGAGAAGGGTGACACTCAAAGAGCTCAGAGGGCAAGTGCCTGCTGTAGACATCATAGAGAGGCCCTGGTGCAAGGGTCCCGCCCTGACACTTGGCTCCCTCTCATCACTGTCAGCCTCCCATCTTCCTAACCACGGGTGGGACCAGGAGAATTTTATTTCAGTACTCTAGACATAGCCTCTAGCACCCCCTGCTGCTGGCAAGTGGACATGGCCACGCTGGCTTCTTACCCAGGCAGCTGGTGCCTCCCTCTGCGCTGGCAAAGCCGGGTGCGCAGAGACAGAAGAAGGACCCCTGGCTGTTGAGGCACTCGCCATGGGGTGCGCAGTACTCGTCTCCCACACACTCGTCCACATCTGCAGGGAGAAGATAGGCAGTGGGTCTCCTGGGGATGCTCCCACCTCCCCATACACTCACTTCCTCCAGTCCCTGGTGGGGTGACCTGAGCAACTCACCCTCACACACGGTGCCATTGACCAGCTGGAAACCCCGGGGACAGAGGCACTGGTAGGAGCCAGCCATGTTTTTGCACTCGCCTCCCAGGCAGCTGCTCTGGAGGTCTTCACACTCATCCACATCTGCAGAGTCACACAGGAGGAAAGAAGCTACTGGCAGCACCTCCCAAGGACAGGACGATGGGGAGGACTCCAGAGGACCTGTCACCTGCCTGAGGAGTCCGGCCCCAAGGAGCATCATCCCTTATGAAGCAGCATAGTTTGGAGGAGCTGGGGAGGGAGGCTTTGGGGAGCAAGGTGACTGCAGCTCCCTCCACTGTCGCTCCTGCTCTGCAGGCCTCCCTGCCTCTGGCCGAGCTTCTCCAGTTTCCCACACTATTCCCACCTTGGGCACACTCGGGCTTTCCCAGCCACCCTGGCTTAGGCTGGCCAAACCCCACTGCCTTTCTGGCTGAGATGGCTTAGATTTTACTGAGAAGCAATAGGAAAACAGATGAGAACCAAACCAAGGAAACAGATACAGGGAAACTGAGAAGGTAACAGAAACCAGAGTTTTCAAGTTGGCCTGCAGATTGCCTGGTATAGGCCAGTGTTTTTCAAAATACCGTCCCAGCACCCACCCTGACGAGGAACTGTTGGGGAACTTGTTAGAAAACAGATCCCAACCTCCCCTGCCCCCAAGAGAAGTTATTTAGCACATCTGGGACAGGCCCAGGAAGCTGCATGTCAGACAAACTGCCCCAGTGGTGCTGGTGCACAATGAAGCCTGTGATGCAATGGCTCATTGCCCCCTAGACCCAGATCTGCAGTCGCCTTTCCAAGTCCTGTTGTGGGAGGGCTGAGAATAAGTGTCCCAGCTAGCCACCATCCAAGCTGGACAGAGGGTCCCCTGGTCTGGGAACAGCACCTGCTGTGTCCTGGCCACTCCCTTCTGGGAGGGTGATGGCTTAGTGTCCCATATCCCATCTGTGCTCTCCTCACCTGCGGGGGGGAGGGGGGGCTCTCACCTTCACAGGTGTGGCCCAGGGGGCTGGGCCGGTAGCCCTGGTCGCAGTCCCTGCAGGAGAAGGAGCCAGCAGTGTTGGTGCAGACTCCTGAGGGGCAGACTCCCGGAAAGGCACACTCGTCCAGGTCTGGGGCAGACAGTAGTTGGTCACTCCGGGGCTTGGGAGGGCTCCCTCCACCGGGCAAGGCAGGAACCTCCCCATGCCTTTGGCCTCCCTCTCTGAGTTTATAGAACTCTCTCCAGGCCCATGGGGAAGGGCAAGCCTTGGCTGTGGAACTTCTCTAGGCCAACCCCAGCACCCTCTCCCCCGAACGCTCCTGGGGCAACTCCACTGTCAGCTTCCCTCTTGTCTCTATGACTGCCTTTTCTTTCGGTCTTCACCTCTAAACTTTGGGACTATGATAACAGAAGCTCTTCTTGGGGCCACGTCCATGTATAGGGTCCTCTAGCCTAGCCTGAAGGCCCTTCGCATCAGTCCAAAGCTAGGGGACAAACAGAGAGTTCTTGGAAGGTAAGAGGGCCTATATTCTTTGTCCCTCTCTGCCAACCCCGTCCCCAGGGTTACCTTCACAGGCAGTGCCGTCTTCATTCACCCAGTACCCACTTTCGCAGGCTGAGCAGGCAAAGGAGCCCTCAGTGTTGAGGCAAAGGCCCGTGGGGCATGAGGAGCGGCTGGAACATTCGTTGACATCTGAAACAGGCCATTGAGTTCTGTGTGGGACTCTGCAGGACAGATATGTCAGGACAGCAGGGACTGACAGGTAGGCAGGGATTGGGCAAAGGACAGGTCTTGGCAGTGATGTCTTGGGTCCACATGGTTAGGGATGCGGGGCCGGGGGTGGATTAGGAGTGTGTGCGGAGGAAGGAGATACAAGCTGGTTTGCTGTGGAGCAAGGGCGCTCCAGCATCGTCGTACCTTGGCAGCCCTTCTCATCTGAGGTGACCTCGTAGCCCTGCTCACAAGAGCATCTAAAGGAGCCCTCCAGGTTGATGCACCTTCCATGGGCACAGACCCCAGGGGTCAGACACTCATTTACATCTGTGGGAGAGAAGGCCAAGATGGTGGGCTGGCCTCCTCTCCTTCATGCAGCCCCCTTTCATCAGGCTTACAGCATCTCAATTACGAGGCCCAGGAATCACCATTCAGAGGAGCTATAGGCCACGCTGGGAAAGCCATGAGGTCATCCCCGCGCCTGACACCACCCACCTCTGCAGGGCAGGGTGCCCTCCCCACCGAGCTCACTTCAGTTAACACAGAGCATGCTGCATACATCCTAGAAAAGGGGGCCAGGTCCCCCAGCCCTGGGGCTGCTTTGGCCCACCTGAGGACACCTGCAGGAAAGTGTGCAAGACCCTTGACTCATCTTACAGTGGGTCTGAACCTCTCTGGCCCCCTCCCTGCCAACCAACTTAGAATGGTCTCATGTTCCCGGCCTAACAACCAGCTTCAATAGGTGAGTGGGCAAAGCAGAAAGAGGCCAAGCTAGGCCTGGGTACATGAGTGGCAGTGTCAAGGGCCTGGGAAATGTCTGCCCTCTCCAGGGCCTCAAAGCATCTATTCACAACTCAGTCCCTCCTGACATTCTGAACCCCTGACCCTTCTTTCTGCGGGGGCACAGGCGAAAGAACATTCCTCCTACAGCTGCCATGCAGCCCCCTGTGGAAGGAGAAGAGCACCCACTGCTTCGTCGGTGTTGTTGTTTAGACACTGCTGTTGAGACGCAGAAAAGTAGAAGACCCCTCCTCCCTGGAAACCAGATTGGGGTCTGGCTGCTACATCTCAACACCAGAGTCAGCCTCTTCCTAAGATGCTTGTCACTTCACTCTACCCAGCAGGAGCCAGCCACAGAAGCTTCTGGGACCTTGTACTATAGCTTCTGAACAGATATGGCCAAGAAGCCAAAAGGACCTGCACCCAAGCTGGTTCTGAGGGCAGAGCACCAGTAACTGAAGCTTACCCATCTCATGCCCATGGTCATCTGGGAACCTGGCCGGATCATGGAGAATAATAGCCTCCAAGACACTCCCCTCTGCCCACCTCTTTCTCTCCCTGTGTGTGGGCTCAACCAGAGGTCCCAAGGTCAGACAGTCCTCTCAAGGCCTTGGCAAGCAGTCCTCACCTACGCAGCTCCCGCTCTGGCCCCTGTAACCCTCCTCACAGGCCAGACAAGTGTAGGATCCGGGGGAGTTGACGCATTTCCCATCAGGGCAGGTGCCAGGGTGACGGCATTCGTCAATATCTGCAAAACAACATCCCTTCCCTTGGTCATCCATCCCTTGGGAACCACAGCACATGGGTGGGTCTGTGAAGAAGCAAATCCGTGACCCTGCCCTTGGTTGTGCAGAGGGAGGGATTCCAGTTTCTATACAGATGGAAACTAGGAAAAAGTGAGTGTTGTCCTGTGTTCCCAACTCCACCTTCCACCCACTGTCCTGGACAAAGATGGAAGAGAGATGGAAGAACTTTAGAAAGGGAGACACCCTGGGTGGGTGTGAGAGGATGTGGTTACCATGAGCTGTGGGAGGGTGAGCGAGCTCTACTTCATGAGCAGGATTTTTGGGAATGGCCTTCATATTTCCCTTGGAGAACTCCTGTTCCTTTACAAGTAGTGACAATTACTGGGATTGTGCATACTTGGAACAGCAGGCCCCAGAATAGATCACCAGCCGGGCAATGAAGGCATAATGGGTTTCCTTGCGCCAGAAAATAAGGACTGAGGATGACCCCCAATCTTGGATGTGGCCAAGACCAGCCCTGAGACTGATGCAGAGAGAAGGGTGAACACTGGCATGGTTTCTCTGCTGGAGGGCAGACTCTTCTTCAATCCAAGAACCATATAGGGCTCCCAGCACCCACTCTGGTGAGATCGAGGAAAGTCAACCATAAAGGATGACCTCAGTACCAACAGGACAAGCAGGGGAGGAGGGGGTCCATGGAGGGAGAGGAACAGCAGTCCTGGGACAAAGACAATAAAGAGGAGGATGGAGATCTTGTTCCCAGGAGCTGCAGGCAGGGTTCTTTTCCAATGGGACCTGGCATCTTGGGGAGTCCATATCCAAGGCACCCAGAGGACCTGGCTGAGCTAGGGAGGTCATAACACAGGGACTAAACTCTGGGTCGGGGCTGCAGGAGGACGCTGTGCTCCTCTGGCCCAGCGTTGAGGCTCCCAGTCATTACTCGTGACACACAGATCCACCAAGCTCCAGAGGAAACAGGAGGGTCTATTGTTCCTAAGTGGGTAATTGTCATTCTTTTGGAGGAAGTCGACCCAGTTATGCAGGTTCAGAGGCCCTACTGCCCAACCGGAAGACTTACTCAGCCCCATGGAGGAAAATGCAGGAGGCAGGGCCAAGGGTCAGAACACAGGCTTATTGCAAAGGGACTAAAGCCAGCAGCTGTCATTATAGAACAGAGCATGGGCCCTGTTATGGGTGGATGGTGAAAATGAGTCTCCCCTGGAGTCATTTGGTCTACATCAAAGTCCTCTGTCCCAGGGAACTGGGACCTCTCAAGACCAACACTTCACGCTGAGGGTCCAGAAGAGGAAGACATTCACAGGGCAGGTGGTTAGTCAGGTGGGTATTTGCAAAGAGATACCCAGAACTACTAGGCAATCTTAGGACGAGGTTCATCTGAGATAAGGCTCATTGGAAAGAGGGCAGCCAAGAGCCCTGAGTTGGGTTGTGGTGACACCACGCTAAACTATTCTAAGTGCTTCTGTAAAGACAGAGATGGAAAGAATGAGACAGAGATGGGGGAATGAAAGATCTAGGACTGCCAACTTTGGCCTTCCAGAAGAAAGCATCCAGTACCACATCCTGCTGACCTTGGCTGAGGTACCGGAAGGAGGCCGAGCAAAGGTATTGGGAAAGATAAGCAATCTTTGCTTCAGGGAAGCGAGACTTTGGGATGAAGAGAAGGAAAATAAGGAAGAGGCAAGGATCCTCCTCTAAGATCACGCGGAGAAAAAAAATTAGTTTTGGGGCCTCTCCTGTGGGGATCAGTTAGTGTAGGAAGGAGATTAGAATTACCAGCAGCAAAGAGCCCTGGGGTCTGTCCTCCCCCAAATGTTCTGGGCACTTATGTGGAGGTGATGCACGGAATGTCTTATGCTGGGCCTTAGGACACTTGTAGTCCTAATGCTGTTCACTAAATATTCCAGCTCTCTGCTTTGGACTAGTGCTGGCCAGTGAGCTATGGGTAGATATGCCATGTGTGATTTATGCACCAAAGCATGTAATGGTGTACAACCCTGCAGAGTGCTATTTCTTTCTTCCATGGAGACTAGCCACTTTCAAGATGTTGGCTCTTCCTTTAGCCTGGTTCTAGAGTGAGGAAATGTGGGGCAGGGCACCAGTGGACCCACGATGGACATATGGCCTTGGTCAGATATAAGTTTGCTGTATTCTGAGTCACTAAGATTAGGGCTGTTTGTTAATGCAGCATAACCTATCCTCTCCTGGCACACCATTACTGGTTTCCTTCTTCAAACCAGAGTCCCAGCCGGAGAGTATCACACGTGAGAGGTCTGTCAGCAAGTGGGAGAAGAAGAGCAGAAGATCAAAGCAGCCCTGAGCCAGGGGAGGCCTCTTCTACATAGGAGCTGCTAGCTAAACCAATCAGAAGGAGCCAGATAAAGATTTGGATGAAGTGGAGACCACTCCTGACCAGTCTGTGTTAGAGGCACTGGATCTAACCGCACCAGATATCCTGAGGCTGTTCTCCCAACCCCTTGGTGCCTGGACTGGAGCCAGAGTTTTCTGCCTGGTCTAGCACTTGATTTTTAATGTTAAGATCATGGCATGTTTTGGTAGGTTTTACCCTGGGTGTCAGGGGCAGGAGCTATCATTCTTACTTATTGCTATATTCCTGGCCCACGGCTGGGACACAGCTGGCATTCAGCCAATGTTTGCTGACCAAAGAATGAGACCATGTGATTAAAACACCACATCCTCCTCATATGAGGCTGCTGAAGAGACCCCAGAAGACCCATGGAAACAGTCACCCCAGGGACCAGCTTGCCGAGCTGCTGTCTGTACAAGGATTCTGGAGCTTCTCTACCAGCACTTCAGTCTGTGCATGAGGAAACATAAGGGCACTCGCCTCTGTACCTTGTGAGAGCACGGGGTGGGGAGGGCACTCAGTCATGGGCCAGAAGCTCAGGTCACCTTGGATATGGGGGTGGGTGTGGGGGTGGGGACAGTAAAGCCCTGGCAGCCTGCAGGAGAATCTAAGCCCTTTCCGTGGGAACCCAGATTCCTGGTACGACGGAAATGCCATTGAGACTTTGGATGGGCCGCTATCCAGACCACTCAGGCCTTTCACCAGAGATTTTGAGTTTAGTGGAGAAAGTGGTTTCTTAGTTGGAGGAAGAAAAAAGAGAGAGAGGAAATTGACCGGGTTACCAGGGTGACAGGCTGGGCCTGTGGTTACTGATGAAAATCTGGAGAAGAGTGCAGGCTGCGTCAGTCTTTCTCTCAACAGACTCAGAGTGTCTGCCCTGGGCCAGGAACAGCCTGACCTTCCAGCCCAGGTATGTCGGGAACCTTTCCTCCAGAGGGGAAGGGGACAATCCAGAAGCATGGTCTGGGGTACAGGGGGAGTCTAGATGTGAAAAGAATGGGGCCCTCAGATAGTAATACTACCCCTAGTCACTTAGGGTCTGTATGTGTGCGTTGCATGTCTTAGCTTATTCGGTCCTCACGTGAGCCTCTGAGATGCGCGTTGTGGTTGCCATTTTCAGAAATTGAGACAAGAGCCAAACCCAGGCCCGTCTCTGCCAGAGCCTGTGCTCTGAACATAGACTGGTTAGGATAAATCTGATCCTTTTAATATCCTGGTAATGTTTTGGTTCATTTCTTTTCATTTTGCTTTTCTTTTTAATGCAGTCTTATGTCAGCTTCATAACGTGACACCGAAATGAGGTAACCTGTCAGGTAGCACAATACCTGGCTCCTCGTAGACCCCCACCAAATGCTGACTCCCTTCACTCTCCATTCTCCTGGAACATACCAGGCTGTCTGCCTCTATCACACTCATGAGGAAAAGGGGTTCCGGCTCTGATCATGCTTAGGCTTCAGTTTTACAGGGGGAGCCCCAAGAGGGAAGTATTGAGAAGGGAAGGTGACATGCGGGGTGAGGGTGTGTGCAGACAGAGAGCTGTCTGTCCTGCTACCCCAGCCACCTCTCCCCGGTGCTAGGACCTTCTAGGACTCCGGACTTTGCTTCTGCAGTAGTGACATTGGGAAGAGGACTTGCCCTTCACAAGGCACACAAGCTCACTCCTCACCTCTAGGACCCTCTGAATCCAGGCAAGTCCTGTCCAGGAAAAACCTGGAGTCTGCGAGGAGGCTGGCCCCAACCTCAGGTCCAGGGCAGGATTTCTCTTCAGGAAGAGCCTTGATTTACCCTCATTTATTCTAGTCTCAGACAGTCTTGGGAGCATAGAACCCAGGCCTCTTGTAAGCATTTGACACTCCAGCCTGGCAGGAAGGTGGTAGTGGCAGAGTTGCCAGGAGGTGGCAGGTGCAAGACAGTCTGTGAGGTGACCAGTTAGCAATGTCACAGCCACTTTGGCTTAAGAAAAGGAGCAAGGATTGAGGCTCATTCATTCATTCACTCATTCATTCAACTAGCATTTGTTGGGGGTGTCCAATGCATAGACAATTATCATGGGTCATCTAAGGATATGGTCCCATCCTAAGGAGCTCACAGCCTCAAAGCTTTAGCAACAAGGCCAAGGCTAAGGCTCCAGTCACCTCGCTGATAGGCTGATTCCTTCTCTCCAAACAAGGAGAGTGCTATGACTCAAAGTGAGGGGCACGAGTGTCCAGAGGGAATGTTCCCGGGGTCTCGTGTACATAAGTTGCTTGTGTTCCCTGCTTCAGGGGACGGACAGGATGCCAAAATGTCACTGAGGGGATGGAAGGGCTCAAGAATTCCCAGACAGGTCTCTCTCCATAGGAGTGGGCTCCGCATCAAGAGGCCCAGTCAGGGACAAGCTGGAAGGGGCGTTGGGGGCAACCAGTGTGTGGGGAGGGATGAGGAGAAGGTGGCGCGGTACTCGGGTCCTTACCTTGGCAGTGTCCCTTCCTGACCATGATATAGCCCTGGTCACATCGGCAGTGGTAGGAGCCCTCCGTGTTGGTGCACCGCCCCTTGTGGCATGCCTCTGGCTGCTCACACTCGTCTATGTCTGTGAACACACACAAAAGGCCTGAGTGGAGACCAGCCCTGCAGGGGTCCTGGGGATCCCAGAGGCCGAGGAGAAGGACGCCCAAGCTGAGGCCCAGGCGAGGAAGGCATTTCGGCTGCAGCCATGAGCGGCAGGGGCTCCTATGCCAGGTCTGCGACTGACCTAGCTCAGGCCCTGGCAAACTCCTGAGTTCCTTTCTCCCAGGGAGGCTACTTTTGGGGCCCATGAGGACCCTCACAGTTGTCTTCTCACCCTTCCCGTCTTCAGGCGGTGGCCCATGATCTGAGGAGGCCAGCAACGTTTCCCTCCTGACCCCGACACATCCCCCTGGGTTGGTCTGCTCCTAGAGTTCTCAAGGGCCTTCTTAAAGTTTAGGGAGCAAAAGATGGGAACAAGCAATTTCCAGGTAAGGAAGCCCAACAGCTAACCTACGAAGAGATGCTCATACTTATTAGTAAAGTGTAACTGTTACTGTAAATATTTAACATTCAAATAATTTATATTAACCAAAGATATTACTGGAATTCTGGAGATTATAATGATTAATATTAATGAATTATATAAATTCATAAATAAAAACAAAGTAAATAATTAAAATAATGGGATCGTTTTATGAGACTGGCAACATTTAGAAAGTGGATGTTATCCTGGATGAGGCCTCATAAAGCAGCGGCCAGGCCCCACTGGGAGAAGCACTGATCGCTGACCTTGAGCTCCCTCCCTCCTCCTCTCTGTTTGGTCTGGCAGAGACATCCCGGATACCCAGGCTGGCACGCAGTGGAACCCCTTGTCTGGACCACCTGCAGGAGCCACTGCTGGTCCCGGGCCAGTATCTCCGGCTGGGCCTACAGAGAACAGTGCCTCTGGCCCACAACACCTCCAAGGCCGCGAAGCCCAGAGAAGCCCCTGGCCCACAGCCTCTTCCCTCGCTAACTCCAGCCTGTTCTGAGGACTGCTGCCTGAGTCACCTTCCTGAAAGCCAGCTGACTGCATCACCACCCTCTGCTTACAGACCTCTACTGGCTGCCACTGCCTGCGGGCCAGCGTCCAAACACTTCAGCCTGGCACTCAAGACACTTCACAACTGGCCTCAGCCCCTGCCACTTCCTCCACATACCCCACGCTCCAGTCACACTGGATTTATCATTATTCCCAGCACATGCCAGGCCTGTTCACTACTCTGCTTTCTGCAGAAATGGTTCCCTTTCCCTGGAATACCTTCTGCTGCCTCTGGTCCTTCATCCTGCACGTAAGGGAATATGTTGTTGGAAGCAAACCATGCTTTGGGACTTTGATTCTGTTTCCAGCTTTGTCAACTAGGTGTAAGGTAGCTTGGGGTTTAAATTCACCAATCTGAGCCTCAGTTTGCTAACCTATAAAATGGGGATAAGGATTTCTACTGTCTGGGGTCAGGGTGGTGAGCTTCATATAATAAAGTGCTTAGGACAGTGCTGGCATATAGTAGGTGTTCATTAAGTCATTGCTACTGTTTATTCTGTCCCAGCTCAAACACCCCCTTGGGGAAACCTTCCCATATTCTTCTATACAGAACCAGTTGCTTCCTCCCCCCACAGGGCCAATTCATGCCTTACTCATCACACTACCCCCAGAGCTTACATGGCACCTGGCACATAGATGACCAGTGCTGGAGTGCTGAGCGAATGATTCATACAAGTCTCCCATTCTTTGGTTAAGGTAGGTGGGTTTGCTTCCTCTACTCCCCTTGTCCCCACAATCAGGTGAAAGGACCTGGATGGTTTTGGTCTCTGCAGACCAGACCTTTAGGGAATTAGAACCCAAAGGCACCCTGGCAATGGGAGGAAACCCAGCTGCCTTGGCTTCCAGGACAGGCCCGTTTCTGGGCTGCCCATCCCAGAAACACACTGTGCGTCCCAAGAACAACAGTGCCATTCTCCAGGTGAAGGATCCAACTGGGTTATGAGTCTTCAGGCCCTGCTTGGAAAGTGCTGCATCATATTCTTTGTGAATGTTTGCAAAGCCGTAGGTATGGCAGTATCGGTTCTGCATATAAAGGTTTGTGTTGGAAGCATTTTTACCCAGTTGTTCATGCAGAGCTTCCCAGGGAAGTTCAAAGCCTTGCAAGCATCTTCATGCTGCCGAGGACCCATGCTCCTGTGCAAAGCCATGCTGGCTCCCCAGTCAGCCGGGTGTCCCAGACATCGTCCTCATGGCTTGCCCTCTTTACCCAAAATGAAAGCAGCTCCTTGTCACTCAGAATTCGGGAACCTGGCTTTTAGTTTTCCTCCCTAGCCGTGTCCCTGGACCCTCACGCTCTTGGCTTCAGCCACAATTCCTTGGAGTTTTTGTGAATGTTGCTGCTTTTCGGATTCCTGCCTCTCCTTCCGGTCTCAGGGTAGGTCAGCTTCCTCCCAGGTGCAGGTCAGAGCCCTGCTCCTGGTTCCCACAGCCCTTTGAACTCCCTGCACGCTGCAGCATGGTGACCGGGGGCTGTGAGTGCCTGGATCTTCTTCCACCCCAGCACGATCTGGGGGGTTCTGTGCCCATGTCAGGGGCAAGGGCTTACCTTGGCATTCCGGCGTGGTCCCGGAGGTGGCTGGCGTGTAGCCAGGGTAGCAGAGGCAGGAGTAGGAGCCCATGCTGTTGACACAGCGCCCTCTTCCTGCGCAGGGATCCCTCAGACACTCGTTGTCATCTGGGCAATGGGAGATGGGGAGGGAGGTCAGGGTGGTCTTGCTTGGGCACCTGCTAGCAAACTGCCCATGCTAAGGCTGGACTGGGCACAGTGCTGTGAGCCAAGGAGGGGATGAGGGAGCAAAGGAGGCCAGAGAGATGAAACATCTCTAAGTCTAGGAGCCACAAAGTTGGCCCATTTGGCCCATTTGGGCACCAAAGGCCCTGGCGGCTGCCCCCCTGCACCTCCTCCCTGCCCCACAGCCCCTCTCCCAGTGGCCCCACGATCACTTCCTTTTTCCTTCAAGGCACAGCGGAGGTGTCTACTCTGCACAGTAGTATTGGATGGGAGGAGGGATCAGGCCCACACGTGATGCTCTGTCTTGGTCCCAAACCTGTCCCCCAGGGATGCTCTGGTGGAGACATTTACAACGAGGGCAGGTCTCGGGCTGCTCTGCAGGCAGTGGGATGGCCAGTTTGGGTGGTGGGCTAAGCTCAGAGCTAAGGCCTCCAGGCCCCAGTTGGGGATTCCTGGGGTGGCTTTCCACTCTTCTGGAGTCTTGGAGACTCATTGGATGGTGCTTCTAGAGACTGGTCTCCCCAAGGTTAAGGTTAGCTTTGTCCAAAGTGACTGTTCCCCTCCTAAACCCACCAACCACACAGCACTGCGTGGACATTCTGCTGCCTGTTCTCTTGACTCTGTTTCCTGGCCCTGCTCCCATCCAAGCCCAGGACATGAGTAAATACCCATGCAGTAGGCCTGGCTGGGGTGCAGCCGGTAGCCGGGGTTGCAGATGCATCTGTATCCATCTGGGAGGCTCACACAGGTTCCGGGGCCACAGATGTTATTGGCTCCAGAGGCACATCTGTCAATATCTGTGGGAGACAGAGCGAAGCAGGGGTTATGGAAGAATAGGGGATTGGCAAAGGCAGTGGAGTGGGGTGGGAAGAGTTTGGGGGACAGGGCACAAGGGCCTCAAAGGAGACAGAAACCTCATCCCACTCTTAGCTGGGTCCTCCCCTATCTACGTAGTATTTTCCTTGTCATTTCCAGGTGCATTTTCCTTGTTAGACTCAGACGCCTGAGCTGAGCCCTTTCACCCAGCTCATATTGCTTGCCAGGCAGAGGGGAGACCAGAACACTCCCTAGAGCAGTGCACTGAGCCCCGAGGAGAGGTCCTCGGAGCAGGTAGTGGGATGTCTTGGTTCAGGCCTGGGAAGCCGAAACCTCCACCCACCCACACTCCGAGTGTTCCATCAGGCTGCAGGGCCCTTCTTTTGCCACAGGCAATCCAGACATACCCCTCCCCCAAGGTGGCCTCAGCCTGTGGGGTTAAGAGATCAGCGAGCCCCTAGTGTGGGCACATGTGAGCTCACACACACACAGGGGGCAGCAGTGGCAACGTGGCCTTGCTTCTCTGGAACCAAGTCCCCAGACAATGAGCCTTTGAGGAATGCGCATTCCAGAGCAAGGTGGATTTGCCAGGATCTCCCCACACGGCACCCCCTCACCACTGTAGTGGGCCAGAGGGGTGGACACAGACTTTCAGGCAGTTAAACAACCTTGAGAACTAGAACCAGTTCCTTCCTGAAAGTTGGCCGTCCCCGTGGGCAGAGGCTGCCCACTGCCAGGGTCCTCAGCCGACTCAGGCTCAGTAGCCTGGAAGAGCCAGGCTCCTGGAGGCTCTGCATGCTCCCTTTCCTCAAGAAGGACCCTCTGAGTAAGACCCTCCCCCAGGAGTCCCTTCTGTTTCTCTTCCTGGCTGGAACAGTGCTCCAGAAAGGACTCCGTGTTCACTAGGGCGCCCTGTGCTCTCTGAGGTGAGGCCGGGGGCCCTGAGCGTGGGCAGGAGTTCGCTGGAGACTGTTCATCGGGTTGAGAGGCCATGGAGTTGGCTCTGGGCAGTCACACCTCATGGGGCTGGCAGGAGGTACCTGGGGAACCCAAGGTCACCAGCACATTGGTGGGGGTGGTCACTTGCTCTGTTTCCTGGGTCTCTGTAATCCCCTGTCCAGGTTGTCCTGCAGCATCTCCTGCAGAGGGGAGAGGGAGGGTGTCTTGGCTCCGTGGCCCCCTGGCTGCCTGCCTTCCGATCTTGGACAGTATTCCATCCAGAGATGCTGGCAGGGGCCCTTCCCTTCTCTGCCGTTAGGACTCCAAGAGCCATGGGTGGAGCCTAGAACCCCTTCTGCCTCCTAGCCTCCTGAACCTTGACCTGGCTCCAAATAAAGTCAGAGCATGTGAACGCTCTAATGGGTCTTAGCGCTCATCCAGTCTCTGGCTCCATTTCACCAGCAAGGAGACGGAAACTCGCAGAAATGGCCACTTGTCTTGCTGGACACAGAGCCAAAGCCAGGTCTCCTGGTTCCCACTTCAGCATTCTTCTCTTTCTGTTTGCAAAGCACTTTATAGCTTCCAGAGCTCTGCCATGAACGTGAACATCTCATCTGCCTTGGGAGGCAGCAGGGCAGGTATTAGTGTCCGTTTGACAGTACAGGAAGCGGAAGTTCGGCTTTCTGACTTTGGAACAGCACCCTGTCTCCAACCCGAGCGACTGGCAAGCTGGGCTCTGCAGAGCCCTCACTGTTCCCAGGGGAAGATAGACCACTGGCAAAGGGCTCTGGGAACATGACCAGCCAGCTAGTGCTTTCTTCTTGGTCTCCTTTCTACGCTGAGTGACACTATGAAATGCAGGCAGAATGCTGTGTTAGGGAAATATTTGCATAGCATTACTGTTTTTCGCTGACCTCCTCAGGTGTATAGGGCTCCCAGAAAAGCATTCACATGTCGCCTCGTCATCCACGACCTCATCTGATTTGAGCTCCGTGTATCAGCTCAGGTGTACTAACTCCACTACTAGATGAAGGTCTCTCCTTCCCTCCCTTTTCTGTTTCCTGGGAGCTGCTAGGAAGAGGGACTCACCTGGGACCCAGGCAGGTACTTGGGTAACACTGGTTGTGACCTGCACAGAAATGGGAGAATGTCACTCTTGGCTCCTCTGTCACCCCTATGACACTCTTCCTTCTGCCACCCTCCCTCCTGCTTCCGGGTTTCCCATCCAAATCACTCACTCACATTTTCATGCATTCCTGGCATGGATGAATTTTTACTACATGCTGGGCATTTTGCTAGGTACTTTATGTTAACTGTTTTAATCTTCTCAACATTCCTATGATAGTAGGTTATAATGATTAAATGAGCTGTGCTCGCTTCGGCAGCACATATACTAAAATGATTAAATGAGCTGGTGTATGTCATGTGCCATCTCAGTGTCATATCACCAAGTATCATATCAATGCTGTGAGCTCAGATACAGCAACAGAAGCTCCAGACGTTCACTGCCTATCTAGGGTCATGGGGCCAGTGAGGGGAAGCCAAGACCCTAGGCCACACCCGGTGTCCCTCAGCACAGCCCACGGACAGAGGCAGATAAACGGTGGGCGCCTGGAGAAGGAGCATGGGCAGAGGATGACAGAGGAGCAGGAGCGTGGCTAGAATCTGTCAGGACACAGAAGTAGAACTTCGGTCTGGGAGGACAACATGCAGTTCTCCAGGGAGAGAAGCTCATCGGAAAAACAGTGTTGGGGGACAGTTAGGTATGTAGGTTGGAGGGGCAGGGGACAGGGAAGGGATTGGCAGACTGGAGAAAGAAGAAGCTGATTCACTCTTCTGGAATGTTTTTCTAGGAGGTCACTCAGTGTTTTACAGCAGACTCCTGGGTACAGGGAAGGGAGTGGGACCCCCCTTTCTCAGTGAGGGGGTTTCAGGCTATACACAACTAGGCCTCTACTTCCCCATGAGCCATTCTCAGAGGAGACCTTGAGATTTAAGCAAATCAAGCTCAGAAAGTGCCAAATCTGAAATTAATCCACAACTAGTTCTAGACCTCATCCACAGTGTTTGAATGACAGCCAGGACTAACAGGACACATTCCTGCTTCCCTTCTGAAGAGGGCCCCGAACCATCCCAAAGAGAGCATAGAAGCTAATTGATAAACAGGAGCTGTTGTCATGGCTTCCTTTCGGGTAAAACAAGGTGTTTGGAGTAACCCTCCCGCTTCAGCATTTCTGCAAGTAAAATCCTACATGTACTCCATCCTTCTCCCTTTCCTCCCTCACGGGACACGGCCCTGTGGCCTCAGTGGCTACCAGGTTCCACTCTCTGCCATGCTTGCCCAACTCCCTTGTGGGAGGACTCACTTACCTGGCCAGCCTGAGAGTCACCTGGGAAGGAAAGGTGAGAACATGAGCTCAGGGAGAACAATCTGGGCGCCTTCTCCCCTCCACCCACCGCCAGGGCTGGTTCAATCGTGACCTCTTGACCTTGTCCCCCACAGGTCAGCAGTGGAGAGAGCTGGGGATCTTCTTGCCTGCCTCTGCCCCTCCCGCCCCCTGGGACTGGCCACTACAGGTTCCAGAATCCCAGGTTTGGAGGGCCTATGAGGTTATTCACTTGGTGAAAGGAAACCTCCTGCTCCCTTTAAGGCTTCTGGTGACAAGAGTCCCACCCCCTCCCAGGCTAGTCCCCCATCAGTCCTAGCTGTAACCCTCCTCCTGCCAAGCCTCCCAGCCACACTGGGTCACTGCCTCTCACTCTGGGTTACAGGCCAGGGGAACAGTTCTAGGAAGGAGAAGATCTGCTGCCTGCTTGCCCCATGTCTAGTTTCCATGACGACTAAGGCTCTGTCCTGACATCTCTGTCTGTTCCAGATTCCTGGAGCAATTTTGGCCATCACTTAGTTCTCCTTGTCCTAATATATCCTTGGCCTCCTGCTCTCTGCTACCAGTAACTTGAACATGCTTTCTGCATGATTTCCCAGGACACCTGCTGGGGATGCCATAAGCCCAGTCTCTTCCAAGCTGCAGGCCTCCTGGGCCTAAGGCAGTTGAGCTGGAGTTAGTGTTTTGACTTGAAGGCCAGGGAAGGGGAGATAAAGCACTCGGAGGCCCAGCATCCACCTGCCAGCTCTTCAGGCCTTGCAGCATGCACCAGCCTCCGAAGACGCAAGGCCAGGGGCAGGGCATGGAAAGGCCTGAGCAGCTGGAGTGGCGACTGCTGCTGACCTCTCGCACCTCCACCGGCAACTTCCTGGGATGTGGGCACCTCCTAACTGCATATGGGCAAGGAAAGGGGTGAGGCTTTCCCGTCATGCCAGGCCAGGAGAGCAGGTTCTCAGGTTGGGGTGCTGCTGCTCCAAACTCCCTTTGGAGAGGAGATGCCATGCATCCAGGATAAGTACCCAGTGGCTCTTTGAGGTGCTGTAACCCAAGGGGAAGGGTAATCCCTCAGGCATCTCCCCCAGACCAAATACCCTTGTCAGGGGTGGTTCCGGCCTCCAGCCAAGTGCCAGTGGCTGCGCGGAGTGGCTGCCTCTCTGCTGTCTCGGGCAGGGTCCCATTGCTCTTCTGTCCTTGCTCCCATAAGGGCCTGGCCAGTTCCTCCTCCTCAGCTTTCCTCACCGTCAGGCGGATGTCTGAGCTCGAATAGGTGTAGCCATGGCCAGCAGGGCAGATCTCCCTGAAGGCCTCTGCAAGATCAACAGTCAGAGGACACGCTGAGAGGTGCTGTTCCTGCAGGAACCCAGCGTCACCCCTTCCCTCCCTTTGAAGGACAAAGCTACTGTGGCAGCGAGGAGGGAGGGATCCCAGGCTGGGTTAAGGAATTGAGCCAGAAGAAAGACTAGGGTCTTCTGGCTTAATGTTAGGGACCAGTGGGGAGAAATGGCCCCTGGCTTGGAGGAAGCCCCTTGATGGCCAGAGCTGAGAGGGAAACAGAGGGTTACCTGTGCCAGGCAGGGGGCATTTCTCACACTTGCTGCCCCATGCTTTGCCCACTCGGCTGCAACAGCATATCTGCTTGGTGATCCTCTGGGCCAAAGGCAGGGCACAGATGCCCGGCCCGAGCGACCTGTAGCACAGCCCCTGTTGCATGGACACGGCCTTGTCCGCTGTAACAGACACAGCAGGTGGGGATGGCAGGTAGCCAGCAGGAGAGGAAAGCATAGGAGGGAAAGCTGAGGATGGAGGCATAGCTGGTTGCATGCACTGGGATTGGCCTGGCCCAACTCTCAGTCCGGAAGTTTGGGGCCCTAACAATGCTCACAAGAATGCAGTGGAACACTTCAGCACCTCCTTATGTTACCTGTTTGAGGGTACCCTTGACTCCCATTCATGTGGAGAACCTGAGAGCAGGAAATAGGGAGGTACCTGCTTGTCTCCAGGTGCTGAGTTTACAAGTGTCGACCAAAGCCCAGCATGGGGGTGAGTGGGCAGCAGTGTTCTCTGGGGGCCATAGTCTTCTTGGGGAGATGAGACAAGGGAAGAACCAAAGGCCTGATGGGCAGCTTTGAGGACAGGGACCCTAACTTGGTCATCTTTGTAACCAAGACAGCCTACACAGCGTCTGGAGCAGGCAGCTATTCAGTAAATGCTGTTGGATCGATGGATAGATGGCTAGATCCTTGAATCAAACTCTGGTGGACCAGAGGGAGGGCAAGCTGGGCGGGGTTTCTATAATAACAATGCTACCACCATTGTCCCCTTGCTTGTAAATATTACAGACTAGTCTCTTGTAAATTAGCTCAACAGAAGAAGAGGAGGCCAGGCCTTGGTGGAAGAGACTGAAATCCTAAGAAGGCTGGACAAGGGGACGAGGTGTGGGGTGAAGAGGGCAACACTTATAGCTCAGGAACTGATGACTCTGGGGATTCCTGGTCAGGACTGAGCAGCCCAAGTTCAAATCCCTGCTTCACCATGAGCTACATGACCTCCCTGGGCTTTACCTTCTTTATGTGTGAAATAAGGTGATGATTCCATGTGTAGTAGATGCCTGTATTTCTGCCTGCCTGGCACCTATGCCCCCATATTCTGATAACAGCACCCTCATTTTACTATGGGATCCACGCCATCCCCCAGCTTTGGTCCATGTGGTGGGAGTGGAGGCTGACCCCACTTCCTGGCTGAAAACGTATAGTCCTTTCCCCTGGTCACAGCGTTGGGTCAGGGATGAGCATTGACAATTAGGCCCAGTGGTAAAAAATCAGTTTGGGGACTTTTCCTGGAGTTTTAGAAAAGAGGTGCTTTTAATTTTTCTATGTTTTAAAAAATTGAGTTTGCAAGGCTGGGAGATGTAGGCCTGGAGTGTCTGGTGGCCACTTTTCAAAGAAGAGGAAACACTAGAGCAAGACATCCTCGTGACACTGGGGGAGCCTGGATCTGGTCAAGCCCAAGGCACCCCTACTGGGTTTCCCCCAAAAGAAGACCGGGTCTTATGTTAATTTTTGCTCGGGGGAGGTCCCCATGCAGAACAATCATGCTAGAGCTTCTTTTCCAGTTAGGTCTTATTTTCAGGGAAACACGGTAGCCCTGGCCTTCCTAGTTGTGTAGATGAATTCATTATATTTGTTTACGGTGGTTTGAGTTGAGGTTCTGTCACTTGCAACCCAAAGACTCCTGACTAATAAACCTTCTTTACAGTGAGTGATACATGAGAGAATGCCTTGTCAAAGGCCATGCGCTACACAAAGGTCAGTTATCAGTCAGTCCATGAACCTGGGTGTCCAGGGGCAAACCTGCCTCCAGCTGCCACTTCCCTTGGGATATTGTATGGAAGGGCTCTGTCCTTTAGGGCAGGAGGGTAGAGGTGACCTAGCTGGGAATATCAGGAGGTGGCCCAGCCTAGAGGGACCCTTGTAGATTGCTCTACTAGCCCTGGTCAGGTGACAGGGAAGAGGGGCAAAGCTCAGAAATGAAGGGAAGAGAAACTTTGAGCCTGCCCCCCTCTTACTTACAGAGAGATGAATCATCAGAGGGGACTGGAGCGGATAACATTAGGGAGGGAGAAAAAAATAAAGAACAGCCACGGGCCATCTCTGCTTTCTTATACTAAGGGTCTCTCTTTGGCACTAATAAATATGTCACCTCAGACATTAAACACAGCTGCTTGATAAAGGAATCTTAAGTGGGGGTGGGGCTGGAGAGAAGGAAGGGCTGTACGTTCATCAGGGACTTGATTACATGTCTCTGTCACCAGGAGGTCTTCCCGAGAGTGGCCTGACATGTTCTCCCTACTCTGGGCCCACTGACTCTGTGGGTGTCCACTCCTAAGACTCTTCCTGTGTCCTCCCCCTGGAGACACACACTGGATCGACTCCTCCCTTCAAATGGGATGTTTCCTCTGGGTGGTGCTGGCGTCGTGTTCATTCTGTGATCTCCTCAGATCCAGTACCTGGCAGTTTGCAGGCTGAGGGCTTAGATAGCTTGAGGGAGCTTTGCTGAGTGGGGGTGGCTGACCTGGGCTATCACTTTGTAGGGGCCAGTGGGGACTGGTTTTATTCAGCTCTGGTCAGGTCTCCCTGCCCCAGGAAAGCCCTGTCTGGGCCATGGCGTCAGCTCTGACATGGGGGTTGGGGCTGTCAACCTGGGCCTCTCCCAGCTGGAAACCACAGAGGTCACTGGAAACAGTTGCCTGGGTGTGTACATGCGTGCGCACGCTGACACGATGCTAACATAACTTGTGACACACGTGTTCATGGGTGCCGAGACACATTCAAAACCACGAGGGACCACAGGATTATGGAAAGGCCCCGGGGCTGGGGCAGCAGTGCCATTCATGCTAGACACAGACCCCTCGAGAAAGGTCTGCAGCTAAGTGACCAGGCTGCTAAGCTCAGGCTCTAGAAGAGTCAGCCGCTGCTCGGCCAGATATTAGAGCAGAGGCAACACGTGTTCCCCCAAAGTAAATGAGGCAACAGGTAGGACAGAAATGATTAGACAAAGTAGAAAACCTCAAACTGCAAAGTCCCCAAAGAAATGCCTAAAGCCAAAAATGAAGTAGTAACTGTCTCTGTTCCAGCAGTAGGAAACAGATCCATTATTGTACATTGGGCTCAGTTCCAGCTTGAGTTTTTGACACTGGGCCCTGGGATGGGGCCTGGTGGAAATTTCTGCTCTGGGCCCAGCCCGTGGATGCCAAGGGTCTCATCTTGCCTCCCCGTGTCCCCCACCCCTGGGCCCCACCAGCACTCACACACACAGCGGCTCCTCGATGGATCCAGCATGAGGCCAGGCCTGCAGGTGCATAGGTAGCTGCCCCTGGTGTTCACGCACTCCGAGTCCTTACACAGGCCCAGGGTCAGGCACTCATTGATATCTGCAGGGATGGAGAAGATGACCAGGTGCCCGCCCCACCGAGGCCTGACTGGGGGGCGAGGCAGGGCTGGGGCAGAGATCTTCAAATACTTTCTCCAAATGAAAGGACAACAATAAGAGAGCTGTCATTTATTATGTGTGATCCCTCTCTCTGTGTCTCAGTTTCCTGATCTGTAAAATGGGGATAATAATAGTAACTACCAGATAATCATAGATAGGAGGATAAAATGAGATAAAAATTTCAAATCGCTTGGTCCTGTAACTAGTAATAATGATCATAATATTAAGAGCTCATGTTTATTGAGTTCCTATTATGTGTCAGGTACCGTGCCAAGTGCTTTACATATAACATCTCATTTAATTCTCACAATTTTATCAAGTAGGTCCATGTGTCCTCATTTTATAGGTGGGGAAACTGAGGCTCCAAGAGTCACTTGCCCAAAGTCACGCAGCTAGTAAGTGACATGCTGGGAGGCAAACAGAGGAAGCAGAGAAGGGGACATTTGGGGTTGGAAGGTGGAGAAAGTATTTTCTAGACCCTCTTATTCAGCTTTCCTTGTGAGATCTTGAAGCTTCTCTGCAGGACCCAAAGTCTGGAGAACATGTCTGCAGTGAGCTGCAGTCTGGAGGGACCCCAAAAAGAAAGAGGAGGCAGGTGCTTGGGGGCAGAGGGTTAGGAGGGTATGTCTCCAGGTCCTTCCAACTCTCCTGCCTCAGACAGGCCACCCACACGCCCCGAGACCAGGGGATGCTCACACGAGGAGCTACGTCAGCTCCCTTTGGGATCTCAAAAGTGTTTCACGCCCCAAACTTCTTTGTGCCAAGAGGAGATCCCAGCTCTCACACTCGAAGCTCCAAGAAGCCAGGGTCCCTCTTGGTGATGGCACCTTTGTGGCTGATATGGTGGCAGCAGTGATGGTGAGCATGAAAGGTGTGTGAAGGGCACCCACCTCCAGGGCCAGGAGCTCACACCTGGCAGCCCCGCATCATCAGCGCCGTCTGCTCACTCACAGGCTTTGGGGAAACTGGCACCGAGCACGGGAATGAAGGGGCTGAAAGACGACCCAACCACTCCTCGGCAGGACGCCCCACTGGAGGGAGAACTAGGAAGGGAACCTGATCCATTTGCTGCCAGACTGTGGCCAGAGTGATATGTCTACACACAAATCTGACTTGCCTCCGCTTTGCTTGAGAAGTCTCCGGGCTCCCTATCAGCTCCCAGACGGAGCCCCTACACCCTGACGTGGTATCTAAGGCCGTCCACCACATTTCTCCAAAGCCTGTGGGTGAGTAGTGGCTCTGAGGAGACCCTGGGATGCCCGTGTTATCTCCTGTCTGTACGCAGTCTCTACTCCAGCCAACCCGAATTACTCCTTTGTGTGCACTTGTTCTCTGTGTCTGGAATGCCCATCTCCCCTTTGGCTGGCCACCACTACACATTCTGTAAGTCTAGGTCAGGTATCACCTGAAGACTTCCCCGAGCCTCCAGTCTGGGAAGGGTCCCCACCATGCGATCCCATAACACCTAGCGCTTCTTTCCATCGAGAGCACTTTTCTCATGGTGTGTAATTTTTAAGTTGTCTGTCTTCGCCTGGGACAGCAGCTATGTATGAGCCATCCCTGTGTAGTAGAACCTAGCACAATGTGTGCAGTTCATAGCAACACCCCAAAATTACCCTGTGGAAGTGGGAGAGAAGAATGGAGAGAGAGGAAGGATGGTGCCTGTGAGTACAGAGTTGAGTGGGTCCCTTCACAGACAGGGAGACCAAGGCCACAGACATGGGAAGGGTAGAGGTTTCAGGGGCGTGGCCTCCTGGGGAGGTCCCCTTGGCATCATATATACTGGAGTCTCCGTAGAGGGAGAGCAAAGAGCACATTTGAGATTCTGGGAATAAGTTTAACCTTGGCAGGCTGGGAAACCTTCCAAGAGGAGAGGCCCCTGGGGACAGTTTATGTATGAACGACCTTACTGCCCGCTTCAAGGGCAAAACTACAGACATCTTCCCACATCCGCTGTCCACTAGGCCCGCAGCCCACTGCCACTCAGGGAGGCTGCCCCAGGCTGGGCTAGGGCAGAGGCCCACCCTTTTGCCTGGTCCACCTTTTCTTATCCATGGGCCAGAAATTCCCTCTAGGGCCTGGTACCCCACAGCCACCCCAGGGCTCCTTAGACTTTTTTGTCCTGAAGAAGCCTCCAGAGAGAAGGCCCTAGGAGGCCATCTGGGTCAATCCCTTGTCTCCAACCCAACTTCACCCAAAGTAAGCCGTAGAGAGCCCCCGGCTGGAAGGCCCTGCTCAGATCAGACCTATTGCCAGGCCACAGCCAACAGGGGCTCTCCACTCAGAGCCTGAGCTGCTGGGTGGCAGCCGCTTTCCCCTCAGTGAAGGCTTCAGGACCCCTCAGTCATTCTGTAGAATCCTCTGTAGTGACAAAGCCATAGCTGAACCTACTTCCTACCCCTCTGTCCCAAGGTGCCCCTGGGCCTTGTCCTTCTAGGGGCTCTCTAATGCAGAGCACCCTGGGCCTCAGCTGACCTTACAGTGCTGTCAGCCAGGCCAGCAAGGCCAGAGTCTGTGCTGTACAGTCCTTCTCTCCTCCAACTGTGCCCCCCACCCTGCTGTGGGTTGAGGCAGGGGACGCCTGAGCAGCTGAAGGTGCTTTGTTGAGGAAAGTCCACAGAGGTCCCCATCAACTTAGGCTGACTTGATTTCCCATCCTGGAGTCAAACGTCCTCCCATCCCAGGGAGATTAGCCCTGGAGATGAGTGGATGTGTGGAGACTGGGCTGGCATCCTCAGACACGGAACTACACAGCCCTAGAGAGGTACCTGGCCCAGGTCTGGGAGGGGGTGGGCGGAGATGGGGAGGAGGAGATGGGCTCAGCTCCCAGGCCCTTTCTCAGGTAAATCTATCACTATCCCCCGACTTCTTTAGGCCCCTGGAAATAGCAGTCCCCATAACTCCCCCAAACTGGGGCTTAGAGGTACCTAGTAGAGACCACTCAGGCAGCATCAACTGCTTCTCCTGTCTGGGGGCGGGTGGGGGTGTCCCTACATCATCAGATCTCTGCCGTTTCCCTTTCTCAAGCCCAGCCTTGGCCCCTGTCATCCTTACCTTGACAATGAGTGACATTTAGTCTCTTGTAGCCCTGGGGACACTCCAGATGACCATTTTCAATCACTGGGGAGGCTGAGGAGTAAAGATACAGGCAGGTCTCAGTGAGGGCCCTTGGGCTCCTCTGTCACCCATGCTGGGAACTGGGGTGCAGTCTGGATCTCCAGCCCACCCTGCAGGTGTGACGCTCCATCTCTCTCAGCTATCACCCTGGGCAGCTGTGCCTCCTTGGCTGAAATCCCTTCCCTGGTTCCCACCAGGTTACTCTTATCTCACCTTGCTCTTAAAAACGATACTAAGACATGGAAACAACCAAAATGTCCTTCGATAGATGAATGGGTAAAGAAGTTGTGGCATATATACACAATGGAATACTATTTGGCGGTAAGAAAAGATGATATAGGAACATTTGTGACAACATGGATGGATCTTGAGAGTATGATGCTAAGCGAAATAAGTCAGACAGAAAAAGCAGAGAACCATATGATTTCACTGATATGTGGTATATAAACCAAAACCAACAAGAGAACAAGACAAACAAATGAGAAACAGAAACTCATAGACACAGACAATAGTTTAGTGGTTACCAGAGGGTAAGGGGGGTGGGGGGTGGGAGATGAGGGTAAAGGGGATCAACTATATGGTGATGGAAGGAGAACTGACTCTGGGTGGTGAATGGGATTTATAGATGATGTAATACAGAATTGTACACCTGAAATCTATGTAATTTCACTAACAATTGTCACCCCAATAAATTTTAAAAAATGATACTAAGTAACTATATATCTTATAGACAGTTATATATTCTATGTCAATATAATACAATATCAATATAATACAATAATATCAATATAATGCAATATAACATATGATTGAACATGTTTTGTTATTACTTTTCTAACTTTTTCTTTCGAAGTGATTATAGATTTGTAGGAAGTTGCAAAAAATAGTACAGAGAGGCGGTGAGTCCATCACCGAGTTTCTCCTAATGGTTACATCTCATGTAACTGCAGTTGTTTTATTAGTTTTTAAACATCTGGATACAATTCACACCCTGGATCAATTTATTTTGATACTTGGTTTTAATGCTGCAGTACCTGACAGAGTAGCCTAGCTCAAGATGGAACAAGCTCCTGAGTGAATGCTCTTACAAAACCATTACATTCATTTTTCGCTCACAATCACCAACCATGTGATGCTGTTGTTGAAATCTGGCTAGTAAATTTCCATCTTCCTGGCAGTCACTTAGTTGCTCTTACAAATTCTAATTGAGTTATAAAATTCCAGCTTTCAAGTTTTTCAAGAGTGCAGATGGAGATGGTTTACAACATCCATCCCACAATGAGGAAATAGTTTTCAGTATTTTGGTGCTGATACACTTCCCGCCTTGATTTCACAACATCCCTCCTTACTTTACAGATTAAAAAAAAAAAATATTTATGTTAAATAAAACTGGGGGAAGAATCTCCATTACTTCGAAGGGCCAGAGTAGTACGGCAACCTTCTGCAACTCCAGCAGGTAACAGGACTGACAGCCGCCTGTCAGCCCAGAAAAAGGCGGCAAATGGAGAAAACCCATCTTTTTGTTTAAAACATAAAAACTCATCCTTAAGTTTGACAATTCCTTTGCCAAGGCATAGCCAGCAATTCTCAAGGGGTATAAGGGATTTTTCACAGACATTATTCCAACACAAAGTTCTAAAAGAAACCATTATACTTTAAAGGTCTTCTCTTAAAAAGTTAACTGCATGACTTCCTGTAGCAATCTGCCTTCTTCAGGCTTGGACTTCTTTGTGGCAATAGCTTGCTTATGAAGGCTGTGATAAGGGAATTCTATATCCAGTTCTCTGCATCGCCATTACCTTACCTGCTGTCATAGCCCCAGCGGCTACACTTCCAAAGTTGTGTGATAAAGTTGATTTTTATTCAAGAAGTTATTTATTGTTGAGAATATGTGTCCTTTGGCTCATCCTTTCTTTAGTGGCTGACAAAAAGATAGTTCTTCATATATTTTATTGTTGAAATAGATTCTTATAAATACCAAGAGACATGTTAGAAGTAGCTATACTTTCATCCAGTTGTACAGCCAAGTTTGAGTGTCTCCTTGTTTTTACATGTTTTTCTAATCAATACAGCGTTGATTGTCATTAGCTGCTATCTTTGGGCAGGTTTGTTAGTAATGACAGCAGATAAAACTATATTTCATATAGCCTTCTTGATCTTTGGATTCTGGGCTCTATTTTGGGTCATATCTGAGAGGCTATCAGTATTTTTACCTTGATATATGGATGATTACAGGTTAGAGGAGAAGTGTCAGCTTTGCATTTTTTAATGATTACTTGTGATTATGTTATTCGCATTATCTTGAATTCTATTACTTTGCAGGGATTTTTTCTTTTTTTTTTTTTTTTTTAGAATCACTTCTCCACTTGGTGAGTGTTGCTTTAGTTAAAACTAGACAACATAGGGCTGCCGGATGGCTCCGTTGGTTAGCGCGTGAGCTCTGAACAACAGGGTTGCTGGTTTGATTCCCACATGGGCCAGTGAGCTGCGCCCTCCACAACTACTTTGAAGACAATGAGCTGCCACTGAGCTTCTGGAGGGGTGATCAGATGGCTCAGTTGGTTAGAATGTGAGCTCTCAACAAGGTTGCCGGTTCAATTCCCGCATGGGATGGTGGGCTGTGCCCCGCAACTAAATATTGAAAACAGCGACTGGACTTGGAGCTGAGCTGCGCCCTCCACAACTAGATTGATGGACAACGACTTGGAGCTGATGGCCCTGGAGAAACACACTGTTCCTCAATATTCCCCAATTAAAAAAAAATCCAGATCTAAAATTATAAATAAAAACCTAGATAAAGTAATTGAAATATCCCATAAACCAAGCATTGTTGTATGTTTTGTGTTGTGATATGCTAGACAAATATAAGAGGCACCACCTTTTCTTGGAACCACAGTTTTCCCCGAGGACTGTCATTAGCTGCTATCTTTGGGTAAGGTTTGAATTGCCAAACATGACAGGTGACAGTCTGACATACGGAACAAAATAAGCGAGGATATAACTTAGTCTTATTTTTAAAAAATTAAGGCTTAATTTTTTTAAGATTAAAAAGATGTAAATATAAGTTGTAATATTTGTTCCTGCCATGGAGGGTTTTGCTAGGGGTTCCCATGTTTTCAACTATGGTGACCAGTCTCCAGCCTAAAAGATCACTGAGTGGGTATAAATGTGGATTCTGAAAATGCTGGCACTGAGACAGAAGGATGGGAGAGGTACTGGGAAATATGAGCAGCCCCACGCCCAGCATTTGAGCCGTACGATTCAGAGTGAGGGGTGAGGACAGGTATCACTGCCCCTGCCACTGCCACCCACACCAGGCACCCCTCTCAAGTGCTCCCAATGCAGGATTTCCCTTGTCATAGCATTAATACGCTGCTCCGTGACAGCCTGTTGTCTTGCCCATCTCCCCCAATAAAGCATAAGCTCTATGACAGCGAGGACCTTGTCTTCCTCGTCACTGCTATGTCTCTAGAGCCAAGCACGGCACATGGAACAGTACAGGAATTCAGTCAAAAGGGAATGAATAATAATAGCAAACACTAAAATGGCACTCACTAAGAGCCAGGCCCTATTATAAAGGCTTTTACATTTATTAACTAATTTCATTCTCATAACAGCTCTTGGAGGTACTTACTAATATTGTCCCCATTTTACACATGAGCAAACTGAGGCACAGAGGGGTTAGGAAACCTGCCCAAGGTCACCTAGCAGGTGGATTGAGCTGGGATTATGATCTCAGCCACCTGCTCCCAGAAGATAAATTCTGAACCATTACTTTCTACTGCCTCCAAATAAATAAATGATTGAATTTATGCAAGTCTTAGGAGTTGTCTAGGCTGAAAATCCTAGGGTCTAGAGGCCCCAGGGAGACACCTGCCCAGCAGGAAAAGTATCACCCTTCCTGGAACTCTCCCCTACCCCTTTGTCCCCCTTTTAAATAAGAGATTAGGAGAGTGAATGAAAAAAAAAAATACAAGGATACCCAGGAGGAGGCCAGAAGAACTAATCAGTTGCTGGATAAATGTGTATAACCAAAGTGCCATGCAGAATAGATAAAGGAAATGGTGAAAAACCTATACTACCCCTCATGGCCCCTCAGCCAGATCAAGGATAAAATAACAGGTTGGAAAATAGAGTGAGGAGGATTTGTGAGATCTGGAGAGAGAGAGAGTAGTTAAGCCGTGATTCCTATGGGTGCTTCAAGGAGACACTTGGGAGCTGCCAGCAACCTTGCAATTGGGACTCTTAGACCCGAGGAAGCAAAGCAGCGGCAGACGGATGTGCTGGAATCAACCGGCACCCCAAGGAGTCTGAACATCACAAAATGCCCATGACTCCTGTAGGGCAGAGACATGTAACTTTCCTGGTAAGGAAACCTGGGCCATGTGAGCCTGGAATTCAGGTCTTCTGGTCCCTGACCTGCTGCACCTCTGCCTGGGCACGTACTGGGAAGGAAGCAGAGGGCCCCTGGCTGTAGCCTGCCCCTGCCCTGCACATGCTCTCCCTTGGCTGCTGGCACTCCCAGGGAGGCCTCAACGAGGACAAACTAATTGCTGGAGACAGTTTTGGCCCCGACTCCGTGACAGAGCTTCAGGGAGGAGGAGGAGGTGGAGACACGTGTCTGGCCAGAGGGCTGTCGACTAGCCATGCCAGTTTCAATCTAATGACAGATGGCTGCAGCAGAGAGGTGTGGAAGGTCCCCTGCCACCTACCCCTCTGCCCAGAGAACACACACACACACACACACACACACACACACACACACGCTGGATGAGGGTGAGCCAGCTGGAGCTGAACCCCCCAATTTGCAAAATTCAGCGTATGCTGGAGAGAAACTTCTAGTCCCCAGAGCAGGAGAAAGAATATGGCTGCTGGGGGCAGCCAGACCTGCATCCAGTTCCTGGCTCCAGTCTGAAGCACTGTGTGACCGGGACCACATTTCTTAACCTCTCTCAGTGTTAATTTTTTCATCTGTAGACATGGGGACAGAAACTCAGTTCATGGGTTGTTGTGAAGATTAACTTTACTGAAACAATCAGTGGCAGACTGAAGCTAACACGGTGCCTGCCACAGTCCCATAAAAGCTCCCCAAGGCTCCCTCCCTTCCTCCCTTCTTCCTTTCCTCCTTCCTTCCTCCCTTCCTGCTTTCCTCCTTTCTTCCTTCCTCTCTTCCTTCCTTCCTCTCTTCCTTCCTTCCTTCCTTCCTTCCTCCCTTCCTCCCTTCCTCCCTTCCTCCCTTCCTCCCTTCTTCCTTCCTTCTTTCCTTCCTTCAACATAGTCTCAATAGCAAACTGGACTGCTGCCCCTTACTGGCTGGAGAGATTAGGGCAAGTTACTCAACCTCTCTGAGCCTCGGTTTTCTTATCAGTAAAGTGCGGATGACAATTCCTTCCTGGATGGGTTATTGTGAACACTGAACAAACATGTAAAACTCTGCACACAATGCTTGTCACGTGTTGGTAATTATCATAATGTCCATTATTCCGCATTTTCCTCCTTGGTGAAGTCCTAATGGATCCCCCCAGTAATTGTGGAAATTCCACCCAAAGATGGGCTCTGACTGCTTCCTCAGGGCAACACTAGAGCCAACGTGGGCATCTTGGTCACCACAAACAGCGACGCGGAGAGGGGTCTAGTCAGACCCCTGCCTCAGAGAGGTGCCATTCCAGCCACCCCACCCCCATCCCTCCTTGGAGTTCTCCAGGCCAAGGTGCCACATGTCAGTGACACCCCCGCTTGGGCAGGGAGGGCAAGAACTTGAGTTCAGGCAAAATTCCCAAGAGGCTTCAAGTCCCTTGGAAGAAGCTCTCAGAACATCCTCAAGTCAAAGAGACGCTGCTTTTTCCAGCCCAACAACTGGAATTCTGAAAACTCCATTTCTTTATTGCAGGAAACGGGGTGTCTCACCCAGAATTCCAGTGAAGAGGAGCCCCACCCAGCACAGCTGTCCCCCAAGCCAGGGTCCCCTAGTTCAGCGAATGCGGAGTGCACGAGAAGTGGCGCAGGAGGCAACATAGAGAGTGGTTAGAAACAGGGCCCTGGGGTCGTGCAGACCTGGGGGTTCAGACCCAATTTCCTCACCTGTAGAATGAAGACAGTAACACTAAACTCCTGGAGACATTGTTAGCATGCGAGGAGATAAGAAAGCACTCGGCCTGGCACATATGGAGCGCTCTGATTCACGATGATGATGACGATAACGGCATTGCTGCTGTGACCTGCCTCACGTTTCTCTGCTCCAATCTGGCCACATGCCCAAATCACCCTCACGTGCCCAGGGGCTGGCATCACAGACCTGTGCCTGTCACACTCCTCGTGGGCAAGGGCCATGACAAAACCAAGCTTGTTTTCTACTGAGCATTTCAAATAAATGTTCAGATATATATATAAACCTCCATTCCCCCTCCCCTTGCCCCAAATCAACTTCCTTCCCCAAGTCCTTCCACAAACCTGTTCTCAGTAGGCACCCTCCCCGTGGCGGAGCTCAGTACTGCTGGGCACACGCCATTATATTTCTGGACAGTTGCAGTTTTTAATAAGCTGTTCCTTGCCCTCAGTTTCGAGTTGAGCTCTGCTTACAGAAACACTCACACGTCAGCTTTTGCCCTCCTGAACTGCACGGAACAGGCCTACCCACTTTTCTCTGGGCCAAGTCTTTCAACACATCTCTGTTAACTCTTATGCCTGGGCTGCAGGTAGCTGTCCTGCCTATCCACTCAACCCCAATTTTGTTGGGGGGCCATTTGTCCTTCACGCACATATTATTGATGAAATACCTCCTCCTAGAGATAGGGTTAGCATATGAAATTCTGTGAAATTCTGGTCTGGGGTCCTGATTTTTGTTGTCTTCAGGCAGGCTCAGGCCTTTCCAGAATAGTCAGGGAGCTCATGGTCAGGTGAGAGAGAATCAGATACACTGTGGTGTTTGAAACCTAGCTGCACTTGTCCTAACTCTGTGCCCTCGGACAAGCTCCTCAGCTTTCTCTCAATTTCATTTTCCTCACCTGTCAAATGGGGATAAAGAGCCTTGGCTTGCAGGTTTTTGTAACAATTAAATGACGAGGGACGAGCCTAGCCTAGTGTAAACGTTCAGTAACTGGGGGCTATTATTGTCTTTAAGAGAGAAAGCTGCAGAATCCTTTGAAGGGGCAGAGCAAGAGTTACCTCTCCCTGGAGATACAGGGAGGGGCCTGGGTTCTGAGGTGAACTCCTCCTGTGCCAGGCAGATGGAAAGATGATCTCGGGCAAACAGCTGGAGCCCACCACTGCGGGCCTTGAGCTGTGTGCCAGCCCTGCCTGCCCCAGCAAAGGGGCCTTGGGGTTGACACAGCCAGTGCCAAGCCAGATGGGGCAGCGGCCAACTTTCCAGTCAACCCAGATGTCTGTCTTTCTCAGATGAAAACTCAAAAATGTAGCTTTCATCAAAGTGGCTTTTGAGAGCTGGGTTCTCTCCAGACCCTGGCAGGGGGACTTCAGAAGCTCTGAGCAGGGACCTTTGATAATGCTCGCGGGGTCAGGGAGGTCCCTCAGAGTGAAGGGAGAAGGGGGGACCATAGGCTAACCTAGACTGAGCCATCTCCCTGAGAAAGAAAGCACTAGGGAATTTTTCTAGAAGAAAAGGGATTTGTCTGTGCCATGTAATTGAGACTTCAAGATGGTCCTTTTCCATGTCAGAAATAGTAGTATTCTGCAGGGATCTTCTTTGACAGTCCAGCACAGAGCCTCAGATGCCAAAGGTGATTTAGGGAAAGCCATGAAGGCACATGGCTCCCCCATGGCTGGCTGTGTTACTCCCCTCACACTCAATTCTGCTAGACCACCCCATTGGGGACGACAAAGCCCTTTTCTGAGGGACACAGCTTCATTTTATCGGAGGAGAAATAGAGGCTCAGAGGTGCAAAGGCACCAGGGCTGAGAATGTCCTAGAATCCAGAGGTCCTGCCGGTCTGGCCCACCATTCCCAATCCCACCACAGCAGCTGGCCTTTCCTTCCGCTGACTCTTGCACAGTAGCTTGCTTGTCATGTCGACTTAAAGAAACATCCCCTGCCTGGCCCCAGGCTTGGGCGTGGAGCTAGGTGTCTGGCACCCTGTCAACACAAACAAGGCTCCCAGCTCTTGCCCCCTCTCTACACAATGCCCAGCTGCACTTTAACGTGTTTTAAATGTTTACGTTGCCCTGGTCTTTGTTATTGCGCTCTTTGGTGTGCTGGAATGCTTCACATTCCAGGGTCTGCACTGTGGTGCCCAGCTTGCCTAGATGTGCTGAACACAGTGGGGGAGAGGTGATGGGAGGGGATACCTGGGACAGGGAGGGGGGAGGACTCAGCCTGGGGTGTGCTGCAGCTCCAGGAAATGTAGCTCACTCTCTTGGTCTCACCTGCATATGCAATTTCCTTGGCTTGTTAATTAAGCTCTTCCCCATCTCTTTGACAGGCAGTACTCTAATAATTCTCAGATCTCATCCTGGATGTCACCTCCTCTAAGAAGCTTTCCCTAATCCACCAGTTCGAGCTAGGATTTCCTACCCTGCAGTGTATACAGATGTGCAGGTTGTGCACTGCACAAAAGCACGACATCTAAGGGAATCATTGGCATCCAGATTTGTATATTAATAAAGACTGTTTTGAACACATAGAAGGGAGACCTTTCTCTAATTTGCACAAAGGTGCTACAGGACCTATCAGTGTCCCTGGTTCTGCTGTCTGTTCCCACCGTATTTGGCGCCGTCTCGTCACTGCACTAGCATTCTTTTTCTGGTGCCCACTACCTGTCAGCATTGCCCCTCCCTCACTAGACTGTAAGCTTTCTCCACTGTCTGTCCAGAGCTTGCACATTAGGGGCACTTTCAAGAGTTGCTTCATCAATGTTAAGAGTTGTTGACTAAATGGAAGGTGGGATATGGAAGTCTCAAGGGTCAGCGGGGGGGGGGGGGGGGGGCGGCAGAAGAAAAGTGGCAACGACATCTCTGGCCTGCAGGGGGAGATGCTGAGCAGTTCAACGCACTCCTGGTGGGGCAGTGGGTCCATTCCCTTTTCCCTTTTTGGAGAGATACTTTCTAATAATAATATTAACCTCTACCATTTATGGATCTAACGCTAAGCACACGTATCATCTCATTTACTCTCCACAGCAGCCCTACGAAGTTGGCACTGTTACTGTCTCCATTTTGCAGATCAGAGACGGAGCAGAGAGAGGTCAGCAGGCAGAGCTGGGACTGGTATTTGGTATTTGTTAAACATTCAAGCCTGGAAGCTTAATACTACCCTTTGCTGCTTCACCAAAAATTCTATCACACTGTGAAACCGTCCACACTTATTTTTAGTTTGGAAAATATGGTCCCTGCTCCACAGCCCAGGCTGAAGTTAGCCCTGCCCCTCCCACCTTTGGGCTCCGGTTCAGGCTCCCCCCCAGCAACTCTGACTCACTGAGTCGATTGCTGACAGCAAAAGAAATATACGGCAGGGCCCAAGCCCAGGAGTGAGGCTTGGAGGTGGAAGACTGGCTGAGCGGGCAGAAGCCGTACTCAGGCACACGCAGCCTCTCAACTGCAGCAATGCCTACGAGAGCAGCACTCTGCTCACTCCTGAATTCTCAGTGCTTGGCACACACCGGGCACCCGGTGAGGACTTGCCGAGTGAGTGAATGAATGAATGAATGAATACATGTTAGGTTTTCCCACCACCCAAAAGAGGGCAGGGAACTGGATTTCCCACACCCCAAGGCCAAAGACATTCTGGGACAGACACCTAGTTGTGATTCAAACACTGGAGGCAGGAAACAGGTGAGGAGAAGGCCTGTGGTTCCCCCCAGGGAGAGAATGAGGGAAACACTAAGTCCCCAAATCGAGGCCTCTGGGCCCCTCGTACCTGGGCAGGGGGTGTATGGGAGGAGGCCCAGGGGTAGAAGAGGGCCCAGCATAGGATGGGACCCCTAAAATCTGAGCAAGAACAACTAGCAAGAGGGAGGAACCCCTCCCAGGCAGTCAGCTGGAGCAGGTAGGCCAGGCTGTACTCAGCAGAGGATCTAACCTGCCTGAGCCAGTAGAAACTTCAGCTGCCAGCCAGAAGCACCCTCAAAGCAGTTCTGGACAGGCTTCCTGCTTTACCAGCATGTTCTATCTGCCTGGCCTCTGAGACACTGGTGAGAGATGGTTGAGGATACAGCAGAGGCCAGGCCCTGGCTGAGTTTCCCCCACAACCCCAGACCCTGGCACCCAGCACTCACCTGGTCTGGGCGGGCACGGGGCACACAAGGTCACCCCCCAGAAGGCTCCCACACTGCCACAGCAGTCCTCTTGGGTAGTCAGCTCCAGCAGGGGGTTGGCACACTGGAAAAAAGGCCATGAACACCTGTCACCACTTCTATCCCTCGCTTGCTGTGCACAGAGGTATCCCAGGAAAGTCTGAGATAAGCGCTCCCTTCCCCCACACATCTTGTCAGAGGATAGCTCCACCCAAAGTCAGGTAGGAGACAGTCAGCTGATGTCCTGGAAGGAAGCAGAGAAACTCTCAGTCCACTCCACCGAGCTCTAAATTCAGGTGGTGAGGACACATCTCAGGCAAGACAAGACCTCTGTGCAGGTCTGCAAACTGCCCCCTTTCATGTCCCAGCCCGAAGACAGAGGATCCCAAAGGATGGGCTTTCCTCTGTCAAAATCCACGGCCACCCGCAATAACAACCTTCCCTGTGGGCAGGTCCAGGCTCAGGGACACCATAAGCTGAGAGGTCAGGGAGGGCTACCCCCCACCTCCTCCAGTTCCCTAACCACGGAGGAATTTCTGGAAACACCAAAATGTGACCCCCAGAAAAACCATCCTGCATCTGGCTTAGCTCTTATTCTTAGGTGCCTGGACTCAGAAAAGCTTACCCAATTTTCCATCACTGACTATGATGCTTCCAGAGGGGGATGGAGTGTCTTTCATCATTGTACCCCCAAGACTTTTGGGGTTAACCTGCATTTGCTAATTCCACGTCTCTGTGACCCCAGTCTCAGCTGAATACAAAACTCCTTCTTGCCAGATCTAACAGCCCCACTGTCCATGCACCAGGGGATCCTAGACTTAGGATTTGATGGGACCTGAGTGCCCCTCTAGAGAGGGACTCTCTGGGGTCCTCTCCTATGTCTGTCACTGACATAGGAGGCCCAGCCTCTCCACACTCAGGCAATTTTATGCCCTGAGTTTTCCTATCTGGGGAATGGGAGGCTCTGCAGACACTCACATTCAATAAGAACAAGGAGGAGAGAGAGAAGGAGAAGGGACAGAGCTGGGGAGGGCTGAGGCAGGGGCTGTGTTCTCACCTGGCCATTCACAGCACTCAGGTAGCATCGGCCCAGCAGCCCCCGAGGCCTGGGAGCTGCTGGGGGCAGCGGCCGCCGAGCCTCTCCAGACTGAGTGGGGATGCTGTTGCCGTCCCAGTAGCTGTGGCCGGGGCTGACAGGGAGCCGCAGCGAGGGCCTGGTCTCCACACTGTTCTCCTCTGGTGTCTCCTCGGCCTCGCCCCGCACGCGGGCCACCTGGTGGACCTGCACGGAGGCCTCGGGCGGGTGGTGAATGTGCACCTTCACCAAGGAGGGGTTCACAGAGGCTGGGCACAGGTGTTGGGGTCAGAGTCGGGGAAACATGGCCCCACCCTCTGAAAAGTGCCCACCAGCCCTGGGCCAGGCGGGCCACTGGCTGTGCGTCACCCCAACACTCTCCTTCCATTTCTGTACTCTGTACTGAAACCCTAGCACAAGTCCCCTGTGAGGATAGGATAAAGTGTAAACTCCTTCACTCCCTGCCTTTCAATGAAGGACCTTCATTATCAACTTCTAAACTACCTTCCTGATTCTACCTTCCCACAGTCCTGTACCGCCCTGAGCTCCAGCCCAACCAACCCTCCATGTCTTCATTCACGCCAGTGCCTCTGCAGAGGAAACCTCCCCACTCCCATCTGCCTAACCAAAGGCCACCTCCTCCACGCAGGTTTCCCTGAACACCCGGGCCTTACGAGGCTCTCCATCCCCTGACCGCCTATATTTTTTGTACCTTTTATTTGGCACTTAATAATGGAAGGCAGAGGAAATGAAACGTTTTATGATGCTGCTCTCTTTCCTGTCCATCCTCCCTCCGTTGTTCAGGTCTGTGGGTTTCTTAAAGGGAGGACCCTGTCCTTACACTCTTTGGTCTCACAGATAGCACCCAGTAGGGGGTAAGGGCAAAAATACTGATGAATTCAGATAGAAGGGCAAGGAGAACTTTAGGGAATGGAACTGGGCCTGCGGGTGGAGGAGAAGGGGGGAGGTTTGACTGAAGAAAGAAAGGCCTGTAGACAGCCTCCTGTCCCCTCCACCAGATGCCAGCACCCACCCTACCCAGTAACCCAGTGTGTCCCCAAGCCCCACACCCCAGCCCTGCACTCACCCAGCTGGTTGGAAAGAGGCAATGTGAAGGTGGACTGCTTCAAGGGACCCTCCAGTGGGCCCCTGTGGCGGGAGCCCCCCTCTGACAGCTCCCTTGCCAGCTTTGGGGTGGGCAGATGACAGAACTTCCCAGTGGAGTTGGCAGGGCACCAGCATTCGTCCCTGCCGATGCAGCGGCCTCCGTTCAGGCAGGGGATCTGGCAGAAATCTACGACATCAACCTCAAGGTGACCGGGAGTGGAAGGACATAGCAGTACCCACCATGTCACTGGTGGGTGACAGCAGAGAAGCAGTACTCCAAGTCTGCATGGCTCAGGGATCCCAGCGTGCCCTGAAAGGCAGGGACTTCCCAGGGGGCCCGGGAGTGAAGAAGGGTTGATAATAACCAGCCCCTGCCTTTCTAAACAGCCCTTTCATGTCTTTCGTTCACCCCGCAGTAACAAGGGAGACAGGGTCAGCCAGGAACCCTCATTCAAGAGAGGAAGGGACTCACAGATGCGGAAGCCAGACTTGGGGTCATGCCCGTGCCCACCCTGGCTGTACAGGGTGGTGGTGTCGCCACGCTCACAGCTGTTGGCACAGTGCCCACGGGCACAGGTCTGCTTGCAGATAGTAGGAGTGAAGACGATCTTGATCTTCTTGATTTTCTCCGTGAGGTTCAGCCCTGCAGAGAGAGGGCTTGGGTCCCGGGGGCAGGGCTGAGCGGCACAGCTGTGACCTCCAGAGGATGGTTAGAAAGGCCCATGGGACCAGGGCTGACTCCATCCCAAGGGCATGTGTTAAGTACCCACTGGATGCAAGGCCCCATATGGGGGCAGGGTATCACTTTGATAAGTTCACAGTCCATCCAGCATTTACTGAGGGACATCGGTGTACAGTCAACTAAGTGCATGTTTTATGCACAGTAACTCTCAACCCTCTTGAGTATTATTTGAGGTTGAACCATCAGAAGTTGTCATTTTTTGTAGGTTAGAATGATTGAATATTGGCAGTGTTCCTGTATCCACACTAATATTCCCATTTTACAGGTAAAGAAACAGGCTCAAAGAAGATTGGGTTGCAAGTGGTTCCACTGGGCTTTGAACCGAAGGGCAGAGATCAGAACGCAGGTCAGACCTGCTGGAGCAAAGAGTTTTCTAAGAGAAGTGGAAGAAGATAAAGCCTGAAAGAATGATTAGAGTCAGGTTTGGGGGGCGGGCAGCGGGGGCTGATTTCCAGAACGAGAATCAGTAGTGGGGAGTCACTGAAAAAGTCCAGTAAGAGATCAAAGAGGCAGTGTGTGTGTGGGGATGAATGGCCTCCCACCTGGGTGTGCAGGTGGATGGGGAGGCAAGGAAGTCACAAAAAAGCAGAGAAATAACTGTGTGTGCATATGTGTGTGTGTGTGTGTGTGTGTGAGAGAGAGAGAGAGAGAGAGAGAGAGAGAGAGAGAGAGAGAAGCTATAAACAAGTGTATATGCTGTCAGGAAAGGGCTGAGAGAGGGACTGGTTGCAGGGGGAGGACGAGGGGACGAGGGGAGGGCAAGAGATGGCCTAGCAGCCTAGCATTCCAGAGGAATCAAGAAAGGGTGTGTGTGTCTTAGACAAGAAGAGGGACACCTCCCTTTTAAGGTGACAAGAAAGGAGGTCGTCAACCATAAAAAGGAGTGAAATACTGGCATGCTATAACATGGATAAACCTCGAAAACATTATACTAAGAGAAAGAGCCAGACACAGAAGGCCATACATTGTATAATGCCCTTTATAGGAAATATCCAGCATATGCGAATCTGCCAGGAAAGGGCTGGGAGAAGGACAGGGTGGGGAGAGGGGGGAATAGGGAGTGACGGCGTCAGGGCCGTGGGATTTCTTTTTGGAGAGATGACAATGTTGTGGAATTAGATCTTGGTAGCAGTTGAGCAGAACTGTGAATATACTGCAAACCACTGACATGTACACTTTAAAATGTAATTTTATGTTGAGTGAATTTCACCTTAATTTTAAAAATGGAGAAAAACAGAAAGGAAGTCCGCGGGGGTATGGGGGGAGGTAAGGGAGCATTGTGTGTCGTGGGCGCAGAGAGGCAGGAGTTCTGTGGGAGGGGGCAGGCATGTCCATGTACTGACGGGGTGGGACCTGGGAGAGTGGAAGCAGCTTGGAGTATGAGAGAGTGTCCAGGCACACGCGGAAAGATTGTCGGCAATGACCAGAATGTGCAGAGGTGTGAATCCACGGGGATTCTCTGGGAAGCAGTGGCAGAGCCGGATGGGGCTAAGGAAGCAACTGGACAGGTTGGTCCAGGCAGGTTGGGGTTTGCAGGAAGGATGAGGTGGAATGACGGGTCCGGGGAGGTGAGGTTCATAGCGGGATATAAAGAAAGCGAAGTCCGGATGGGTGACGGGTGGGGCAGAAATGGAGCATTAATGTCTAAGGGTCTCAAAGGGTCAAAATCCTGATCAGCTGGTTTGGGACTTCTGGAGCCTGGCACAAAGCAGGAGCTCTACGACTGCTGATTGGCTGAAAGGATGAGGGACAGGTAACAACTCAGCCCCTCCGTGAGAGTGAAAAGGAAACGGAAGGTGGGGAGAAGTTCAGAGATTTAGATGCCCTGCTCTTCTAGGACCCCAAGACAGAGCATCCTTACCCCAGGGGGACGACAGGTGGTCCACATATGCTGCCCGCTGGGTGCCATCCCTCCGCTCAAGGCCTGGCCCTGCGGGCAGGGCATTGGAAGTCAGCTGGCCACTGGCAGAGGTGGCCGGGTAAAGTCGGACAGTCCGGGACAGCCCCACACTTTGCTGGGAGGTGTGGGTCTGGCTGAGCTCACTCAGGGTCCTGTGGAGACAACCATGGCGCAGGGGTTTGCACTGGGGAGCAGTGTCTCTGTGCCCTTCCTATTCAGGATGCCCACCCCATGCATGCACCAGAAGAGTGCTTTCTGTTTGGCTATCTTCTTGCCAACTCTGGGAAAATGGAAGTGCCCTACGGAAGGGGACTGAGCTAAGACAGCAGCTAGTTTAGTGGGAGTGCCTACGCTTATGTGAAATCACCAGGCTTTGGCTGGGTATTCTGGACAAGTCACTTAGCCTCTCTGGGCCTCAGGACCCTTGACTGCAAAATGAAGGTGTTAGGCTGGTCCCGTGTAGCTCTGACATGCTGAGTCTTTGATATTGTTATGGGCTAGACCCTGCTCCCAAACCGTGGCCTGTGCCTACCCCCTGCTGTTTCTTAATGCAACCCTTCATACAAATTACCTGTGGAACAGGTGCCCCACAAACACATGTTCACAGATTGATTTGGGGCGGAGCCTAGAATACTCTTTTCATTTATTTTATTGTAAATATTCAAGGAGAATAAATGAATTCATCATCCCTCACCCCCACAGAGCAAATACGTTTGCATATTTCCTTTCAACATTTGCTCCAGTATATGTTCCTACTCTATTTTCATCACCTGTAGAATCAATTCAAATTCTGACTTTTCACTTAACATTAGCTCATACTTTATACAATTCCACAATTTTTGTATTTATCATCTTAATTGCTACACAATAGTCTGTCTGAAGATGAATCACAGTTTATTCGGACAATCTCCTGTTACATATTTAGATTGTTTTTAATTTTTAACTGAACATAGTCACTCACGTGACTTTTTTCTTCTTTTACAATATTCCTTTCGTAAAGGGGGATTTATTATCCCATTCTGTTTTATTCTGTATGTTTGAAAAATTCTAATAATAAACATTTTGTAAAGGATTATTATTTTAAGATTAATTCTGTGGACTAGAATGACCTTATCAAAGGTTACAAACATTGATGGCTGTAGGTACACACGGGTGTATTGCTTTCCAAAAGAGCTGTATAAATGTGCTAGGGTGCAAGCTCACCAGCAGGCATATTATTAATATTTTCATACTTGGCTAACTGAGTAAGCATATGATGATGCTTCCATATTGCTTTTTTCCTTTCTCATTACTTCTGAGGTTGAAATGTTTTTCATACACCTATTAACCACTTGTGAAATTTTTCTGCTCATATTCTTTGATATCTTAACTATTGCAGTTATTGGCCTCATAAATTTGAACAAGTGCTTTCTGTGTTTATTATTAAGCACGTCATTCTACAAGGAAGCCTCCATTGTAAATAGTCTGGTCCCTGTCACTGCATACATGACAGTATCTGGGTATGACCATGGTGGGTATGAGCACACTGCAGACATTGAAACTGAGAGAGTAATTACGTGTTCAAGGTTATATAACACGTAAATCAGGACTCTGGGATTCCAAACCAGGGCAGCCTGACTCCTGTGCCACCCAACCAATCAGATGAGACCATGACGGAAGTTCAGCCTAGAAGCATCTGCTCAGACCTGGGATTGTTCCCCTTCCCCTAGTAGTTCCCACCTCTAGCCTCTCCCCTGGATTCCTTGCCCAAGTGGGATAAGGTCCTGGAACCCTCTCCCTCTGCCATCCCTACTCCAGTTCTGTTGGCTGCCCAGTCCATGAGCAAGCTCCCTTTTATCCTTTCCTGGAAGAATTCAAACCAGGAGAGATGTAAGAGCCCAGCCCGCTGCAGCTCTTCCCAGCCCTACTGGCCTAGGGTTTTGCTCCTGTGAGCTTCAGTGCTGCTCCTTCTTCCAGTAGCACCAGCAGCAAATCCTCATCCTGGTAGACCCCAACCATGCCTCACCCTGCTTCCCGGGTTTGGGGGCTGGAGGGGGAGAGAGGTCCTGTTAGCCACCCTAGAAGCTTTGGGAGCTGTACTGGACCAGAATCAGGAGCCCAAATCTCAGGTATCTGCTCCTCATTCCCAGGAGAAGGTCGGCACAACCAGCTGCAGCAGAAAACACAATCCTTTCAACAGCTTTCAAGGGAGCACCCGAAAGAGAGGTAGGCAAGCTGGTGGGTCAGTGGGATTCTTCTCCTGGTGTTACCAGGCTGAGGCCACGGCTCAGCTTAGTGTCAGCACCACAAAGCACCTAAGTGCTTCCTAGAGAGGTGAAGGGAGTAGCTCACATTCTGCCCAGACCACCTGGAACTTATTTTGAACTTGACCCTGACAAAGAGCTCTCCAATCTGGTCAAGATGGAAACTGAAGGGGTTCTTTCTTGGTGGTTTGTTTTCATTGTTGCTGTCATTTGTTTCTCTAACTGGAACTCAATGCTCATGGCCCCAAGATTCCTGAGTTCAAATCCCTTAAGGGCCAGTGGTTAACTGTGCAGAGAAATTTAAAAAGAGAAAAGAAAAGTAAAACAAAACAAAACAAAACACGTATTCACTAGCTGTAGATAGGACCTGGCTGTCCGGGAGAGAGAGGACAGGATTTGGGCCAGGCAGATGTCAGTTCTGCCTCTTACAAACAGGTTGGTCTTGAGCAAGTCATGTAGTTCCCCTAGCCTCAGAATCCTCATCAGTAAAAGGGAAAGAGTGATGCCTACCTCACTGAGTTGCTACGAGGACTATGAGAATCAGGGATACCATGTGGTTATTTTGCAAATATTAGTAAATGGTCACAAGTTGAGAACTATGTGAGAATTTTTTTTTTAACTGAAGTTTATTGGGGTGACAATTGTTAGTAAAGTTACATAGGTTTCAGGTGTACAATTCTGTAATACATCATCTATAAATCCCATTGTGTGTTCACCACCCAGAGTCAGTTCTCCTTCCTTCACCATATATTTGATCCCCTTTACCCTCATCTACCACCCCGCTCCCACCTTACCCTCTGGAGAATTTTTAAATCATGTGAACAAAGGAAAAAAAGTGCTAGATACAGTTCAGACAATTCCTCTCTCCAAGCCACTAAAAATTCTTTTTCATCTAAGTGGAATTAAAGACTCCCCAAAAAAACTTTTACTGGTCAAGCAAACTTATATGCAAAGGGCCAGGTACTTAATCTAGTGTCAGCACATTTTTAATAACCAGAGGAGCCTCTGAGCCCAATCCATGGTCATCAATTTCTGTGATGGAGATTTTGGGTTAAATGACAAAAATCAGAAAGTCCTGCCTGTAGAGTCTCAGAGTAAAGGAAGAAGCCCCTAGTTCTTTGATAGGCTCTACCTCTTGTACCAAAAGCTCCTTATAAGAAAACTGCTGTCTCCCTTCATAAACCCCAGCCTGTCCTTGGAGGTGGGCAGGGAAGTTCTCCAATGTGTTGAAGGCTGCGGGCCCTTGGTGGTATTTAGCTGGTTGCTTGTGCCATCACCACTTAGAAGGTCTTAGGCAGCTAGGATGGGGCGGAGATTGTGAGCTGTGGCGTTTGTAAGCCCAGTCATCTGGCCTTGTGTTATCTTTGAGCTCATTTCTCTTAAGTGAATCACAAGCCTTAAGCAAAGTCCTAGTTGCATGCCCCACCCTCGTCTTAGGTTGTGGGCATCCAAAGAAGAGTCCAGTACCACGTTTGGCTCAGGGTGGGGCTCAGGGTGGTCCAAAAAAGCAGTGCCCGCCTTAAGGACAAGAGAGTGGTGTCAAGAGAGACAAGCAAGAGCCTCGCTGAGAAAGTGACTTTCTTGGACCACAGTCCTTGGGCAAGGCTCTGTCCACTCTCTGCTTGGAAGAGGTACTTTGATTTCATCAAAGGATAGCAGTTCTCAGACTCCCCTGACATAGCATAGGATTCGCTATCTCTCTGGGATTGTTCCAGGGAAGTCCTAGCAAAGCTGCCACAACATCTAGAACATCTCTAGACTTCAGGATTTCATGGATCAGGAAAATTTAAAAATAAATTTAGAGGACCAACATAAAGTTGTCAACTTGTTATTTAGGTAAGACATTAAAATACATACACACACACATACACACACAAAACTACCAGTTATTACCACCATAATTTCATGAAAGAAAAATTATCAGTGCCCAAAATAAACATCTGAATAAGCTTAACGCTATGAAAATCTCATCACATTGACTTTATTTTCCTTGTTTCTTCATGGACCAATAAAAACTCTATCACAAACCAGCAAGGAGCCAAGGAGGAGCCACTGGACCACATGACTCACCAAGGTCTGCTCTGGCCTGAGGATTCACAGGCTCTTTCAACCAATTTGGGAAGAAACAATTTCATCCCTGCTTGCTGGGATCATCAGACCCAAGTGAAAACTTCTTAGACAGTACATCCCATAATGATGCCACTCAGCGAAATGTGATGTGCCTACACCCTGCCTAACACACTAAGGTTTTCAGGCAGCGATGAGAAGACACATGGGTGAAGGGCTTTATGCCCTCCACCCCACCACCTTTCACCCTAGCCTCACAACTCCACTGTATCTCATTTAGAAATGGGCTTCCATATGCTATTTTGTTTGATAAGTATTCCACTGCAAAAAGAACGTTTAGAAACATCACTACATCCCAGACAAGAAAAAGCTAAAGGAGTTCATCACGACCAAACCAGTAGTACAAGAAAAGGGACTTCTTTAAGATGAAGAAGAAAAAAGATAAAAAATATGAATAATAAAATGGCAATAGACTGAAAGTAAAGGGATGGAAAAAGATATTTCATGAAAATGGAAAAAAAAAAGCTGCGGTAGCAATACTTATACCAGATAAAACAGACTTTAAAACAAAGGCTATAACAAGAGACAAAGAAGGACCAGTAATTCCACTTCTGAGTATTAAACCAAAGAAACCCAAAACACGAATTCAAAAAGACATGCATCCATATGCTCATCGCAACATTTTTTACAATAGCCAAGCTATGGAAACAACTTAAGTGTCCATCAATAGATGAATGGATAAAGAAGAAGTGGTACATATATACAATGGAATATTACTCAACCATAAAAAATATGAAATCTTTCCATCTACAACATGAATGGACATAGAGGGTATTATGCCAAGTGAAATAAGTCAGAAAGAGAAAGACAGAACCATATGATTTCACTTATATGTGGAATCTAAAAAAAAATAAACTATCAAACAAAACAGAAACAAATTCATAGATACAGAGAATATTTTGATGGTTGCCAGATTGGAGGGGGGTTGGGGAATGGATTAAAAAAAGGGGAAGAGATTAAGAAGTACAAGTTGGTAGTTACAAAATAGTCATGGGAATGTAAACTACAGCATAGGGAATATAGTCAATAATATGGTAATAACTATGTACAGTGTCAGATGGGGTGATCACTTCATAAGTTATATAAATGTTTAATTACTATGTTGTACACCTGAAACTAATATAATATTGTGTGCCAACTATAATTGAAAAATAAAAAATTATTTAAAAAACCCCATTACTATAACCTGTATAGAACAGTTATAGCTACTTGGCTCAGGGCTTTAAAAGCATCATCTTATAATATGGATGGTATGCCCAATTTTGTGTTTTAAGAAAAACTTCTCTCTTCCCCCCCTCCACAGATATTTATACATGCATAGGAAAGGGCTAAAGTATCTGTAAACAGTATCTACCCCTGAGGAATGAGAGTGCTGGTGTGTGTGTAACTTTATATGTTTTTATATTTGTGAAATGTTTTCAGTAAAATTTTTTTACAGTAAACATGCATCATTTCGTAATAAAAATAAACCTCTATTTTCCCCCAGCAAGTCTATGTTACAGATGAGGAAACTAAGGCTTAGGAAAAGCATGGGAATGTGTGTCAATGACTAGAATCCAAGGTGGGCTATGGGGGGGTCGCTGACAGAGGATTAGGAATTCAGATGTAAGAAAGACTGTGACTTTTGAGATGCCCATTTAAGAGATTTGTAGGATTTTTACAGTCTAAAACGAGGAGGGAGATATTCCAGAAAGAAAAGTATCATAAGAAAATGCATGGAGGGGCAGCCAGGTGGTTCAGTTGGTTACCAGGTGGCTCAGTTGGTTAGAGCACAAGCTCTGAACAACAGGGTTGCTGGTTCATTCCCACATGGGCCAGTGAGCTGCGCCCTCCACAACTAGATTGAAGACAACAAGCCGCCACGGAGCTTCAGGAGGGGCAGCCTGATGGCTCAGGTGGCCAGATGGCTCAGTTGGTTAGAGCACGAGCTCTCAACAACAAGGTTACTGGTTCAATTCCCTCATGGGATGGTGGGCTGTGTCCCCTGAAACTAAAGATTAAAAACAGCAACTGGACTTGGAGCTGAGCTGCACCCTCCACAACTAGATTGAAGGACAACGACTTGGAGCTGATGGGCCCTGGAGAAACACACTGTTCCCCAATATTCCCCAATAAAATTTATTTTAAAAAAAAGAAAGCAAATGCATGGGGGTAACAGGCCTGGACCATATTTAAGGAAGAATAATGAGCATAGTTGGATAAAATACACAATGGAGGGAAGGGAAGGGAAAAGAGAGTAACTACCATTGAATGCCTACCTAGTAGTGGGCTTCACACTAGGCGTTTTACATAATACGTCATTTACAAGTCCAAACAACCCTATGATCAAAAACTTGTGCCTGCCCCAAACCACCTTAAACGAAGTAAAAAGATAAATGACAAAATTTGAATAATATGTACCACTCATATCATAGAGGACAAATTTCCGTAATATACAAAGAGCTCTAAGAAACTAAAAAAACAGACCCATAATCCTAAAGAAAAAATCAGCAAAGGAATATGAACAGTTCACAGAAACAAACAAAAAAAACCCCACAAATGCTTCTTAAACACATGAAAATATGCTCGACTTTTTTCATTCTAAGAGATGTGCAAATGGAAACTACTCTGAAGAGCGTTTTTTAATCCATCAGATTAGCAAAACCCCAAAAGTTTAATCAGAGACTAATTTGGTAAGATTGTGCTGAAACGGGCACTGTCCAGATGTTGTTGGTAGAAATGTAAATGTATACAGCCCTGTGGACAGCAATTTGGCAAAGTCTACCCACATCACAGTGCATCTATGCTTTGTTCCTGCAGCTCTACCTCTGAGACTAAGCTGCAGATAAACCTGCTATGGTGTGTGCTGCTGAAGCCCAGCCCAGGTCCCCTTGAAGCTGGTGCACTCTCCGTTGGCTTCTTCTGAGTCCTATAGTTAGCTGATGGCAACCGCTTGACAAGCTCCTCCCACCACCATGACCACTAAGCCAATGACTGCCTGAACCGGAAGTTCAAAAGCCCCACCCCCTTACCTCAAGGTAGGACAACTCTGCAAGCTCCACTCTCCATCAGGCCTTGGCTTGATTTCCCTGGGACCGATCCTTGCTTGGCTCTTTCCACCTTTCCATTCTGCTTCCCTCCCTCACTTTGCACTCCCCCAATAAATCACACACACACAAATCCATTTTCCAGCTCCACCTATAGGGAAATCTGACCTAAGACACTTGTAAATGTCAGAAATGATGGAATGACAAGATTATTCACAATAGCACTATTTTGTAATAGCAAAATATGTTGTAAAGAATAGAAACAACTTAAGTATCCTTCAGTAGTGGATTGGTCAAACAAACCAGGATGCATCCACAGGATGGAGTCATATGCCCTCAAAACAGAAAGAAGCATCTCCTTTACATCCATAGCAAAAGCTCTCCAGGATATACTGAAAAGTGAAAAACAGCCCAAATCTGGCCCTCTGACTGTTTTTGTACAGACTGTGACCTAACAATTTACATTTTTAAATGGTTGGAAAAAAATCAAAAGAAGAATAATATTTCATGACATGAGAAAGTGATATGAAAATCAAATTTAATTTTCCATAAATACTGCTGTGAGCGGCCGATCGACGAATGGTGACCAACTGCCTCAGCCGGGGGGGAGAGCAAGGCTCATAACACCAGCATGGGCCAGGGAGCTGTGTCCTACACAACTAGACTGAGAAACAACGGCTTGAACCAGAGTGAGGTGGGGGTAGGGGAGGCGGAAGAAAGGGGGAAAAATTTTTTCCATAAATAAAGTTAATCGGAACACAGCCACATTCATCTAATACAATTGCTTTTCCTCTGTGATGGCAGAGCTGAGTAGTCAGTCGCAGAAACCATATGTTGTTCAAAGCCTAAAATATTTACTCTTTGGCCTTTTATGGAAAAAATTTGCTGACTCCTAGTGTGGGATATGTAAACTTTGTGTAAAAATAGAGAAAATAAGGACACCTGTTGCATTTATTTGCATATTCATAAAGCAACCTTGGAAGGATGCCCTGGGAATTAGTAACAGTGGGAAGTGAGTGGATGGGGAATAAGCTAGTGCTACAATGTAGTGAATGTTTATTCTGCGCCAGGCTCAGTGCCAATAATGCAGGTGGCATGCATTATCTAATGTGGGCCTCTCCATAACCCTAAGTGTTACTCACTATCTCCACTCCATAGTCTAGAAAACAGAGCGTAGGGCGGGTGTATGCCTTGTTGAAGGCTGCAGAACTTCCAGGTGCAGAAGTGAGGCTACCAAACAGGCAGGTTAATCCTAAAGCCATCCCAGCATTTATTTCCTTACTGCCATTTTAGACGTGAGACCACTGAGGTTTTGAGGAGTTAAGAACAGCTCTGGTCCATATGGTGGAGGGCTGGAACTATCAGGGACGTGTCTTGGCTGTGCAGAATGGGCAAGGGGAGTCCCTGGAGACTTTGGAGCAGCCCACCCTCTTTCACTCATTCAAGAAGCACTTACTGAGTGCATGCCAGGCACCGAGGCCCAAGGATGCCAAAGACCCTCTTACCGTTTCTGCTGCAATGGAGACTGGGCAAAGGGACCAGCACCCCGGCAAAGGCATTAAGGCACGAGGCAGGCCACCTTCAGATGCTCATGCTCTTCAAGCCCGTCTAGGACATGATGGGATAGGCCTTTTCAAATGATTATTACTCTGGTAAAAGATTATCTAGTGGTGGATGGAGCAGAGTGGGGAGGGCTGGAGGCCAGCTGGAAGGCTTTGGCCACGTTCGAGATTACAGGGACCAAGGATGGGCCAAGAAGAAGGCATTGATTCAAAGGATATTTAAGACAGAGAGTTTCCTAATGAATGTCAACTACAATTTTATGTATATATGTATAGTTGCAAGAAGTGGAGTACAGCATTAGGAATAGAGACCGTGGAAATGTAATGGCTGCGTGCGATGTCAGAGGGGCAGTAGATGGGAGGAGGGGCGTTATCACTGTGTGAGGGATACAAATGATAAATGTTTAACTATTTAAAAAAATTAAAAAAAAAAAAAAAAAAGACAGAGAATTTCCAGCTGTGGCTTAGACAAATGGGCAGAGGGGATTCCAGGAGCCAAGATCCCAAAGGAGAAGATCTAAGAAGTAGCTTGGTGTTGGACCTGATGAGTGCTGAGTGCCTTGAGATGGGTCTCCAGATGGGTACACCCAGGAGGCAGCACTCAGGAGCCAGTGGGATGGGGTGGGGGAGTCAAGTGTAGAGGTGGTGGTTACAGGGTTAAGGAGGGATGATATCATTCAAGGAGCATGTGCAGAACAAACCATACCTCAGAGTCCCTTCCACTGCTGGACTGAGGCGTTAACTCTGCTAACACTTCCCAGTTTCAAGGGGGAAAAGTGTTAATGAACAGACTGGTCTCAGTTATGACTTATGCTCCCGTCAATTTGTCTCCAACCTTTGGCGCTTGCTACCATTTGTCTGCTAGCACATGATACAACAAATGAACAAGCTGTAAATGAATATTAATGGACAAACATGGCAACAGCCCACGGCACTTCACTTGACAGCTTGTTCTTCTCATGGATACGTGCGTGTGCCTGTAGCCGGGTTTTCATTTTGCACACAGACGATCGTCACAGTTTCTGCTAATAAAACTGTTCCCAGCTTTAATCGTGGAATTAATTACATTGTTAGTTTATGGGATTTCTTATGACTTCCAGGTGCTCTGACACCTAAAGAGTAAGAAACAGAGGAGAATAAAGAAGGGGAGAAGAAGGGGTTCTGGAGAATACCAACACTTGAGAGGCAGACAGAGGAAGAGGCTGTGAAGGCAGCTGAGAGGGAGCCACTGGGGAGGCAGGAGGGAACAGGGAGAGAGCACCCAGACTGGAGGGTATTCCCAGAGCTCCATCTCTGCTTCTGGCCTAAGGGGCAGGGTCTGTTCCTTCCTGTGACTGCAGACCCAGCTCATTACAGGTGAAAGTGCCCTGGCATCTCCCAGCTGGCTGAGTCTCCCCTGAGAATCTGGGTGCCTGCAAGGCAGGGGAAGCCCTCACAGAGCTCTGCTCCTTCTTTTCTCCGGGCTGGCCAGACCACGGTCAGATGGCCTTTGTGTGAACCCCCCAGGCACCCCAGAAAGTGTTGCCAGGCATCCTGCTCCAGCCCCTGCCACAAGCCTGCCCTGCCCCAGCAGGGAACAAGGGTGTACCCAGCCCTGGTGGGTGAAGGGGAGGGACACTGTGGCCTTGGCACAGAGCCAGAAACCTGCTAATTAAGCAGGTGAGACCCAGGCTGGGCTAAAGCAGTAGCTATCACCCTCCAGCCCCTGGGTGTCAGAGGGGCCAGCCTGGTGGGTTCCTGGGTGTTACTGTGAGGAGGGGAGGATTCGAACCCTGCCCCACTTGTCCTAGACAATAATAAGGAATATTCATTGAGCACTAATTCTGTGCTGTGTATTATTTGTTATATTTGCCTTACGTTATCTAATCTTCACAACCACCTTAGGGGCTAGGTACTGTTATTGCCCCATTTTTCATCAAAGGAAAATGAGGCACAGAGAGGTTAAAGAACTTGCCCAAGGTCGTTCATCTAGACTCGCACTGTCCAATAGAACTTTCTGTGATGATGAAATTCTCTATAGTCCATGCCACCCAATATGCTAACTACTGGTCACCTGTGGCCTTTGAACCCTTGGAAGTGCAGCTGGTGTGACTGAGCAACTGAGTTTCATGTTAACTTGAATTGAAATACCCTGTGGCTGGTGGCTACCACACTGGACAGCACAGTATGGAAAATGGAGGAGCTGGGGTTTGAACCCTGAGAGTCTATCTTGGCCTGTAACGATGTGTTTGGAAGGCTCCTCGGACTCCCGCCCCGCATTCTTTGTCCCTGGAAGGCTTCACTCATACCTCGCACACTCAGGTGCCCCTGGGTGCCCAGGTCTAGGGAAATCAGTCCCCTCCTAAATCTTCCGGTCCTGCCCCCAACTGCAGTATCTGTCATCAGGTGTTAGCAGGGCCGTGGCAGGAAAGGAGCTGGATTTCCAGAGGACAGACCCAGGACCTTGTCACAGGGAAGCAGGTTTCAGCAGGTGAGGAGGCTTCTGAAGAGCCCAGTTGACCAGTGACATTGTGGCCCCTGGAGAAGCAGGAGCTCCCTATCCCTGGAATCATGGAGCTGAGAGCCCGTGTGCCAGAGTGAAAGCTGCAGGCCGTCCTGCTCAGGGCAGGGCTCCTGGTCCATGACCTCCAGGAGGCCAGTGGGGGCGGAAACTCAGTGGGCAGTGCCTGGAGGACTCAGCCTGCCTGCCACCTGACATACTGATGTGGCATTGTCGACACCAGCACCCTCATTCCCCGGTGCCCTCCTGAACAGGCCCAAAGCTGGCCTCCCCCAAGTGTCTCAAGACTCTCCCGCTGCAGATCCTGCTATGCCCACTCGTCCAACCCCCTCGGCCTCACTGGTCAGTCCCTACTCCACGCCTTGTGTGTCTGCCTGTGAGTCACATCTCCCCTCCGAGTCTACCTCTTTCTTCGGCCACACCCAGGTCTGAGGGGTCTGGAGCTCCCGCACAGAGACCTCAGGGGATGTCCCTGCAGGGTAGGGGTGGAGAGGGGCAGAACCCTGGGAAAGTCTCTCCTGCTCAGACCACGCCCTGCTCTGCTCCAGAGGGAACACAGTATCCCTGTTTCCTTGTAGGTAAATAAAAGGCAGAGGCGGACAGGAGCTGTGTATGTCTGGGACCCGCCCCCTGCCTGCAGAGCAGCCCTGAAGTAGGTGCTGCCTCCGCCTCCCAAGGGTCCAGCTCATAGCTCTCCTCCATCCTCCAGACCCCTCACGCCTCCACTGACCGTGGGCACTTTTCCACTGGGCAGCCTGCCTGGTAGGCTGCCAGGCTGCCAAGCCCTCACCTCTCAAGACTTTTTTCTCTCTGGATGTTAGGGGAGTAGCGCAGGAAAGCCAGAGCAGCTGCCCAGGCCCTGGATCAAGCCTGGGGCACCTCAGGAGGCAGAGGTAGGAGGAGAAATTGCCCTGAGGGGCTTCTGAGGGCCCCAGGAAATGCCCCTCATTTTCTACCTAGCTTGCCCAAGTGTCAGAGTGCTGGGGCAATCACCCCTCCCTCTCCCTAGGAGAAAGGGCCCCTCCAAGAGCTCCTTTGCCTCCTTCTGGGCTCAGGGCTCCATCCAAAGAGCTGCAGCTCGGCCAGGGACACAGACCCCACCAGAGAGGAAGGGAAGAGATTAGGTCTTACTCTTCATATTCTCCATGGTGTCATCACAGCACTGGGCACACAGCTGCTGCCCCCCCCCCCCCAATATTTACCATATTGAACTTCAAACTTCTCTGTGGCCTCTCCCAACTCTCTCACCTCCCTGGAACTATCTCCTCAGCCCCGGCTGTGCCCCATTCCATAGCCGGCAGGACCAGCAGGCAGTCTGAACCTCTGTCTCCCCCAGCAAGACCTGTCAGCTGGCCGTGTGGGTGGGAAGAACCAGGGTGCCATGAATTCATCATGCAACTACTTCCACGGTGCACTTATGAGCATCTTATAGGGCGCATGGCCCCACGTGGGCACTGTGGGAATGGTGTCTTGCCTGTTGAGAGCTTATAATCTAGGTAGGGAAGCAGAGGGTGTGGGAGGCCTCGCACACCTGGTGCCTTTGTATGAATTAGAAAAGGATCCCCCTCTGGGTGGCCAGTTTACAGAAGCTGTCCCTCTTCCTTCAGGATGGCACAGCATGGTGCCAGGGTTAGGTTTTAGCCCCATTCATCAGCTGACCAGTACCCTTGTGCAGGGCATATATAGCACGCACACCCATGCACAGCAACCCTGGCACAAGACCCTGCATGTGTGCGTTTTATAACACTCCAAGAGTGGAAAAGCAGCAGGTGCCAGGAGTCTCACTGCAAGATGCCTGGGGAAGGTCTTCTGGAGGTTGTGCTATGAGCTGGAGCGAGGGGTGGGGAGGGCAGAGTCCACCCAAGGCAGAGAGAACAATGAGCCAAAGGGACCAATTCAGCAATGTGCTGGTGGTTGTGTTCAAAGAGTGAGGAAGCCTGTCTGGTTAAAGGGAAAGTGGGAGGGGCAAAGGGTAGCAACAAATAGTAGCAAATAGCTACATAGTTCGTATTATGTGTCAGGTACTATTCCAGGCACTTTACATATATTAACTAATTTAATCATCATTAAAATTAGGAAGTAGGTATTATTATTTCCTATCTCCCTTTTACTGATGAGGCACAGAGAAGCTAGGCAACTTGCCTAAGGTCACACAGCCAATGACTAACAGAGCTGGGAATCAAACACAGGTCACCTACAGATATTCTGGTTCCAGAGCCTGTACTCTAAACCTCTACACTATATGGCAGTTTGAGAACCATGCTTTGGGACTGAGCTGTAGTGCCAAGGGTCCAGCCCTTATCCTGTGGATCTAGTGCATAAAACAGAAGTCTTGAAGGAAGGTGTTTTTACCAGGAAATAACAAGGTTAAAAATGGCCTCTTAGGATGGTGATTATGTCAAAATTCCTTGGAGCTCCCCTGCCTGCCCTTATTGCCCACGCTGCTCATGTATCTCCTGTCTGGACCATTCCCAGAGGCCTTCTCAGGGTATTTGTGGCCCCAAGTGGGTGGCAGGAGTGAGACAGTGAAATCCCTGGAGCCTCAGCACTCCACATACAACCCACCTTGATCAAACAACTGCTCCACTTACTGAGCACCAGGCAGAGAATAAACATCACATAGAAAGGTCCCCCAGTGCCCTGGGAGGTAGGCCTCACCATCCCCACAGCACCGAAGCGACACTGGCAGTGGGGAGAAGGTAAGTCTCTGGCTCACATGTCTCATGAATGGCAAAACCCAGGATTCGAACCCAGGTCTACTGGAATCGAGTACTCATCGTGCTCCTTCCACCAGTGCACCCTAACTCTTGCTGCGAGTTGCTGGATGAGTTACAGAAACGCACATGAGAAAAGGAAGGGGTTGAAGAGGTGAAGCATTGAAAGGGAATGAAAATGCAAGTCAGGACCAATGGGCAGCTGGCAAGGGCTCCAGGAGATTAGAGGAGGAAGAGGAGGGAGAGGCGAGAGCTTCAGGCTGAGGAGATAGAGGTAGGACCATTTCCCAAAGCCATGGAGGACTCGGTCTATGGGTATCTCACCACCACCAAACTGACATGAGATGCCCACCTCCTGGACCCTTGACTTTTCAGCTGGGACACCTGTACCCTTCAATATACACCCCTCCCCACCACACACAGGCACACACACACGGAATTGAGCAGGTCTGCCTTATCGGATGGCAAACACAGGCCTATGGCTTCAGATGAGTTTACCCCACTCCTGGACCTGCCTGGACAAGCCCATGGTAGACAAAGGCCGCAGAGTGGCCCGGGTCAAGGATATTCTCCTCAGGGGCTGGCCAACGTCCTGGCAGCCTGCAGCCAGCCTGATCCTCCAGGGGCTGGAACTCTGCCCCAGGGCCATAAACAAAAGGAGAATTTCTATGAGAACTGGGACCCCAACCTGAGAAGTCTTCACTCAGCAATGCAGCCGTCCAAACCTACCAACTGATCATACGCAGACATTGGTTACAGGCGTTTCATTTTTTATGTTTGTTAGGCCCTTTACATTCAACGCCTCACTTGATGAGTGCAACAACTCTCTGCTATAAGAACTATCGTTCCCCATTTTACAGAAAACGGAAGCACAGAGAGGCTGTTAACCTAGCTGGGATCCCCACAAGCAGGGAATGGCTGGGGTGGAGTCTCAGGGCCTGAACTCCGTCTGACAGTCCCCACCCTGCTGTTCCTCCTTGGCCAAGACAGGAAACTTCCCCAGAACCAGAAACACCTTCACGTGGTCTGGGCAAACTCTCAGAGTGTGTAATTACCACTGCTGCTTTTCTGATAGAAACAAAAGGCTCAGATAACCCCAGAGTCTAGAGAAAATAAGAGTGGGTGTCATTCATAGAATACTTAAAAGGTACCAGGTGTATTTACATATATTAGTAAACCCTCCTGACAATTCTATAAGGTAGTGATGGTTATCCCCATCTTACAGATGAGAAACTGAGGCTCGTGAGGTTAAATCACTTGCTCTAGGCAGTATAGTTGTTAAGTGGTAGAGCTGAGATTCAAACCCAGACTTGTCTAATTATAAGATATAAATGATTTCACAATTCTTTCCTCACATACTACTGCCTGCTACAGGGACTCTGACCTTGACCCAAGAAACTGAAAAAAAAAAAAAAAAAAAAAAAAAAGAAAGAAAGAAAGAAATGAGAAATCAATTTGTTTCCCACGGGTGTGGCTTGGCTGGGGTCTCAAGAGGACACCCTCGCTCCCTCGCAGTACCAAATCTCTTGAGTGGGCTCTGATGCAATCCCCTACCCTCTGCTGGGTACACGTGGGGGACATGTTGGCTAGAGGTCAGGGGCTGAGCTCTGGGAGGAAAACGCAGTGTAGGTGACCAACTGGAAACAGAAACGTGGTAGTTCCAGAAATTTTGACTTGCAATCTTCATTTTGCAAGGAATGGGGATTTTTCTTTTCAAAAAGCACTGGACTTCCTTGAATTTTAGACCTTTCACAAATATTTTTTTAGGAGAAAAAAGAAAAAAAAAACCCACAAAATGCCTGTCGCAGCTACTCACTTCTACAGTGAATCATGGACGTAAAACCACAGCTATGTGGCTAACAAAGGAACTATGTGTTTTCACATTTTGTTGTTGGAAATCATTTAGCAATCTTCATTATGTCATCTGCAGACAGACAGACAGACAGACAGACACGCATACACACCCCTCTGGGTCTTAAGCAGCCACAGTCTTACAACCACGGTCATCAGATGACTTTGCATTTCACCCCTTTTTCCTTTCCAATCCTTTTGTGGGAAATTATCCTCCAAGGCTTAAATCTTCCGCCTTCGCCGTGCACCAGAGGTGGGGAGTGTGTGCATGCGCATGTACACAGGTGAGCTGGTGATTGAGGGAAGATGGGGAGGAATGCTGAGGTACTGACTCAGTTCCACAAGTGGAAACAAGTGTACATTTCGGAGTCCCCTTTTTATTACTGTTATCATAATACAGTTGTTTCTCAGTATCCATGGGGGATTGGCTGCAGGACACCACCACACGCGGATACCAAAATCTATGGATGCTCAAGTCTCATATAAAATGACGTAGTATTTGCATATAATCTACCCATATTCTCCCATATACTTTAAATCATCTCTAGATTACTTATAATACCTAATACAATGTAAATGCTATGTAAATGGTTGTTATACTGTATTGTTTAGGGAATGATGATAAGAAAAATAAACCTGTTCAGGACAAACCAGAGGCCTAGCTACATAGTGCCTGTCAGCAACAACGTAACATTTTTTTCTGAATATTTTCAATCCACATTTGGTTGAATTCATGGACGTGGAGCCCATGGATAGGGACGGCTGACTATACCACTTCACTTTGGTAAAGTGATTTTCACCTGGGAAACTTACGGTGCCTTTTTTGACAGTGGCAAATTAGTTAACTGGTGGCAGATTTAAACATTGCATAACTGGAAAAACTACTGGATCCATAAATCAGAAACTTCCTTTATGTTGTGGACAAGGGGTGAAACCTGATATATATTCGAAAACCTTGAGCTTAAAAGGAAAATTCACAGGGCCTGAAAAATCTCCATTATGATTTTTGAGGCATGTTCTCTCAGCACAGCTTTCCACCCACACCCCATGTCTGTCTGTCTGTCACTCTCTTCTCTCTCTCTCTCTCTCTCTCTCTCTCTCTCACACACACACACACACACACACACACACAGAGGGTGGCATTTCCTAAGCAGCCAGATTTCTGTACAAAGCAACCAGATGGGATGGAATGGACCTTCCCTGGGGCATCTGAAAAAGAACATTGACTGTCTTTCCATTCCCTTCTCGCTTCTTGCTTCATTTCCCTAAGCCTTTCCTTTCAAACAAAAAGAGTATTTAGGTCAGCTAAATGCTATGAAATGTTTGTTGTTGTTATTTTTTTAAGTTGGATGCTGGAAACTGTATACATTAATGTTGTAATGGCCCCAACAAGCTCCCATCAGTCCCCACACATGGCCATGGGGGTTGCCGCTCCAGGCTCTCACCAGGTGTCTGTAATTTTCTGAAGACACTAGATGCCATGCCTGACCCAGTTCTCTGCAGCTCCCACACCAGCCTAGCTGTCTGCACCCATCTGAGCTCACCTGCTCTGGGGGCTGTTCACAAAACGGGTCCTGGATTCTGGAGCAGGGTGGGCTTGGAATCACCCTCCCTTGGTTTCTTCATCGTGGAGTGGGGATAACAGGAGTCTCCTCCTCACAGGGTCATTGTGAGGACTGGTTACTGTGCTGGAGACCTTCCACTTGCCCCAGTCCATGTAAGACCCAGCAAGAAGCAGAGGCAGCAGAGGGAGCGGAGGTATTGATCCTGCCGCTCTCTCCCCACAGGCCACTGAGGGTGGGCAGTGGCTGTATTCTTTCACCAGAGGCCACAGCCCTATTGTGGCCTCCTCCTCTGGCAGGAGCTATTCGGGGTAACGGCTGGCCCCTGGCTCCTTTAGTCCTAGAGTGTTACGAGCTTCCCTGCACAGCTACCCCTGGGGTACCCAACATCCTTTGTTATTTGCCCTAACCCTGTCTGTGCCTTTACATATAGAGCCTTTATCAAATTGTCCCCATTGAGTGTGCCATCTGTTTCCTGCTGGAACTCCAACTGATACAGATAAGAAAGAGTATCAGCTATTGAGTATTGAGCACGTATGTGGCTCAGCACTCTATCCACTTTATTTTATTTTATTCTGACTATTTTATTTTAGCCAGCATTAGCACCATCAATTTAACTCATATAGCATCAAACGGCTGGTGAGCAACAGAATCAGATGAAAGGTCTGCCTCATGACCCATGCTTTGAACGATTATGCCATATTGCCCCCAGTATTACATTAGCTGGTGCCTGGACAGTGCTTCACAGAGTACTGCCAGCTGACTCAATAATGCTCATAGGGGTAGATTAAAATAATAACCATACCACACTCAAAAATCCCACAGTCCTTAATTCTACGGTGACATAACCCTAACCCAACCCTAACCAAACCCTAACCACAGCCCTAAGGTTAAAACCTCATTCTAACAACACACTAAAGTTTCCCTAACCACCATTCTACTGTGAAATAGGACGTCACCTCAGCCACAACCTTCGTCCCACCCAGTCCTGACCCAAACATTCACCACAGTAACCACAATTCTAGACACTTCATTAGGGTGAGGCTAGGGTCAGGGCTGGGGGGAGCTCGGGGAGTCTCCCTGCCTCTCTGCTCTCGGGTGCCTGCCCAGTGGCAGGTACAGCCCTGCACCCCACTCCACTTATACGCTGCTACTTGAACTCAACATAATTGGCCAAAAAAGGCTTGTGTGCAAAACCTCTTCCCACGTGTCACTGAGCTGGTAACTTTGGTGTGGGGAGGGCAAGGAGAGAGGAGGGCAGAATACTTAGCACAGAGCATTTAGCACAGGGAACAATGAACCCTGTGGATGGTGATGATGAAGAAGGATAATTAGAAGAGGGAGAGGCTCATAGGTTTTTCCCTCCTTTTGCTGTGGGCCGATAGGAGGTGAACAGCATGTCTCAGAGATTGTAGAGGGCTGGGGCCAGCTGGGCTGGGAGGGTGCCCCTCTCTGGTAACAAACCTAGGGAAGAGTCCTGATAATCCTCAGCTCTGGGAGACTCCTGGAAAAGAGTCATTCGGTCTTCATTCAGAGATTTTGGGGCTGCCTTGGGCCACCTTCATCCAGATGTCTACCTCCAAGCTTAAACAGGAGAGGGAGGAAGGTAAGAGGAAGCGTGCAGAAAGCAGACACCATTTCCTTGAATCTGTCTACTTGCTCTGTGTGGGGAGCAAGCGAGGTGTTAGAAGGCCCTGTGCCCTGGAAAGGGGTCAGGGCCGGGATCACCACATACAGCTGCACAGGTTGTGCACTGCACAACTGTTGGGGTACCCGTCACAGAGACTATGATGTGAAGCACACCTCTTGGTGCTGTGTCCTTCGCTAAGGTTAACTCTAAGGTTAAAACCGTGAAAAGGTGGGGAGGGAGGGCCTCAATGAGGAGTTTCTCCTGAAAGTTATCCACTCACATATGAGACACAAGCAAATACCCCAGCCCACTGTCAGAACTGCTGAATAACAATAATAACCAGCATTTACAAGGCAAGTTACAGTTCACAAAGCAACCTTTCATCCACATTGTTTTAGTTAATCCTTACAACATTCCAGTGAGGAAAGAATTATCCTTCCCATTTTACAGATAGAGACATTAAGGCTTAGTGAAGTTAAGTACCCATGATGGAGGCTGGGTAGTAGCCCAGCTTGGAAGCAAAATTGGGTCTCCTAATTCTAAGTCTTTTCAAAATAGTGTAGTCAAGGTCCTAAGGGTTGGGAAATTCCAGAAAAACCCCAGGGGGCAAGCTTGGGGCTCAGAGTTATAAAAACAATTGAGAAAAAAATAAAAAAAAAGACTAAGAAAAGAAAAAAGAAAAGGAAGGAAGGCGCTCAACTCCCAGAGGTCCCAAAAGCTTGACTCAGTCAGATTATAGGGGTTGAGTCAACCCAGCAGGGAGGCCCCACTCAGTAGCAGCTGAGGAAGTGGTGACACAGCATAAAAGATGTGGGCTGCTTAACCCCGTCGCAGCCTTGCCAAGGAGGACTTGAAGCCAGACTGTCAGGGATAGCTAAGGTCTACCCTGGTGAAAGGCATCACATGTCCTTGTCACGACCTTGGAAATAGGTAGAGGGGGAGGAAGCAAGCACATTTCACCATCGGGGATGGAACATGGCCAAGCTGAAGGCCAGCATCTGCAATCATTAACTCTGGACCTCAGAGAAGATCCATTCTATCCCTCTGATCTATAAATGGGGAAACTGAGGCCTAGAGGGAAGGCAAGGGACTCATGCTAGAAGGTTCACAAAAACTTCTCCAAGTTCTCTTAGCATGAGTTGGTCTCTCATCATGTCCCAGGGGGATACTGGAGACTGGTCTTGGGTTCAAGGGACTTGAGTAGAAGGATGGAGAGCAAACGCGAGGTCATATTGCCCAAAGGAGCAAGCAAAAGCCCAGAGCAGAAAAAGGGGGCAGGTGGAAGGTGCCCGGAGCAGGAGCCAGGTTCAGAAGGCCCAGCAAGCCTTCCAGAGTCAGGAGCTCCTGGGTTCCTAGGATAGACCCACAGCCTAGCTGCCAACCTTTGTCTTGCCTCAGTTTCCCCATCTGTAAGCCCAGACATTGCGGCAGAGAAAAACCTGTCACACACATGGGAATAGACAGGTAGGGTAAGAGATTTCACATGTATTAGACCTACTGTGTACCCTAGCAAGCACTCTGTCGGCATCATGTCAGTGAATTCTCTCAACTGCCCTATGAGATGGCATCAGTTTTTGCACTTCAGAGACAAGAAACCGATTTCATTGAGGTGATGTGACAGGCATAACTAGTTTGTGCAGGTACCAGGGTTGAAATTCAGCCTGACTCCAAAGCCCAGTGCCCTCCGACACACACACTGGGGCTGCCTCCTTGCACCTTCTCAGTGTCTCTTCTATGTCCAGCTGCCTTCTCCCCAGGGACCTAGTTTCTGATTCTGGGTTGTCAATCTCCAGGGACTACTCCTTGCCATTCTATCAGGAAGGGATGCCTGGGTCTCCCCTGCAGCGGCTCCAGGGACAGTGATCTACTGAGAGGTAGATCAGTGATTGATGTCAGCAACCCCTCACACTGGCAGAGGCCACCCTTGGAGACAGTCTCTCCCCCTCATCCCACAGGAGGCCTGGGCAAGGCCTGCAGTGAAGGGAGGCAGCAGCACTCCCAGGGGAAACCTATGGACTCAGTCTCAGCAACAGCAGATTAAAGGTCACATGTCAGGGTGGGGACGGAACAATGTTGGGGCCTCCTCTGAAGCAGCCAGTCCTGCGACCACTCACATACAGGCACACATGACATACGTGCTCAGCGGCCCAGCACTCAACCCCAAGGCTGGACTTTTAGCAGGAGTTGCACTAATGACCCTGTCCCCACAGACAAAAGCTCAGCACAGGCCTGGGTCCCAGGCTGGGCTGTAGGAGTGGGGACAAGTAACTTCACCTCTCTGTGCTTCATCAATAGAGTGGGGACCTTGGGAACCCACTGCAGGGAGTTGTGAGAATTAAACAAGATAGTGTGGGTAGAGCGCCAAACCTGTTCACTCAGCACATATTTTTCTCAGCTTGACTCTAGGCCAGTCGTATTTGAGGTGCTGAAGATGCATCAGCAAAGAAAACAGATAAAACCCCTGTCCTCCTGGACCTGCCATTTTACTGGGGTAAGAAACACAATAAATCAAAGACATAAGTAAAATATATAAGACATTATGCTATGGAGAAAAACAGGGGAGGGAGTGTTTGGGGTGTACAGTTTTAAACTGAGTAAACATGGAGGGCCCCACTGAGAAGGAAAAACCTAAAAGGGGGGAGTGTCTGGGAAGGGTGTTTGATGTGGGTTGAATTTTGTCTCCCAAAAAGATGTGTTGAAGTCCTAACCGCCGACTTGTGAATGTGATCTTATTGGGAATTAGGGTCTTTGCAGATGTAATTAGTTAGCTTTAGAGAAGGTCATACTGGATTAGGGTGGACCCTAAATCCAATGACTGGTGCCCTTATAAGAAAGACACCACCACCACCAGAGAGAGAGAGAGAGAGAGAGAGAGAGAGAGAGAGAGAGAGAGAGAGAGAGAGAGGAAGGTCATGTGACAATGGAGGAAGAGCTTAGGGTGATGCAGCTACAAGCTAAGGGACACCAAGGATTGCAAGGAGCCACCAGAGAGAGGCATGGAACAGATTCACCCTCTAACCTCTGGAAGAAACAACCCTACCAGCCCTTTGATTTTGGACTTCTGGCCTGCTGAACTGTGAGAGAATAAATTTCTGGTGTTTTAAGCCACTCAGTGTGTGGTAATTCATTATGGCAGCCCTGGGAAATTACCATAATTCTCCAGGGAGGGGTAGAGCAAGTGCAAAGGCCCTGAGGTCAAAGCATCTCTGGCATGTTTGGGGAAACACCAGTTGGCTGGTATGGCAGAAGCAGGGTGAGTGAGGGGAGTGATTTGTGAGAGTTGCGGGAGAGGTCAGAAAAGTTTTGGGGGCTAGATCATGTAGGGCCACCCCGTGACAAGCTCTTGACAAGGGGAGCTGTTATACTTCAGATGGAGGGTGCCAGCTGGAATGGGCTGCAATGTGTGGTGTGGTTGGCCCCCACGATCTTTGTCCCCTGGTGTCATGCCTTTGAACATGTTATATTAAACAGCAAAAGGAAATTATGATTGCTAACCAGCTGGCCTTAAAATAGGGATGATTCGTGTGGGCCCAATGTAATCACATAGGCCCTTAGACATGGAAGAAGGCAGAAGAGTCAGTGAGAGAGACTCAGCAGAAGAAGGAGGAAGAGGGAAGATTCAAAACATGAAGAGCTGCTGGCTTTGAAGATAGGAAGGTGGTCACAAGCCAAGGAATGTGACGGGCTTCTAGACGCCATGAATGACCCTGAGGTGACAACCAGCAAGGAAACGGGGATCTGAGTCCTACAACTGCAAGGAACTGAATCCTGCCAACCTTTGAATGAGCAAGGAAACAGAGTCTCCCCTAGAGCCTCCAGGACACCTTGACTTTAGCCTGCTGGGGCCCATGTCTGAGGTTTGACCTATAGAACTGTAGGATAATACATTTGCATTGTTTTAAGTTGCTAAATTTGTGGCAATCTGTTACGGCAGCCACACAAAACGAACACAGGGGATAAAAAGGAGAGGTCCACAGAGAGGAGGTGAACCAGAAAGAGAGAGAGACGGGATCAGGAAAAAGAAGACTGAGTCCAGTTGCCTTCTGGGGAAGCTGCCGACTGAGAACCACCACCATGGGGTCCACAGCTGCCCAGACACCTCCCTGCCACCCCCACTTGCCCTGCTCAACACTGTCCTCCAGACCCCTTGCTGCCAAAGTACTGACTAAGCCTGCTTAAGATGTCCCCAGGGCTCAGGTCCTCAGGCCAGGCCAAGGTGCAAACCCAATGGAAGTCCCTCCCATTCTGAGAAATGTCATGACACCTCCCCTCCCCACCTCCCCCATAGAGCTGGTGTGATGGTCCTGATGGAACAACAAAACCAGCCAAAGCCACCGTTGGTTCTACTGCTACATCTGCTAGTCATGGCTCCCTGAGGCTGGGGCTGGGTTCTGCCTTCTCCCCGGAGCAGCTTTGCACACACATACACACACGTGAGCTCGCACACATGCATGCACATATGCTGGTTTTCTGTCTGCCCTTTGCCACAGTTTCCTGTTCACTCAAGTCTTAATGGCAAAGAGAACCAGCCAGCTGATGGCTAACAGGTATTGAGCACTAACTGAAATCAGGCACCACACTAAGTGCTCTCCTCATAGGATCTCATTTAATCCTCCCTGCAGTCCTATCCGGTGTAGACTACTGACTCACAGAGGTTAGGATGCTGCCTAATGTCACACAGCTGATGAGTGATAAACGCAGGATCAGAACCCGGGATTGTCCAAAAGCTTAGGCTCGGACCCTCACTGCTCAAGGCGTGGTCCGTGGACCAGCAGCATTAGTACCACCTGAGAGCTGACGCTCAGCCCAGACCTGCGGAATCAGACGCTGCATGTGAAGTTCCCAGATCATTCACACGCACATTGCAGATTGAGAAGCACTGTGGTTCCAAGGCCTGCTGGTCCCAGGTGGTTGTAGCCACAATCTTCCCCAATCTCTCAAAGCCCTTCCCCAGATGCCTGGCTCTTGCTTCCAGGTGCGGAGGCCTTCTGCCCAGCCTTGGGAAACAAACCTAGACCAAGGGCTCAAAAGCACTCTCCAGGCCCCTGTAGTCAGCCCAGGATGCAGCTGTACAACATCAATCCATGTCTGGCTCTCTGTAGGGCGTCCTGCCTGCTGCCGGATGCTCTCCTGGCTCCTCCTTCTGGGACATCAGTCTCTTGGCCTCTGTCTAGTGCCGTTCTACAGACGGCCTCTGGCCATCACCAATCCCTGCAGCGTCTCCCCTCTCTGGACATTCTGCACTCCCCGCTCACTTCTAGAATGTCCCTGAGTCATGTCACCCCCTCTAGCTGGACACCAAGGGCCTGTCCAAGTTGCCATCAGGAGAGGGGCCAGCAGCTGCTTGGGAAACCTGGCTAAGCTCACAGGAAATGTCTGACACCACCAGGCAAGTGAGATTTGGCCTCCCAAAGCAAAACACAGCTGGGCCGACAGTGGACCACTCGGACTTTTCCAGATTTCATGGCATTGAGGTCCTAGGGCAGAGAGAGACTGGGCTGGCCTGGAGGCTGCAGCTCATTAAAAACATCACAGTAGCCCTTGGCCAGGAAGCCCGTGAAGCTCAAAGAGGACGGCCCTGCTGTGGGCCAGAGACCTCACCCCGGGCCTTCCTCTCCAGTGCCTCTTGCACACATAAAACCTTTGCTGGGAAATCAAAGGCTCCCATAGCTCATCCTCCTTCCCTCCCAGCCTCCTCCTCACCCCAGCATCAAGTCTCATTCATTTATTCACTACTCCTGTTGATTGAGCACCCACAGTGGACCAGGCACTGTTAGATACTAGCGCCAGTTTCATGAATGAGTAGGACACAGTCCCTGCTCTCTGGAGCTCCTGGTCCAGCGAGCAAATAAACAGACCACCCCAAGGCAGAGTAAACAGTGCTAGTGACACAGGGAGCCTCACCTCCTCTTGCACTCTGAGTAGTACCGGGGGCCATGCCCTCGGTTCCAGGGACAGGGTGAGGGTTCAATGCCAACTCGTCAGTATGGACCAAGTGACAGACTGCAAATGCAGACCGGGTACTTTCTATAAGCTAGGACTGTGGGAGGAGCTGTGGGGATATACAGAGTGCAAGACAGAGTCACTGCCTTCCAGGGCACAGGCCACACAGTCTGACAGCAGATGCAGGGCACAGACCCCCAGGGACATGTGCCACGCGTGTGCTGCAGGGGTCAGATAGCTGGGTAGATGTGATTAGGACTCAGGCTTTTTGGAGGAAGTGGGAGTGGGCTTTGGAGAATGTGAGGAGCAGGACGGGCTGGGAAGATGGGGCAGGGGATGTCAGGCATCCCGTGACTCAAGGATGCGAGAGCAGAATGACCCACTAAGCAACCGTCCCCCAACACTCACACGCATGCACATACACAGGAGATCAGTGTATTAGAAAATGAATGAATCGCACAAGCCCAAAAGAGAGCTTGCAAGGGGAAAGCCCAGATGGAAGGACTCTGCTTCCATCCTGCACCTGGCGCGTCCTGGAACAGGCACCTCTGGGGCTCTTTCAGATGCCTTCATACCACGCCCACCCACCTTGGAATGCAGTCTCAGTCAGGACCAATCAGAACAAGGCTCAGGCCCTGCCCACCCACTCACAGCCAATACCAGGCCTTTCACCTGCCCCTGTGTTGTCCACCTGGCCACTTGGCTCTGTCCCTCTGTCTGCCCCAGCATCCCAGGGCCTTGGCTGAAAGGTTTGGCTCTTCTGGTTTTGATCTTGGAGCGCCCTAGGCCTTGATCTGAGATCATCCTTCAGCTCTTCCTGCTCCTGGCTGTTTTTGGAAACTACCTGCTTGGGTGGTAGGGCCCTGGAACCTACCTTACCAAGACCCTGGTCAGCCCACCCCGCCACTTCAGAGTTGCTGGACAATCTCAAGCTCCTTTTTTTCCTCCCCTGAGCCTTCTGGCTGGGGACCTGACTCCGAGGTCAGCTTCCTCTCCCTGCTTCTCCCAGCCTCCGAGAGGGCAAATCCTTGCCCCCCTTAGTTCAGCAAGCCAAGGTTGCAACATTTCACAAAGAACTTCCTAAGTAGGAAGTAAATGGAAAAATTAACCTGAAAAACCAAAAGAAAAACATAACCCCCTAGAAATGGACCAGTTTACAAAGTTCAGATTTCCTGTCCTGAGCTAGTAAAAGTCGAGCCAGGTTGGTTGGCAAGCAAGCCAGGGAATCCTGCCCATGAACACTCCCTCTGCCCACTTTTTATTCTACTCCCTTCCCCTACATCCTTCTCTTCCCCTCCAAGGAGACAGGTCAGCACTGGGTGGTGAGTCAACTGAAGGGTTTTTTTTTTCTGGCAGAGGAGTCCTTCCTGCATCACAGAGACCACAGGCAGAGAAGGAAGAGCCATTTATAAAGGGTTTTCTATGTACCAGGCACTGTTCTAAGCACTTTCCTTATATTAACTACCCTGGTCCTTACAACAATCCCATGATGACGGCTATTATCGTTGTCCTCACCCTACTGACAAGGAACCAGAGCGGTAGGCAACTTGCCCCCGGTCACCCACCTGGGAAGTGGCAACGCCAGGATTGGAAACAAGAAAGCCCGGTCCCAGGGCGGCTGGATGGCTCAGTTGGTTAGAGCGCAAGCTCTGAATAACAGGGTTGCCGGTTCGTTCCCACATGGGCCAGTGAGCTGCGCCCTCCACAACTACATTGAAGACAATGAGCTGCCGCTGAGCTTCCGGAGGGGCGGCTGGATGGCTCAGTTCAGGGGTGTCAAAACTTTTCAACGTTTTTTACCAAGGGCCATATGTGGTAAAATACACAAACACCCGGGCCACTCACTTGAGGTGAAGTACGTATTGCCTCACCTGGTTTATTTAAGTAAATTAAATATATTTTTGGAATTTGCTGCGGGCCAACTAACAATGGATTGCGGACCGCAGTTGGTCCGCGGGCTGCAGTTTTGACACCCCTGGCTCAGTTGATTAGAGCTCGGGCTCTCAACAACAAGGTTGCCAGTTCAATTCCCACAACTAAAGATTGAAAACGGTAACTGGACTTGGAGCTGAGCTGCGCCCTCCACAACTAGACTGAAGGACAACAACTTGGAGCTGATGGGCCCTGGGGAAACACACTGTTCCCCAATATTATCCAATAAAACTAAAAAGAAAACAAAAGAAAGCCTGGTCCCAGGGACATGCCCTCCAAAGCTTTTCTCCCAGGACCCGGAGGGTAAAAATTTCACATCCCACCTCCAACCTCCCCAGTCCACCCCTGCCTGGCAAAGCCTGGGCCAACCCCAACACCCGCTCTCCTGCTCTTTACATCTCTGGCAGGGGCAGGGAAAGGGGACAAGAGGGGGAGAGTGGAAGGAAGAACAACTCTGGCCTTCTGCATCAAGTCTTCACCAAACAGTCCCGAGGAAGAAGCCCCTCCAGAGAGAGAAGGGGACTTACCTGGCCGGTGGCAGCTGTGGTGCCAGTGGCTGTGTTCTGGCCGCAGTGCTTTCTCTGGCTGCGCTGCTCCTACGCAAGTTGGGTGAACCCTCCGCTGAGCGTCGGGGTGCTGGCCTGGAGTTCTGGGGGTCAAATTCCTCCTCAGGGATGACTTCCTCACAGCGGGCTCCACGGAAGCCAGAGCGGCACACGCAGAGCTGGGGCCGGCTGCAGGAGCCCCTGTTCTGGCACGGCGGCTGGCACACAGCTGGGGAAACAGGGGGAGGTGAAGGCGGGGCCAGGCGACTCCCACCTGTCAGGAGGGCCTCCTGCCTTGTGCTGCTTGGCCTTCCTCACTCAAGCAGGAAGCTAACTGCAAGCTTCAGAGGCTCCCTGGGCCCATCCGCTCTCCCCTCCACCTACAGGCCTTAGGGTGAGGTTCGCCTGTCATCTCTGGACAACCAATCAAAGACTGAATGACCAGAGGTGTGCAGCCGCTCACACCGCCACTTCTAGCAGAACCTCCTAATATTGTGTTATGCACTTAAGAGTTTGCTTTTTGTCATCTGTCTCTCTACCAGACTGGAAGTCCCATGAGGGGAGATGTTCAGATATTTTATTTTATTCCTTCCTGTAGCCCCAGGACTTAGAGTAGAGACTGTCACAGAGTAGATTCTCAATGATGAATGAATGAATGAATGAATGAATGAGTGAATGAATGAATGAAAGAATGAACGAGTCTCTTTTATGGGAAAGGGCTTGACACTGGCCTGAAAGTCAGGGGGTTTGAGTTGTTGAGTGGGGGAGGTTCTGTCTTCCATGAGCTGTGTGATCTTGACCTCACTGAGCCTCAGTTTCCTCATGACCCACATGAGGGGTAGGCTGAGGAGGCTGTGGGGATTCTAAGGGTCTCTCAAACGCATCTTCAGCATGACAATCTCTCCTCTTCTTCCTCTTCTCAGAACAACTGCTCTGAAGCTCCCACCCTTCATAGCACGTGGTGGAACTCCTGACTGGGAACTAGAAGGATTTTGCCACCTGGGCTCTGGGTCCAGCCTAGGGGTAAAGTGGGGCTGGATCTGCTCCTCTTCAGCCAAGCCAGCACTGGCCACAGGGCCCATGACTGCTCTCTTCACTGCATTTCATCACCTTTCAAAATCTGGAGCCACCTCCAGTGACCAGCAGCCAAGGGAGAGTCACAGGCAGGAACACACATTAGAGAGTGGGGCCCTGCCCACCTCTCCTAGGGCCTTCCCTGGGGGACAGGTAGGAACCCAGGAGAGCACGGGACCCTCTAAATCCAGTGTCTCTTCCATCTGTCACTCATTCATTCAACAAATATTTGCTGAGCGCTTATGGTGTGCTAGGCACGAGGGACAAAGTCTTTGCCCACGTGGAGCTTGCAGGCGAGTGGGGAGGACCAAGAAACAAAGAAAACAACAGCATAATGTTGTTTCAGGCAGTATCATGGGCTGTGAAGACAATTAAACATGTGATGGAGTCGTTTGTGCCCAACCAGGCATTTCAGATGGGGTGGTCAGGGCAGGCCTCTCTGAAGAGTGAGATGTGACTGGTACAAAGGAGGTGGATGGACAGACATCTGGTCAGACTCTTCCAGGCAGAGGCATAGGCAAGTGCAAAACTCTGGAGGCTGCAAGGAACATGGCATTTTCCAGGAGGTGCTAGAGGCCCAGGGAGGCGGGGGTCTGGTGACAGAATGGGAGACTATGTGAGGTCTGCGAGGGAATCAGAGGCAGATGATGCAGCCCCCACCTCACTACCTACCAGGCCCCTGGCACCACCGCCAGACACAAGCCCTGCAGGCAAACCAGGACCAGCAAACACTGGGGAAGGAGGTGTGCCCAGGCCAGATCTCCGCCCTGGCTTATTTTAGGCAGGAAGTAGAAAGGGAAGGCCTGAATGGTTTCCCACGTGGATCACAAGTGCTGCATCACTTGTAGTCCCTCAAACCCACGCCTCTCTGCTGACAGAGACTCAAAGCCTGGCACGGGTGACAGGAAGGTCATGTCCTTTCTCCCAGTCTAGGTGTCGCTTCCTCTTCTCAGTGGGTGGTCCTAGACCGTAAGAAGGTCACCAATCTAGCTTCCATCCTTCCCCTATTAGGCCCTGAGGATGGCCCACCCTTGACTTTAACAATACGATCTTCCATTATCTAAAACTAAAACCCAAGGTCCCAAATCCCTGGGCCTCACGGTGACTCGCTTACTTTTGGTTCTGCCTTATCTGCTAATACATTCCACAAACATTTTGTGAGCACCTTCTCTTGGTCAGACTGGGCGCCACGGGCTGCAGAGACAAGAGTCGTCCCCGCATGGCAGAAGCTCTGCCCAGAGGTGGGCTCTCATAACCACAGAAGCGCCTTGCCATGTGGGGGCTTAGGTCCTCAGTGCAGACCAGTGTTGGCAAGCTTTGGTGGGTACAATGAACAGCTCATGGAAAATGGGTGGTTGGGGGGCACTATAGTATGGCATTTATATACGAGTATGCATGTAACATCATGGTAAATAAAAATTCTAAAATGTTTCCAAACCAGCCAGATTTTTTTGGCGGAAAAACCTGCTTGGGAAGATAACCTTTCTGGATCAACCATTTACAAACCTGTGCAGAGGCCAGATCTGCTAAGAAAGATTTTCCAGCAAGTTTTGGGGTTTCAGAGGTGTTGAGCCAGCCCTCATTGATTTCATTTGTATCCGCTCTTACGTTGTTTTCACAAGTCTCAGCAAGAAGTGACTTCCTCACTAAAGTGGTGAAGTGTTTTGTTCTGAGCTGAACTTTAGCATTATGGGATTGGAAAAGAAACTCCTCTTCTCTCTCCATTCCCCCAAAAGCCACCTTCAAATGGTGGCTCCAAGTGCCTGCCTGTGCAAGGGTACGTTCTTAGGACAATTTTTACTAGTCTGTCATAAAATGAGAAAAATAAAAAGTTTTCTATAATGCTATTTATTTCCACTTCAAAAGTGTCTTTTATTTTGAGATTGTCTTTTCTACCTGGTGGGTGTTAAAATGTTCTTTTTTAATTAAAGGTGATGGCAAATGGTAGTTTGTTTCTCTAACATCCTCACTTGGCAAAATGGAAAGCTGGCTACTATATTTTGATGCATCAGATGTTTTCAGATCTTTTACTGGTGCAAGTTTGGGACCCTTTTGGGAAGGAGGGGGCGATAGTAGTCCTGTGTCCTTTTGTTTAAAGGAGACTGGAGCAAAAACATTCCTCTGTCAAATGAGCTCCGATTTCAAAACTGAAGTATCTGAAAAGAAATCAGCCATCTCAGAATGCCTGATGGCAGGGGCTGTTGCATAAAGCAAAGAACGAAAAGCTGAGGGTCCAGGAGAGACAGTTCCATGCAATGCTACGAGAATTCTAAGAGAGAAAATTCTCAAATGTGGAGGGCGAGGAAGTTTTTATGTTTTACTCTTGGAGCCTCATCCCATCCATTTTACCTCAACAGCAAAGAGTATGCCTTATAGCTGAGAAATTACCCCAGGATGGGGTATGTGGCTTTAATGAATCTTCGTTGATTGATTATTGGTCAAGGGTTATCAAGCATGATGTCACGATGCCCATGTTTAGCCATAGAGGAGACACCCTGGCTTCTCCCTTTTGAAGGCTGGCATCCTCAGACAACCAGAAGGTGATGCTGTTACCAGCTTCCCTGTGCCCGTTTGCCAATGCCAGTCTTTAGCCATTCATAATTTGGGCTCCTCCTGAACCCTTTCTTTTCCACACTCCCCTGGCACTCTCTTCCTCACTGCGGACTGGGCATGTGGAAAGTTTCAGCTTTGGGAGTTCAGCTCTGTGAGTTAGCAGGATGCCAAAAAGAGAGGGGAATAAAAAGAAAACTCTCAAAATTGCTTTGAAAGTAAGAAATAGAAGGCATTGTTCCTCCAACCCCCTGCCTCCTGGCTGTGCCCCTTCTACCATCACTCTGCTCCAAAACCGTCAAGCAGAGGTTTGCTCAGATTTTCCACACAAAACCCCCACCTTTGGGAGGAGCCCAAACTTGGAATGGGCAGGCCTAGGGGAGATTCTGGAAACAGCTCCCACTATGCGGGCTGCTCCTACCATCCGCTCAGAGTCTCTGTGATCAGCCACTTGGTAGCAGAAAGAACATGGCATCGGGAATCAGGATTTTGTTTGACTTCAGCTTAGCCACATCCCAGCTGCGCGACCTTGGGCACATCTCATCTCATTGAGATGTCTCAACCAGTGCCTCAGTTATCTCATCCATAAAGTGGGTCTGATCATTCCTGCCTCAAAGAGTTGTTGTAAGTCTCAACAGAGATCATGGATGTGGAAGAACTTTTTACTCTCTAAAGCTGTGCTGTCCAATAGTCTAATGCTATAGCCATGAGCTATATGTGGCTATTTACGATGAAACGGGTTACTGTTTAATAAAATGTAAAATTCAGTTCCTCAGTTGCACTAGCCACATTTCAAGGATTCAATAGCCACATGTGACTCATGGCTACCATGTTGAACAGGAAGACATAGGACATGCCCATCATCACAGAAAGTTCTATTGGACAGCACTGCAAAGCTTAGAAAAAACACCTACCATAACCCCAATGGCAGAGGCTGCCATGACCCTTTTCCCAGAGAAAGGCAATGTCCACACAGGCTCCGGTTAGAAAGATGGACCAAGCCCTGTGGTGCAGAGACAAGGCTGCTTTCCCGGCATTCAGTACAGCCCCTCTCTACCTCCAGTCTCTCAGCCCCCAAGGAGGTCTTTTGTCATCAGCTGTCTCTCCTGGGCCCCAGAGATACCTCCTCCCTCCACTTATAACCCATTAGGTAAGGCATTGACTTTAGGGTGGGCCCTTTAAGTCTGTGCCCTCCTCTGAGGCCTCCAGTGCCATCCCTTCTTGTCCGGAAGATGATCCCAGCTCGAGATCAGACTCTGGACCCAGCACCCCCACCCCTGAAGCTCAGCAGCTCCCCCATGAAACCTCCATCTTTCCTAAAATTGGTGTCAGTGGGACACTAAGAACCTACCCCCTGAGCTACCCACATCCTCCCTCAGGACGGGGCCGAAGCCCTTCCACACCCAGAGGGCTTTGCAGACAGTAGTCTTCTACCCACCTCAGTCCTTCCCTGGGCGCCCCACCTTTGACCCCGACCTAGAGACCTCAGTTTGCCAGTGGAATTCACTTATTGGAGGAGGGGTTCATCTGTTGTCCTGAGCTGTTTCTTCCCAGCCTGGACCTTTGGTTTCCACAGAAAGGGGACCCTGATGACAGAGATCCCTAAAGCCAAGGAAATCCTTGTCTGGCCCCCACACACCTTTAGAATCCACCCGGGGTCTTGTCCTTTCCAGACCCCAGTTCTGCCCAGGGTCTCTGTCCCGAGGCCCCAACCTCAGGCCTGAGCCCCAGGTTACGGGAGAAGTCAGGTCCTTAAGGACTCACCCTGCTCCCCCTACAGCTATGCTGGGGCTGCATCTCCGATGGCTAGAAACAGCACTGGGGCTCAGGGGCCGGCCAAGCGCCCAGCTCCAAAATAGCAGTTGTGTTCACATAAAAGCCTCTAATGAGAGAAAGATGCCGTTCTTGGCCCCTCGCATGTTCTCTGCAGACGCTGTCTGGCAGGCGGAGTGGGCCTCTACTGTTTGGCGGAGGGAGGGGAGGAAGGGGAGGTGTGAGTCAGACCTTGGCCTTCAGCCCGTCAGCATGGACCGCCCTGCTAATTGCATTAACAAATGCCTCAGTGCTGGGCCAATTGGGGGCCTGGGCCAGGGGGCAGCCTCAATTCCCACGGGCTCCAGCAGGCATGAAGAGGGGGACCACGGGCAAGACTGTGGCCCAGGGTTCAGGCCTGGGTTTGCCTCTAGCTCCTGCTCCTAAGCAAAAGAGTCACCACCCACCCTGTCACAGCCCCAAGGACCTTCCTTGTCTGGGAGGAGGCAGGACTTGGGAGGCCTTACTGCCGGATGGGTCCCTGGAGATGAACCAAGGATGGGATGGGGTCCTGGGGCAGCCCCCATCCGGGATGAGCCCGGGCACCAGTCTTTCCCAGGGGAGCAGCTCCAGGTCTTGGGAGACAGCTCTAAGGCTGACTGGAGCCATCCAAGCCCTTCTGCAGCAGTACAAGCTTGGGAGGGCTGGAGGACATCATTCTGCTTACAACTCAACCAACGCCAGGGCAGAAGCACGGAGAAGAGAGCTGCTCTGAATTCCAACTGCATGACCTTGGGCAAGTTTCTTCACTTCTGTGAGCTTCAGTGTCCTCGTCTAGAAAATGACTGTGCATCCTATAGATACTGCTTGCCTAGGATGGTAAACAAGACAGACATGTCTTCTTCTTCACGGAGTTTCCAACTTAGACAGACTGTCAAGTGTCACAAGAAGTGAACAAGCAAGAGGAACAGAAATCGGGATATGAGTTATGGTGAAAACAGTCGAGGGGTTGAGATCCAGAGTAACAAGGCTGGTGGGGGTAGCTCTAGACTGAGTGGTTATGGGGAGCTCCTCTGAGGAGGGAAGCTTGAAACAGAGACTGGAAAGATGACAAGGAGCCAGCCTCATAAAGAGAGGAGGGAAAGCAAACAGAGAGAGTGGCATGTGCGACAGCCCGGAGGCTGACATTCCAGGAGCCCAGGCTGGATTGGGTGAGGGAGGGGGTGAGTGCTGAGAGAAGAGGCTGGATACACTACAGCAGGAAGGTGTAGACAGGGATGTGTTATAATCTAATTTATGGAGAAAGAGCTGGAGGGTAAGGGGGACAGCAGATGAGCTGTCAGCCAGTGGCTGCTGTCACACAAGAGAGGATGCTTGAGCCTTGGACTAGAGGAGACGCAGGGGAAGGAGGGAGAAGCAGACAGTTTCCCCAGAAAGTTAGTAAGTAAAACGGGGCCGTGACAGATTAGCCATAAAGCCCGAGGGAGAGGAAATTGTCCTGGAGGGCCCCCAGGTGTCTGGCTCCAGCATTCAGGTAGATGGGGATGCTTTTAATAGGGTAGGTAAGACCTGGGTGGGTTGTTGGCTCAGAGGGAAGGAAACCACGAGCTCGTTTTGGACAAGCTGAGGTGGGGATGTCTGCGAGGCCTCAAGAGCAGATGTCGAGTAGGCAGTGGGACGAAGGAGTCTGGAGGTCGGAGGAGAGGTCTGGCTGAAGATATACATAAATCGGGGCGTCGTCAGCCCAGAGACGATGTTTACATCCATGGGAATGCATTAGGTCATTCCAGGAGCGGTGCAGCGAGAAAGAACAGAAGAGGACCCAGGACTCGTTCTGGGAAGCCACATGTCGTTGTTGGGTAGAGGAAAGACAGCAGCAGGAGGGACCCGGACAGAGAGTCCACGACGGCCACTCACAGGGTGAAGGGGTTGGAAGTGTTTAGTGTGGTCCCTGGCAGACAGAGCATTGCTCTACTCGTATTATTGCTGCATGTTAATTGTCTGGCGTGGTGCCTACTGGTGCTCAGTAACAGGGTGGCAATGAATGCTTGGCTTGCCTCCCATGCCCCCCCTTCACATAGGGGATTTGGGAAATCTGGGGAAAGTCCTGGGGCAGCCCAACATTAAGACATTGGGTAGAAAAGGAGAAGCCAGCTACGGAGGCAAGAAGAGGCAGCTGGGGACGAGTGGAGGAAACTACCAGGTCCCCCATGGAATCATACACACACTCAGTCCCTTAACAAACACATGTCAAGAAGATAGAGAAGGCTCACACTGCGCTGCTATGGACAGGTCACAGTCCCCGGCCTCAGGGGGCACCTGGGTAAGAACAGCTCCTAAATTAGGGGGCATGGACCTACTCACCAGAAAGACCTAAGGCGCCTGTAGGTGGCAGTGGTGGTGGGGAGATGGATGGCCTCTTGCTGGGACTGCACCCTGCGTGTCAGCTGGGTCATGTGATTTTCCCCCTTCGCCACCTCCCTCCTTCCTCTACACCACTCTCATGGACTCCTGAGGCTCACAGGATGGTCATGCAGGGATGAGCCATGCAGAGGCTCCAGCTTCTGTCTCTTGGTGGTTCCTAACCAGTGAAGAACCTGCAAATCATACCCCTGCCCTGACCTGTTTCCCTAACATTTCTTCAGCACTTACCATTACGAGGCCCTGGGCTAATTTCTTCTCATGTATCTCTTCTCTTCAGTGTTACAACTAACACAGGTACTATTCTCATCCCCATTCGACATAGGGAAAAACTGCGGTTGAGAGTAGCCAAGCAGTTGCCTGAGATCACCATGCTAGTAAGTGATGCAGCAAGGGTTTGAACCCAGGGAATCTGGCTCCAAAGTTGGGGCTCTTACCCCCCTGGCCATAGTCTTTCCCTTTGGGGTGGGGTCACTACAGGGCTGGGATAAGTGGCTCAGGGAAGCTCCCTCAGGGAAGCCAAGGAGAAGACCAGATCAGGAGCGATGGAGCCCTCGTAGCACTGAGATATGAACCAGAATGAAAGCTACGCAGAGGCTCTGGACCAAGAAGACATGAGCAAATTCCCAGGACCTCCTGAGGGTCTCTGAACATGTAGGGAAGTTCCCGGCAGGACTGACAGACCTGGGGTCGCAGACACAGACCTGGGACAGGCCCTGTATTATTCGGTCCACACTTACTGAGCCTTTTACTTTGTATTCAATGAACACTTGCCACGTACTGTGCAGCATGTGGGGGGAGGGGGCCGGGAGATACAGTCCCTGCCCTCAGATCAAAGCCTAATGTGGGGAGAGCACATAGAACATAGCAGGTCTTGAACTGAACCTTCACCTGCATCATCTCTTTGTCTCCTGCACCTCTGTGAGGAGACACTAACATTAGCCGCATTTTACAGGAGAGGAAACTGAGGCACAGAGAGCTTAAGCATTTTGCCGTAGCCACGTAGTTAACTGGTGGAGCCGGCAATACAGTCTCCTGGATCTAGAATAAGACAACAGCCAAACTTCCAGGCTCTGCTATAAGACTGGGACAAATAGTTGCCCTCATCTGTAAATGGAATAAAGATAAAATCTAACTTATAGGGTGGTTGTGAGGATTAAAAATTAATAATATAAAGTCCTGACCCCCTGTAAGAGCTACTGAGTAATATCTTTGTTAATCCTCAAAAACAGCTCTATACAGTAGATTGTTATACCCACCGTATGGCTGAGGCTGCATGTCTAGAAGAGGACCAGTCACTTGCCTGAGGACACAGGGCTGGGATTCAAGCCTATGACTCCTTGAATCTGTCACCAGAATCCAAAGCACATGCTCTGAAGCTTGCGCCTTCCTGCTGGGGGTTGGGGGTATGTAGTCCACCTAGCCCCCTCCCCAACAGCTGCAGGGACTCCCTCTGGCCTCTCCAGAGCAGCCGCAGTGTCTGTGCAGTTAGGTGGAGACAAATTCAAAGAATTCTTCAAATCATCTTCTCCAGGGTGAGCCTCAGAAGCCCCCAAAGCCTGTGTGTGTATACTGGGGTGGTGATAGGGGTGAGTCAGTATGGACAGACTGGACAGTTTTCCAAAAGCCCTAACTGTAAACAGGACCCCATCACCCCACCCTCTCCAGTCCTCAGCTGAGCGGGCCGGGCAGGTCCCAGTCCGCTGTCTCCACAAATGCATAAACACATACATGGTGTGGCAGAGCTGGCAAAGCCACAGAAGGAAAGGCAGATACCAAGACGAGAGGAAGAGATGAGGGCCCCGCTCAAGACCCTGCCAAGGTGGAGGGAGGAGCTGTGCTCCAATAATGGCCACCTGTGGACATAGTGACTCCCCAAGGTCCAGTGACTGGCAAGGGTGAAGGAAGGGGCCTGTCAGGGAGATGGTCTGTATGTACCAGCAACCTAGGATTCTGTGAGAGGAGGCAAGAGGAGGCCAGGGGGTAGCCCAGGGGCAAGGGCTCCTCACTCCCTGAGCATGGACATTGGGTTGGACCCACAGATATCTGGAGAGACCAGGAGATGGACTGAGTCACCACATGGTTCTGGGACTAGACTTCGTTCTTGGCAACTGGGAGGATGTCACACACCCATCGTGGTCAACCCTCCTCTCCTGCTGGCCGAGGAGTCACCCCATATGTGTGAAACTGCTCGGACAGAGTCATGAGCATTCCCGGGCATTGCCAGTCTTGGCGCCAGCCAAGAGGGCAGCTGTGGGGAGGGGAGAGGGAGACACAAACCATTGGGGGAAGCAGGAGAGCCAGCTGACAGGGTGCAGAGCCAAGAGCCCCACATTCTACAGATCTCGGGACCCAGACCTTCAAGGCCAATGCCCCACAGCCTACGTGGTTCTTGTTAGGCTCATTAGCAGCAAGACAGCAACAAGCAAACAGCACAGGCCTCGCTAATTAGTACACAGACCTTCCGTAGGCAAACTGACTTCAAGTAGAAAAGCCTGACGCCCACTGGCAATTCCTCCAGGAGAGCTGCCAGCCTGCATGCGTGGGTCAGGGGACGACCAGGGGAGCAGCAGGGCAAGAGGGCCAGGGAGAGAAATAACAGGGTGAGGACCCCCAGGTTGGAGTGGGTATTGGCAGCCCCAGGCTAGGGCACTAGAATGCACACACACGTTGGTTCTGACAATCTGCAGACTCACCCAACCTCGAGTTTCCAGTGTCGAAACTCCAGTTTGGCAGAGACTAACACTGCAAAATCACGTGCAAGTTAGGAAGCTGAGACGCAAGGCCTGTGCCCAGACTCCTTGGGCAGCTGGTGAGAAGCCCACCCCCTCTGAAACCACCCTGTTCCAACTTCAATTCAAACCTCAGCCACACTCTGCTCAGCTTGCTAGAACTTACCAACGCCCCTCCCCTTCCCCAACCCCAAATCCCTTCCCAGGCCTCCAGAGTCTCCCAAGGCCCTGCTACTCAAAGTGGGGTCCCTGAAACCAGCAGGAACAGCATCCCCTGGGAGCTTGTTAGAAGTAGAGACTGTCCAGCCCCATCCCGAACCTGCTGAATCAGAATCTACACTTTAATAAGATCCCGGAGGATTCAGGGGAACATTCAAATTTGAGTAGGGCCCCCAGGGCAGATCTTCCTATGATTGATGCCAAACTGTTCAGTGTCTTCAGCGCTGGCAAGAATCACCTAGGGTGCTTAAAAAAAACACCAGTGCCCAGGTCCCAGCCCGAGCGCTTCTGTTGAGCATAAAACCACCTGACTCCCCACATCCCTGGCTTCTCTTTCCCAGGGGAGTCACTGATTTTGAGTCACAGATCCTCCTCTCACGAGCTGTGTGACCTTGTGCAAGTCACTACCTCTCTGAGGTTCACTGTCTTCATCTTTAAAATTATGAAACGTCCCTCCGTCACTCTTCCCCCAGCCACAGAGGGCCTGTCCTCTGACGGCCCCCACTAATTCAGGGTTCCTGAGAAGGAAAGAATTTTCAGGCAGTAGATATGCTTTGCTGTTTGTTTTGTAGTTTGGGATTTTGATTTCTTGAATGGGAGAGCCTTCGAGAGACCGAAGATTCTGCCTGAGCTTCATTATCACACTGGGAGAGGTCAGGGCCAGGAGGTGTGAGGCAGAGCTGAGAGCTTGGGAAGCCAAAATCCCCATCGCCTCAGGACTGGAAGCAGCCCATCTCTCTACCTCGTCCCCATCCTGTCCCCCTCTTGGGGGGTGTCAGACCAGAGATGAGGGCCTCCATCAGGGCTGGGAGCAACACAGATTTTGTCACGCACCTGGAAACCCGCAGACTGCAAAGGGCCCGGGGGCTTGTCCTTGGGCAGGAAGGGTTGCTGGTGAGACTGAGGCTTTGCAGCCAGGATACAGTCTGGCAGAAGGTAGTGGCAGTTCCAGGAGGGACAGTCAGGGGAGCTCTTGGAGCTGTCATACAGAACTGAGGAGCTGACAAGGGCTACAAAGGGGCCCCGGGTGTGAGAGAGAAAGGCCCAAGGGGCTCCCTAAAACCCCCATATCTGTTATCACCTGTGGGGATTCCAAACTCCAGAAGGCCCAGCCTCAGTTGGTGTTGGAAGAGAACAAAGCCTCGGAGAGAAGAACACAGGGTTCTGGAGTCAGACTGCCTGGATCCAGCCCCGCCCCAGCACTTGGGGTAGAATATCCTTGGCCATGTTTCCCAACTAACATGAGCCTCAGTATCCTCATCTGTAAGTGGGGACGATCAGTGAATACTCATGTTATAGGATTATTGAGAGACTTAGCTAAGATATGTATGTGAAGAGCTTAGCACAGTGTTGGGCACATAGTGAATCCTCAGCTGTTAGCTAGTGGTGTAGTAGCAGCAGCAGCAGCAGCAGAAATGGTAGTATTAGTAGTAATGGTAGTAGCAGTTATAATGGGAGTAGAAGTAGTAATAGTAGTAATTGTAGTAACAGTAGTAATGAAAGTAATAGTAGAAACAGTAGCAGTAATGGTAGTAGTAGGTGGTCGTGGTACTAATAATGGTAGTACTATTATTAGTAGTGTGGTAGTAGCAGTAATGGTACTAGCAGCAGTAGTACTAGTAATGGTAGTGATGGTGGTGGTGGTAGCAGTAGTGGTGAGACTATGACTGCTAGTAGTAGTAGTAATAATAATAATGGTGGTGGTGGTAGTAGTAGTAGTACACTGTCATCCTCAGTTCACAGATATAGAACGTGAGGCCCAGAAAGTACGGTAAGGCAACTGACAGCAGGATACAGTTGTTAAGAAGAGAGACCCTGGAGTCAAGTTACCTGAATTTAAATCCTGCCATTTCTAGGTCATGTGACTTGTCTATGCCTCAATGTCCTCATCTGCCAAATAGGCTATGTAAGTGCACATTGCGTAAAGTGAGTATTGCATGGGTATTGGCTCTTTCATCGTTACTGCCTCCGACACCATCAGTGGAGGCTTGGGCATAGAGCCCCTGGCCCCTCCTTCCTTACTTTTTGGTTTCCACGTAACTAAGATGAGTGGTCTCTCTATTCCTCTATCGGGGCCAGCCAGCCAGGCTTCAGAGCAGTCCAAAGAAGGCTGTGCCAGACACGGAATCAGAGCCTCAACTGACCATCCTGGCAGGATGCCTGACAGAGGCCAGGACCAGCGGGGCCAGAACAGAGGTGGATTTCCATAGCACACACTGTGAACGGTGCCCCTGGAAATGCGCGACGCAGAGGCTCTGGGCCAGCCACATTCTACAGACCACAAGAGCATGTGGGCACCTAAGGGACCCTGCAGGCAGAACAAGCGGGGTGCCAACACAGTGGGGCAGCAGGCTGGGAATGCCAGGAGCTTTAAAAACAGGAGAGCTGATTGTATTTGAGAAGGTGTTTTCAGTTGGAGGCATTTTTAAATCTCCTCCCTCCCACAGTACATTGCCTCCACTGTGGAGAGAAGCTGCATCCTCAGGAGACAGACTAGGGAAGACACTTTCGCTCCAGGTTCTGGAGTCCCCATGCCCAGCCCACTCTGAAGGAGGGAGAAGGAGAAGGGTAGATGGGGTGGAGGCACTCACGTTTGATACAGTGGTTGGTGCTGTTTGCTGTGGTCCACCCTGGGCAGCACTGTCCCCCACACACGTTCCTCCTGTGGAGTCACCAAAACAGGGTCAGGCATAAGGACGCTCAGACAGGACTATTCCCAGGGCCCCTCTGAATGGTCCAGCTCTCTCACAGGCAAAACCTAGGACGACACTGCCAGGCTGGGCAGACTGTCCCCCTTATCTTTGGGATCCTGCAAATCTAATAGGAAATCCTGACTCACCATTCTCTGCAGGATCTTGGGAAACCTCACTCTCTCCATCTGTACAATACCACAGAAAACACCTGCCTGATTGGGTTGTCGTGAAGATTAAACGAGATAGGGATACATAGCACCTGACACGAGCAAGCACTTCACTAGGACAACAACGACCGTGAACACGAAGATGATCAAAAAGCAAGTTCAGAGAGGTTCAGTCACTTGCCAAGGCTAAACAATAAGTGAGTGCCAGAGCTGGATTTAAACTTGACTTGGCCCAACTCTAAGTCATGCTCTAACTCTACATTGCCTCTCACCAGAAGATAAACACCATGGTTCTTGCCCAACAGATGATGACAATCCAAGGGCAGCTAGAAGACACATAAAACTGTCTTAAGGACATACATATGCATCAGCTGCCAACACATGCACACTGGGAGGAGCCTTAGCCCTTGGGCAGGCTGGTGCGTGGTAAGACTGAGCATGGGGCCCTAGAATTTCTATTTAAGAGGGGTTGATAAGGTGGCAAGCTGGTAGGAAGATGGGGCTGGAGACTTGGGGTAAGCCGCCTCTGCATAAGGAGCACACTGTTTTAACTTTGGCGGGCTGATGGGACTTACTTTCTGGGGGAGAGTCCTTCTTCCATCTACACTTCAGTGCTGGCACTGAGGGCACCCACAGGAGTCACTGACCTGCGGCAATGGCTGGGGCACTCACACAACTCGCCCAAACTCTTCTTTCAGGTGTCTGGTGAGGCCCCCTGCCGACCAGCAGCTGTCACCAGCCCTGACTCTCAATCTAAAGACCCAAATGCTTGGACCTCGGTGACTTCCCTAGAAAGGCTCTTCCTGGAGAAGACCTCTGGGGGCCTGACTCCTGCTCAGCCTGGGCGGGGTGCTGGCCTCGTGGACCCCATCATTAGCATCGGAAATGATCTACAAGCACTCACTGAAACTCAGGGTGAGTGGGTGGCAGAGGGACATAGGAGAGTCAGGGTAAAGAACAGAGCAGGGGCTGTTCCTGTGACCTCTGTGGCCAGCATGGTGAGCATCTGGTCCCACTTAGGAGTTTGTTTGACATTTGAGTGGACCCCAAAGTTTGTGTGGTTTTGGAGCCTTACAAAATATTCAAAATAAATTCCTGCAGCTGGAAAAAGCTTAGGCTCATTCCTGACCCTTTGGCCCAACGTTGTGGGGAGCTGCCTCCCAAGGAGCTCCCAGAATGTCCCCCTAGTCAAGAGCTGCGCCATTCCAGCCACCTCAAAGCCTCTCGGAACTGCTGCCTTCAGCCGCTTCCTGGTACCTGGACAGCCTCCTGTCCATCAGGGCACAAGCACTGGGTTCTGGGAAGGGGCTTCACCTCACACCCAGGGTTTCTGAGTGTGTGCCCTGGTGGAAGGGGGAACGGCTCATCCATTTGCAAGTCACGGCCCTTGTGGTGGTGACAAGGCCTCTCAGAGACCTGAGAGGTCTTGAAAGGAAACAGAGTGCGTGCCCTGGGAGTTTTCTAGGGCCTGAGGGGCCAGCCTGCCTGAGCGATCATTGCATGGAGCCCAGCCCAAGGAGGCCCCCTGAGCTGGCTGTCACCTCAGATGCCTTTAGGATGGTTTTGCAGCTGACTGTAGGAGGACAGTAGCTAGGCTAGGCCTGCCTTGCCTGCCTGCCAATGGTGGAGCTGAGGACAGGCAGGTGGGGGGCAGGCTGAGCCTGGAAGGGCACTCACGAGGGATTCAGGCTCTCAGCGAAGTCCTCGGAGGATCCTTTCTAGGCCAGTATAGAGTCTTGGGTAGAGGCCCAGGGATGTGGCCAGCGGGGAGATGACCATTCAGTGGGCTCTGGCTAGCTGGCAAGAGTAAATGAGCCTGACTAGCTGGAGTATATGACTCAGGGCTTCTGACTTCCTGGGAGGAACCACTCAGAGACCATGCTAAGTGGTAGCACCAAACTTCCAGGTGACACCACTTAGCAAACATTAGCCCAATATGCAGCTTCATTGCCCAATCCTCGAGGACACTTCTGGCTAACAGCCTGGGATGGTCACTGTTCCACCTGGGACAGATCTGATCATACCGATCCTTTGTTTAAAACCTCCCATGGCTCTCTGCTGGCCTCTACAAAGCTGACCAGGCCTCCACCTGCCTGTGTAGTTTAATTAACATCATCACCCCTCCCTCATCTCCATGACCATCCACAACCAAGGCAGCGAGCCTCCAAGGACACATTTTGTCACCCCCCCAGGTGCACTCTATGTGGTCACATTTTGATGCCTTTGCTTCAGCTGCTCTCTGCCTAGAATACTTTCCCTCTCTTCCTTGACAATCAAAATCCTTTGCACACTCCAAAACTTACAGATCAAATGCTACCTCCTTTGTATAAAACCTCCCCTAACAGTTACTACCCAGCCTTCTCCATTCTCCATCTCCTGTGATCTTTTAGTTGTTGGCTGTGTGGGTCGCTGTCTTGACTATCTTGAGGGTTCTTTCTTTTTCTTTTAATTTTTAAAGATTAATTTCAAGGGGTACAAAACAACACAATGATGAGACATTTACACCCCTCACAAAGTGATAACCCCACCAAGTCTACTTATTATACATCTGACATCGTGCATGGATATTACAATACCATAGCCTATATTCCCTATGCTGTACTTTATATCCCATGGCTATATATATATATATATATATATATATATATATATATATATATATATATATATTTTAAATTATATATAATTATAGTTGACAGCCAATATTATTTTATATTAGTTTAAGTGTACAGTGCAGTAGTTAGGCATTTATATGATCTATGACGTGATCCCCTGATAAGTCCAGTAGCGATCTGACACCCTACATAGTCTTCACGACATTATTGACTATACCCCCCATACTGTATTTCATATCCCTGTGACTATTTTGTGACGACCAGTTCCTACCTCTGAATGCCTTCACCTTCTCACCCATCCCCCAACACCCTTCCCATCTGGCAACCACCAGTTTGTTCTCTGTATCTATGAGTCTATTTCTGTTTTGTTTGCTCATTTATTCTGTTCTTTAGATTCCACATACAAGTAAGATCATGTGGCATTTGTCTTTCTCAGTCTGACTTATTTCACTTAGCATAATATCCTCTAGGTCCATTCACGTTGTTGCAAATGGTAAGATCCATTCTTTTTTATGGCAGAGTAATACTCCATGGCACAAATGTACCACAATTTCTTTATGCAATCATCTATTGATGGGCATTCCAGTTGTTTCTATATCTTGGCTACTGTGAACGGCACTGCAGTAAACATAAGGGTGCATATATTTTTTCACATTAGTGTTTTGGATTTATTTGGATAAATACTTAGGAATGGAATTTCTAGATTATAAGGTTGTTCTATTTTTCATTTTTTGAGGAACCTCCATACTGTTTTCCATAGTGGCTGCACCAACCGGCAATCCCACCAGCAGCGCACGGGTTTTCTCCTCATCCTCACCAACACTTGTTCTTTGTTTTGAAGGTTTTTTCACATTCCTCTTTGTGCCTCTAGCGTCTAACACAGTGCCTCACACATGGGGTACACTTAATACTTCTTTGTTTCACTTAATCCAGTGCTTCCCAAAAAGTGGATGAGCAACACTGAGGGCAGGAAAATGGGTTTTGGGTTTCCACAAACACAGCATTCAACAATGCTGAGTCAACTGGTGAGCAAGTGATTCTCATTTCTAGCCTTATGAGATCAGTGAAAAAAAGTCTGTTTGAGGTTGAGTCTTCAAGCCAGGTCCTTTCCCCACCACTAGCCAGTCTCCCTTTTCAATAGGGAGCACGCAGGACTGAGTTTCCTAAGATAAAGGTGTGTGACTAGAATTTGAGAACATTTTGTTTTCATTTCAATTTTCCTACACTTACCTTCTCTTCATGACCAGTAGTTCTATTTTCAACTTATGATAGTGACACAAAGTTTCCTTGAATATGAATTTATTTATGTAGAAAAATGAGTCAAGCACTGTTTGTAACAGCAAAAAAAAAAAAAAAAAATTAACTAATTTAAATGTCCAAAAACAGGAGGATGAAAAAATAAACTGTGGTATATTCAGACAGTGGCATAATATACAACAGTTTAAATGAATAAACTTGGATTAATTTATTAACATGGTTAAATCTCAAAAATAGAATGAGGAGGAGGAGGAAAGACAACTTGTAAAAAAGGATAATACAGTATGGTATCACTTATCTATGTTTAAAATATGTAAAACAAATTATGTATTTTATGGGTGCATGCATCTGTAGTAATAGTTTAAAAACATACTTTGGAATCATAAGTAAATTTAGGGTAGTGGTTGACTCTGGGGAAAGAAGGAGGCAAATTTATAGAGGAAATCTCAACTAAAGAAATCAGAAGCAAAATATGCCAAAATATTAAGGTTTGATAAAGCTGGATTGTGAGTTATCTTATATCCAATACATTTTGTATGTTTGTACGAAACTTCATAATATAAAATACTGTAAAATAAACAAAACACAAAATCCTGTTGACTTAACAGTACATACATTTAAAGAACAATAATAGAGCAAGAGGGAAAAGACAGAGGAAAATGTGAAGATGGTATGCCTTGAAGCTAGTTCAAGAAACCCTGACTATTGTGAAGCAATGGCTTAAAAAGTCCCCTGTAGACTGTAAATTTCATTCGTGCAGGAACTGTGTCTGCTCTGGTTCGTTGTGTGCAATAAGTCCCCACTACATTGTCAGTTCCATGAGCAGAGAGGCTGTGTTCACCACTGTGATATCCCCTCCCTCTAGCACAGTGCCTGGCATAGGAGGCCCTCCAAACACTTGTTGAATGAATATAGAATCCCCAGCAGTGTTGATGTAATTCCCAACTTCACCAGCAGGTGGCACTTGGTCATTGGCCCTGAGCAACCCACAAGGCAATTGCCAGAGAGGTCAGCCTGGCCAAGAGCCAGGAGCCAGAATGGACCTGGGTAGAGGAAGCCCATTAACAAGATTGCCAATCAGCCCCTTCCCTGTTGACTTGGAGTGGCTGGCTGGAATGCTAGAGGAACCTGCCCTTTATCAAAGTTGCAGAAAAAGAAAAAAAATCTGGAGAAGGAGCCAAACCCAGCATGTGAGATGATATGTGTACCTGCATATGGCAGGTGCTTGTGGGTGGAACTTGTGCACATCTATCAGCCTTATTGTGACAATCTGCTTTGCTCATCATCACCTCATTTCACGACTTCTAATAGTGCTCTCTGCCACCCCCCCACTCTGCTATCCCACCTTCCCCCAACCCCCACCTAAATGCCTATGGTTTCAGCTCCTGCATGACCTGGCCTACTCTATGCCTCCAGCCTCACCCCCATGGCTCGCTACACACAGGTGCAGTCCTGCCCCAGAGCAATGCCACCAGTGAGAAGCTCTTGTCTTTGGGCAGTGCTATAACTCTAGGCCTCACCCCTGCCACCTCCTCTATGCTTCTTCACATGCTGCCCGTTGAGTGCCAGGGGGTCCAGCTCACAGGGCCTCCTTCTGCTCTGAGCTCCTAAGCCACAACTGTCCCGTTCCTTCAGGCTTACCATGAAGCTTCCGGTACTAGAAAGCACATTCACTGGTACATATCTGTCCACTTCTCTAACTTGGTTTTAAGTGATTGAGTTCCTCTCCTGGCAGGAGCAATGCCTTTACCTCTGGGACCCATCCACCATCCCATGCTCTGCACACTCGCTCTTAAGATGCATGTATTCACTTGCACAGGCCAGGAAAGGAAAAAAGTGAGACATGGCAAGTGCTCCATTAACACTTGTTTGCTGATTCTATGTGTAAGTGGCTTGGCAGTACATGGGTCTACTCTCTGCCTGCTTTAAGCTGGACCTTCTATGGGCAGCAGGGAGTTCATTCACTCGTTCAACAGTTACTTTACGTGCATCACCTACATGCAGGCACTCTTCTAGGCACTGGTAACACAGCAATGAACAAAACAAAGCCTCTGCATTCAGAGAACTTACATTAGCATGTGCTGGGAGACCAGACCATAAACACAGAAACAAAAACAGAAATATAATATGTCAGATGGGAATAAGTGCTATGAAGAAGCTATATAGAGCAGGGTGAAGGGAGAAAGAGGGTGGGGCAGGAGTAGTCTGCGAAGGCCTCTCTGGGTAGACATCTGAATGAAGCAGTGAGTCCTGCTGAGTGTGGGAGAAGAGTGCTGCAGCCAAGGAAAACAGGAATGGAAAGGCCGTAAGAGTGTCCTGGGGAGTGGAACTGGTGTGCACCAGGACTAAACCATACTGGTAAATCAAGCCCAAGCCAAGAGGGCTGCCAGGTTCCTTCCCAGCCTCCCGGATAGTGCCCCCACCCAATCGGGCACTTCCTGGGGCTCCTGTGCCGTCCATGCTGCCATTCCTGAGAAACCCGGCAAGGCTGAGCGCCCTGCAGCCAGGGTGATCCCGACTGGGGGACTGGGGGCACTGGGGAGCCTGCCCACGCTGCCAGGATGCCCCAGCGGGGCAAGGGGTGTTGCCCCAGGAGAGGGGAAAAAATCAATTGCAGGGTTGGGGAGAGGCTTAGCCCTGCAAAGTGCTCCAGTCACGCTGACATCTATCTGCACAGACGGACACACAGATCCACTCCCCCGTGTAACTACTGTGTGGCAGCCACACCGGGGGCAAGTTTCCAGCCCAAAGTGCCCTCGAGCCTACCTGCGCCCATTCCCACGTCCAACAATCCGTGTGCCCAGGCCAACCTGCGCCCCAACCAAAACATTTCCCCCCCATGCACAGGCTTCGCTGCCAGCTCCCTTCCCAGAGATGCATCTGCCTTCGCACTTTGGAGCCTCCGACATCCTCCACCTACCCGCCTTCTGTGCCCACTGAACCTCCTCTGGGCCTCAAGTGCCCGGAACGCCCACCCTGCTGTCCCCTCCCGCCTCCTTCTCGGACCCCAGCAGCACAGCCGGCGTCCACGGGCACCGGTAAGCCGAAAGCGGACGAATGCAGAGGCGCATTAGGAAAGGATTTAACGTCAGGTCTCGGAAAGCTGGTACGAAAAGGTGAGGATGTTATTTCTCTTTCCCCTAAACTCTTCGAAAGTGGTCTCGGTGCTGTTTCCCTGCAGTACTGAGGCCAGAGGGAGGAAGGCCAGAGCCCAGCACCCTCTCCTCTCGCCTGCATAGCCCTCCAGTAATGAGTGCACAGCCCTAGCCCCAGCCCTCGCTTCCCCCAGCCCCCATTTCCCTCCCTAGTGCTCACCCCGTGAGCCGCCCTCGTGGCGGGGTTAGGGGCGCAGCCCGGGTTCGCTGCAGGGTCCCGAGGCGCGGGAGAGCCGGGGCGGCCCGGGCCCGGGGTGCAGGCTGCTGCTGGCCCAGCGGACTGCTTCTCCAGGTCTGCACAGGTGGCTGGACTCGCCGCAGCTGTTGCGCACGGGGCGGTCTCCTGGCCTCCGCCTTGCCGGGCCTCCTGGGGCTCCCCCAGCCGGGTTGGGTCTGCTCCGCGGGCGGTGAGCCCGGGACGGGCGCGTCCTGCTCCCGGAACAGGCTGTACACCTTGGCTGCAGCCGCTGCAGGGTGGCTGCCCCCGGGGCGCCACAGCCGAGTCAAGTCCCTGCCAGCCGGCTCGTATCGTCCTACCCGATCCCTCTGAGCATGACCCATACCCATAAAGAGAGCCAGGGTGAGAGGCAGGAAGCTCCTCCAGGGGTTCCGCAGGGCGCGCCCAGGGTAGGCGGCGGTGGTCGGCGGCTTCATGGCTCTGGGGGCCTCTGGAGAGCAGTGCGCGTGGGGAACAGTGTTGGGGGTGGCAGTCGGTGCGCGAGGCGACCCGCAGGCTGCGCTCGGGTCCCCTCCTGGCGGCCCGCTTCTCCTCGTCTAGGGGGCCCCGAGTCAGACTGCGGGCCAGGCTCTCCCCGGGTTGAGGGCTGGACGGCGGGAGCTGCCTGGGGCTGCAAGCCCTGCGCCTGGGGTCCACGCTGGGTCTCCAGCTGGGCGCGCACCGCGGCTACACCTTCGCGCCTTCTCCGCGTAGCTGTAGCCTTCTGAAGGGGAACCAGAGGGCTTTATTTTTGGAAACCTCTCCGTGTTTTTTCGTCTCTTTTATCCACACCATGCCCCCTCCTCGGAGGGACAGCTCAGCCCCCTCATTACGGGAGAGGGAGAGAGGAATTCCAGCAACACCCACTTTGGCACCGGGAAGCGAGCGGGCGGCGAGGGGGGTTAACCCGTGAGGAGCTGGGGACCGCGCAGGGTGGACCCGAGGGCTGGGAACGGAGACCCCGCCTGCTGGGACAACGGCACCTGAGCCACCTTTGTCCTGTCCTGGGCAAGCACGAACTGCTGACCTGTCCCGAATATATCTCCCGCCCCTGACCTCAGGGACAAACTACGGGTTGGATGACCAAGTCTGCAGCCTCGAAGGTCTGAAGGAGGCCAGGAGCGGTACCAAGAACGGTGTGACAGAGACAGGACCCTAGGGATCGGCGTCTGGCTCTTTCGCTTCCCGCTCCGGCCACTGGGGCGTCCGCCTGGCGTGCCGGCTAGCGCTGGGACAGCGCGGGGGTGCTCTGGAAGGTCGCCTGGTCGCGGGAGCGCTGGAAGGTCGCCTGGGGGCGCGCGCCCTCTAGTGGAATTGGCCGCGTCCTTGGCCATCCTGCAGCCTGTAGACAGACCTGCGGCTGCCAGCCGCCCTCGATCCCTCATCTCAGTCCCCTTCCTGTTGCATCAGAGTCCTGCCTGAGGAGGAGATGGCGGATCCTGGAAAAGGTGTCTTCTTTTTCACCCAGGCATAGACCTGGAGGATCTGGAACAAGGTCACTCAAGGGGACAGAGTGTGTCCAAGAGGGGAATTAAATCTTTCCTCAGGCTCAGAGGCCCATCACTTCCTCAGGAATTTCCACAAGGAGGATGAGATTTGCCTCTGATTGATCGGGTGCTCACATCTTGTGTTGGCAGTGAGGGGGCAGGGGTGCAAGAATGTCAATTGCCACCCATCAGAGTACCCCCAACGATCAGCTCAATTCACGTCCATGGCCCCCTGCCGTAAAGCCTAAAGACTCAGCAACCATGGCTGCCTCTGGTGCATTTCTGTAGCCTATTGTTTCCTAGAGAGACAGAGCAGGCAGGAGGGCAACAGTTTACAACTTCTCACACTACACAAAGGACAGGCACAGTTAATATCTAATGTTGGAACATAGCCTCAACTCCTGACCTTGTCCTACAAAGCCCTGTATGACTGGCCCTCTCTCTGACCTGTTTCACCTCTTGCAGGAGCACTCACCACTGTGCTGTAGCTGCACTGACCTCTCTGCTCCTTGAACAAGCCAAGTTAATGCCCACTTCCCTCTCCCTGGAACGCTTATCTCCAAGATGTTTATAGGACTAGCTCCTCATCGTTTCTCCTCTCAGCTCAAATATCACCTCCTGGAGTGGCTATCCCTGACCACCCAATGCAGACATCCCTCTCGCTCCCAAGTCACCACTTTCTAACACATACCCTGTTTTACCTTCATGGCTCTGATGACTTGTTGAAATTACTTATTTGCTTACTTGTATAACTGATGTATTGGATGGGCTGAACCTGAAGACATCAGGTCTTCAGGATAATCAGGAAACAGCTGTATTCCCCCCCCCCCCCACACTGCCTTCAACCATAGTGTGGTGAATTTCCTTTCCCTACTCTCAATCTCAGAGTCTTTGGCTGGCCCTTCCCTATCAGTCATAAGAACAGTCTCATTTCTATAATTAAGACCAATTTTCAGGCGCTAAAAAATCTGGTCCTGTCCAAATCAAATCCCCATCCAATTTAATCAATTGTAAATCCAATTTAATACGCCTCCCTGCCTGCCATGGGACTCTCCCCTGGCTTGAGATCCTGTAGTAGATTGTGGTCTGGTTTTCTGACCTCTCTTTTCTGCTGTGGCTCCTCTGTGTCAGGTTTGGGGGAGAGGTGTTAGAGGAAAACTGGCAAAGTCTTATGTGGCAGGTGCCCACGGCTGGCAGGTGCCAAATGCTGGCTCTTTCATGGGCACATATGTGGGTTCCTGGGAGGCTTTCTGCAGGGCCTCCACCCTGCACTGCTATAGCAGAACACTCTCTGGCCACCTTCTTGAAGACGGCCATATCCCCTGCCCCTCATGGACTTTTCCATCCACGCCAGCGAACTGATGGTGAGTTGGCTGTGCCTCACTTCATAGAAGCCATTCCAGTTAGGCTCCATAGTCAGAATTCTCCAGACAGGAAATGCCCACAAGTCTCTTCATCTATGTGCATCTCCAGTTCCTAAAGAGAAATGTTGGGTTTCCCCAAGAACTTCCTTGCTGTGCTTTGTTGCTTTGGGGTGCTTGCAGTTTCCAGCAACTCAGCCAGCATCAGTGGAGGAAGAGTTATGGGGAGTCGTGCTAGGGTCCTCTTCTTGGGGGCCCCCAATCTCTCTGGCTCCCTTTATTTGGTTTACACTGGGGAGTACCCTCAGGGGAAACCTCAGCCCTGCCTACTAATGCAGCAGTTCTCTACATCAATACTTTCTTCAATCCCTTTCATTTGTGACTGGTGTTGAGGGATGTGGCTTGATAGTTGTTGAGCCGTTTCTGCCACGAGTAAAGTGTGTCGTACTTCTCTTTGGAATGTGAGAATCTTTAGTCCTTATTGTTCTACCCTGCGTCTTCAGCAGAAATTCGAAGACCATACAAAAAATGCTGTTCAACAACTGAAAAAAATCATTATTGTCTGACTTCCCAAGCCACAATGATAGCTCTGAAGGAATAAATATCTCGTCTACCTGGCTCGCCGCTGTTTCCCCAGAACCTAGAACAGTGCTTGACTCTAATAGACAGCCAAGAAATATGAGTTCGGTGAATGGCTAACAGAATGAATGACAGACCAATCCCACAAAGTAGGGAGGGCTGGTATTATGAGACCCATTTTAAGAGAGAAAAACTGAGTTCCTGGTGGTAATTACTGGTCCAAATTCATGTGCTTACTGCCTCGAGGGATCTCCTTGAATTCTGTGCCTTGCATTTTGGGATGAATGCCATTTCGCTTCCCAGAATGCTCCATTCTCTCCCTGAGACACTGCTCCTTCACAACTATGGGAAAGCCTCAGCTCCACACTTCCCTCTCCCTGCCCAGTTGTCCACCCAACTCTTTAGTCCCTGGCTCCCTTCCTCTCCCAACTACCTGCCTGTTCCTTCAGGAGCTCCCCTCTCCATCCCTCAGTGCTCACCTCAGCTCCCCATGAGCCTCCCAAGGCCAGAAACCTTGGCATCATCTTTGTCCCTGAGCTATTTTTTCCTCCCGTGTGTCCAAGTCATTATTACTGCTCCGTCTCCTCTGTCTGCACTCCTGGAAGTCTGCCGCCCATTCAGCCTCTCACCGCTTGGCCTCAGCCAAAGCCTCAGGCAGACACACTTCCCTCACCACAAGGCGCCCCTCCTACTCCTTGGTGAGTACAAGTGGTCCTTGGAAATTCCCATCTCGTTGTCCTGGGAGCCCACAACCTGGCTGATCTACTTGAAAGATGGCGTCTCCTAGTCCCCCATCCCAGCGCCCTCCTCCTCTCCTGCCTTCCACTTACTGCCCATCACTCCCTTTCCCTGTGACTATTGGGATTTGTTGGTGCAGCTCTTTAGATCTCCAATCCCATAGACTCTTGAGGTTTTTCTTTCTTTTTTGAAGCTGCCAAAATGTATGGAACTCAACTATGGTTCAGACACTGTGCTAAGAAGCATGCTACGTAAATTGGCCCATGTAATCGAATAAAGGCGGCATTATTATTCCCATATATACAAAGGAAGAAACTGAGGCTGGGAAAGCGACTGGCTTGCCCAAGATCACACAGCTGATGAGTAGCGGCTGCAGGATTCAAACTTTGGTCCATTCCCACCTGTGCCCAAGTCATTAAAACTGCACCGCCTTGCCTTACCCCGTGGACTGGTGACTCCATAGCCCTCCTCACAATTGAAGTGGCATCTTTCCCAACCACCTCTGCTGCTGTCGCCACCCAAGTACCTTGACTGCACATTCCCAATGCTTTTTCCCTGCCTGCTAGCCCACAACTCAAGCCCCTGGGAAGATGGAGTTATCAGAACTTTCTGTCCCCCTCTACCCTCCCTGCCCGTAAGAGAAGGGAGCTCACTGTTTCCAGCATGGCCCTTGACTCATCATGTGTCACTTCCTTACCTCCTGATCCCAGTTTCCCTTTTAATGAGGCACAGAATGCTGCTAAGCCTATTCACCCATCTCTTGGGTCTGGGGAGGGAAATCTCCCCTGGAAAGCCTTGCAGAGAGACTCCCAAGGGGTTGATAAAAAGATTGCAGTGGGGAAAGTTTTGCCAGGACACACACCACAAGCAGGGATGGCCGTCTGCTGGACACGCAGGGCAACCTAATTGCTTTCTCATGTCTTGCTGGAATAATGCTGGTGGCCAGAAAGCTACCAGAACCTGAACTAGTTTGGTAAATAAGGACCAAAAGCAAGGACTGCATTTCTGCTTCCTTTGCTGAGACCCAGACTTCTGACAGAATTCCAGGGATTTTTCTTCCTTGGAAGTGACTGGACCTCCAGCCCTGAATTCCTCTCCCCAGGAGAGCTTGTTCCCTTGCTCAGAACAAATAACATATTTCCTGGTTAATCAGTGGGCAGAATAGCTGAAGAAAGGTTGATTGGGCCCCAGCCTTCCAGATGGGAGCAGCTCAGGGGCTGGGATATCCTTCCTGGTCCAGATGCTGGGCAGCTGAGACCCCTGCCCTGTGCGGCTTCAACCTCCAGTTTGGAAGGTGGAGGCTGTATGAAGAGGTCCCAGCTCCCTCCTACATGAGGATTTCAAGGCCCGCAGAGCCTGCCAAGACCAGTCCACCTCAGACACCGAGGCCTGGCATCCCCCCAGAACTCACAGCCACCCTGCCCTGGACTGCTGGGGCCGTCTCCTCCCATGAGCGTGAATGTTTCTGTCTTGTGTGAGCGGAGCTCAGTTTTCGGCTCTACATGGCTTCTATTTGCTCATCTGAAAATGGAGATAATGGTGCTCTTCTTGCCACCCCCACCTTCAGGGCAAATTAGATAACCAGCCCCATGTAGCCTGTGATGAGAGGGCATCAGTTACTGCTCCTCCATTTACCAGCTGATACTTCTCGAGTGCTTAAAATATACCAGGCACTATGCTAAGTGTTTTACAGATATTTTCTCATTTCATCCTCATGGTAAGCTTACAAAGAAAGTGTTATTAGTTTATCATGTAGCAGGTGAAGAAATGAAGGCTCAGAGAGGTGAAATGACTTGCCCACAATCACAAGGCTAGTAAGTAGCTACGCTGAGATTCCCTCCTGGTTTGTCTGGTTCCAGACAGTAAACCACGGCCAGCTTCCAGAGTAGCATTTCTCTGGAAACGCAATTCTGCCTGCAGTGCTCTGGGAAACAGAAGCGTTCACAGCTGTTTGTGGTGTGGTGGGGGTGCTGATGGCCACATGGAATTGCTGTCACAAATTAGCCCCCACCGGTCACATCTCACTCTCCTCGGGCCTATTTACAGCTGGGGTCCACTTTGGGTCAAGGGCAGACAAAGCCATCATGGTGAGTTTCAGTGAATCTGATTCCCACTCACCAAAGAGAAGGCAGGAAATCAAATTTGCCTTATATCAAGTCATTTTCAATTGCTGGGTAAGGCTCATCTCAACCCTCAGCTTTTCTCTTTGGAAAAGAGGTGTGACATAAATAGAGCGTCTATGTGGCCCTGTGAGGTAGGCATGGTAATTGCCATTTCACAAACCCATGAAGTCTCATGCTCAAGGTCATAGAGCTAGGAGTCGAGCCAGGATTCAACTAAAAAGTCTGAACGGCTCCAAAGTCCGTGCTGTTTCCACTACAGCACACTGCACTCGCTCCAGGATGTCCTGCAATGATGTGAAATGGGCAGCTCTTCAAAATAACTGATTTCACTTAGCTTCCCTTCATTTCCAGTCTCTGATACGAGGGTGGGCTGATCTGAAAGCTCTGCGCATTTAGCTAAAGCTCAAACAACATTTCCTACTTACCTCCGGCTAGAGTGGAATCTCCTTGAACTCCTGGGGGCTGAAGCATAACTTCTCCCCAAGTAGAATCTTGAAGACCTGAACAGGAAAACAATATGAGCAGTCTGGAAAGCCTCCTTCCTTTAAATCCCCCCCCCCCCCCCCGGAAGATCACAGAGGCTTCAGGTACTCTACTGGGGGTGGGAGTGGGGGGGTGGGGAGAGCTGTATTTGGATTGGGAGGAATCACATACTGTATTATCCTTTCAGAAACTCCAGGGAGAAAGCCCTGTGGGCTGATGGATGGTGGAGACCTATCCCAGCTCTGGAATGGCGGTGCCGGAATTAGAGCACAAGGAGAGCAGGAAACAACTTCCTTGTCACTGGAATCTCCCAGCTACTTCCCTTGGCTGTCATTGGAGTCTTCCTAAGAAACATTGTGCCTACCTTGGTTTCTTGCTGGCACCCAATGTCATCCCTCACAACCCAAAGGATAGAGGTGATGGGGACAGAAACAGGGGCAGCTGTAGGGTCTTTCTTAGATTAAGCTCTTCCTGACAGGCCTGTCAGTGACCTCCCGCTTACTCTTCCTCCTCAAGGCAAAGAAAGGGGATGATACCTTCTGCCATCATCTCCTGACCTCCATTTTCCCCTGGATCATATGTCCTGAGAGAATGGGGACACTCGATGAGGTTTGCCCTGGTGCCTCCCACTACTCTCACTAGGACCTCAAACCCTTAGGGACAGGCCCAGAACCTAAAACTCCCCAGTACAGGGCACAGACGAGGGAGGGTAGGTGAAGCCTGGTCCCAGCCGGTCTGCATGACTCATTCCCTGTTTCCGTCCACTCTGGTCTGAGTGCCTTGGCCCAGGGGCCTCCAGAAGGTTGTAACACAGGCTGGCCCTTTGCCCATCGGGGCTCAGCAGACAAAAATTAAAGACCTCACTCCTCAGGAACTCACACAGACAGCAGAGGCATGCTCTGTGCTCTGCCTCTCCAGACCAGACCTCAGGCCGGAGGAGGTTGCTGGCCAAGAGGGAAAGGAAAGGCGTCTCCGCTCTTCCTCCACCTCGGAACCCCCATAGCCAGTCGTGAAGCCCTGCCCCTTGCACACTTTCTTCTCACTCCTCCTTGGGTCTTTGCCTAAAGATGGTGCCGCTATGGGCACATTCTCAGCTCCACCCCACTCCTCCCCACCTGTGCCTGGAGACAGCAGTGAAGGAGAAACAGACTTGTAAACAACCATCACACTCATACATGGTCTGGCAGCACAGGTCAAGGCAGTCAGTTCGGACAGGGTCAGATCATGGCAAGGAGCACTGATCTGGGTCTGAGCTGCATGTGCCCCTGGGGTCTTACTCCCTTTCCCTCCCAGGACCTCAGTTTCCTCATCTATGGAAAGAGAGGATGTTACTGGATGAACTCAGATTTACTGTCAACATTAAGGCTTTGATTTGAGAAGCAGAGAGACAAGGGGTGGGTGTAGATCCAAGAACTACAGGAGGAACCTCCCTGAACAATCAGCCAGCCCATTCCTTCAATTGATAATTGAGGAAACTGAGATCCCAAAGGTTTGTCCAAGGCCACGTGACTGGTTGTTGGCAGCACCAGTACTGGAACCTGGGTCTCCTGACTCCTAGGCCTCTCAGCTCTTTCTCTTTCAATTCCCCCCAGGAAGCTGGGAGCCAGTTGGCCGTCTTGGCCAGGGAAGCCACGAGTGGCTGTGCATGTCAGCAGCAGGGCCTCAGAGCCTGGGAACATCTCTGACAGGGTAGGTGCAAGTGCCAAAGCCGCTGGTGGAGAGGGATGGGGTTGGGGGCCAGGAAGGGTGTATTAGAGATAAGCTGTCAGCGTCTCTGCTCTTCCAATTGGCACGAAGAAACAGAGAAGGGTCCCTGGTGATGGAGGGGAAACAGTCTCCATTTGTGATTGAACCATTGCTCCATGGAGGACTGGTATCTCTCTATTTCTCTCTCTCTGTCTCTGTCTGTCTCTGTCTCTCTCTCACACACACACACACACACACACTGTCTGCCCCTGCTTAGCTGCTGAGACCTGCCACCCACAGCCTTGTTCTCATAACGTATATTTATCCTCTCAGGTGCACTATTTGGTGGGGCCTAGGATTTCTTTTGCTGCCCAAGATGCCTCTAGGCACCTGCCTATGTTCTAATGCTCAGGCTTTTTGGCTGGGAACATGATGTCCTCCATTCCATAAACTGTTTTTTGAGCACCTACTATGTGCCAGGCCCTGTGCCAGGTGCTGAGAATGGGTAGGATATCCTCACTGCCTCTGTGATGGTAAGTGTTTCAAGGGGGGAATTAACAGAGTCTTTCGGGATCACTGAAGTACTGCCAACCATGCAAGGTGGGGTTTGGCTAGGGAACATTTCTCAGAGTTCTGACTTTGACTGAATACAGAGGCTAAGGAAGAGTTCACTGTGTAGGGGAGGGAGATGTACCAAGGAGAGGCATAGATGCAAGGCATGGATGTCAGACAAAGCTGGGGCTACCGGAATCACAAGCCACTTATGTAGCTGGAGTTTAGATAGGACTGGGGGTTATGTAAGGGGACAAGGCTGGAAGGAGGTGGGTTGGGGTCAATTTATGGGGGGCTTAGCTCTAATCAGCTCCTTTTATCAGGAAGATGGACTGTTCCCCACATCCAAGCCACCAGCTGGCCCTGGAAGGGACGGATTGTTAATCTGGAATTCTGAAACTAATGTCCTCGGGCCAATAGCAAGGAGTCATTGATGTGGGGAGGAAGTGGCATACTCCTAATCTCCATCAACCCACTCAAAGCCGCTCTAAATGAACACCAATCAACAGAAAGCCAGCGAGCTTCCTTGCTTAAAAGTCCCTCAGCCCTGCTTCTAACTTGTCTGTCTCCCCCTATGGCTCCTCTTTTGTAGAAGTTGTGGAGCTGCTGATGTGTCAGGTCTGGCCTGGTTTCCCAGCTCCTGCTGCCATGACCCACCAACCTGACTATCCCTTCTTTCCCAAGTACCTCCCCTCTCTGAGTGCCCCACATGCTCTGGCCCCGGGTCCCTCTGGAGACTCAGTCGCCCAGTCAGGCTTCTGTCCCTAGCCTTGCTCATATTTGGCCTCAGGTTCTTCTCCAACCCCACAAGCATATGTTGAAGTTACGTCATGCCTTAGTGTCATAATACACATATCCAAGCCCACCCACTCTGCAGCCTCCCTCATAGCTTGGCCCATTGATAGATAAGCCATATGTGTTTGACATCAAACAGATAGCTGGGGAGTGCCGAGTGCATTTCAGCCATCATTGAGCACCTCTTTGTCAGGCATCAGTGTTGCCAAAAAGAATAAGGCCTAGTCCCTATCCCCAAGGAACATCTAGTGTAACAGGAAAGGCAGCAACACCTATCATGGGAAATGCTGTGTGAGATAAGCTCAGGGTGTGATGGGAATACATCAACAGAACACTTCAAGATGGCAATACGGGACAATTGGTCAGGGAAGACCCTAGAGAAGATGCTGTCTGAGTGGGATCTGAAAGGCAGGGCAAGTCTCAGCCTGGAGAAGGTGGGAAGGATGAGAGGAAGAACACAGCAATGTTTACGAGAGCCAAGTTTACAAAAATTAAACCCTGCCAGGATCTACCCCATTTCCTTTTTCAGTGGGGTTCTTGATCAGAGAAACTGTTAGATTTTTGAATGATAGTCACATGAAATTCAAATGACATTCAGTGTGGATAGGCTGGGAAAATGTGGATCCTACAGTAATGCAGTCAGATGTATGTGTAGATGTTTAAACAACCATTGTCCATACTGAAGAATGGATGAAGGTCATTGAGAGCTATAGCAGCACGAGACAGGGCTGGGCCCCATGCAAGACTTCTCACAATTTGGATGAAGTCAGAAAAAGCATTTTTATCAAATTTTCACATGACATAAAACTGGAGGAATAAATGATATAACTGGATGATAGAAGCAAGATATAAACTGATCTATAGAAGTTGAGATTTAATAAAGATAAGTGAAAAAGTTTTGCATCTTGGTCCAAAAAAAGCAATAATTAAAGGATGAGGGATACTTGCTTTGATAGCAAAATGACCTTATTTGGGGGAGGTGGGGAGGTGCAGAGACTGCTGAAAAAGGAGAGCCTATTAGGTGGGTGCAAAAGTAATGGTGGTTTTTGCACGTATTTTTAACCTTTTAAACTGCAATTATTTTTGCCCCAACTTAATTGTTAACCACTGGTTTGAATAACTAACAATGTAAACTTCTAAAAGGTTAGTGCCATCTTGGATAGAATCCAGGGCTTAGACAGGGAGGATAACAGTGTACTCCAAGCTGTTAAAACACAATGGCAGTTTTATGCTTGATTCTGTTGCCATGTTTTAAATGGCTTATTACACTTGAAGCACGTCTACGAGAAGGTGACCTGAGTGGAGATAAATACAACCCAGGAGTAGCTGAGATACTAGAGAGAGAAATCTTGACGGAGGATACTAGCAATTTTCAACTGTCTGTAGGATTATCGGATAAGAGAGGGGTTCTGTCATTCTGTTTTCATTAGTCGTAACAGATTAATTGTAGTAAGAAACAACCCCAAAACAGTAAGTTTATGTTTATTCACATTAAGCAGGGTTCTGAACCACATTGTCACGCTGGGCTCAAGGATCCTTCTATTATGAAACTGCAATACAGACATTCTTCCACCTTCTCATTCAGCCAGTAGCTGGAGAGAGGGAAAACATGTAGAGGATTGCACAGGTTTTTTTTTTAAGGGCAATGTCTGGAAGAAGCAAAGATAATTCTGTCCACATTCCGTTGAACAGAACTCAGCCAATGGCCATACTTTACAACAAGGGATGCTGGAAAATGTAATCTAACTCATGTTCATGAGAAAAGGGCTGTGGGTATGGGCTTTAGCACTGTGGACTTGGAAGAGATTGCCTCAAGAGTGAGAAGAGTTAAGGTTCAGTATATCCACACAAAGACTTGCACATAAATGATATAGACTTACTAGCAGTATTCATAAAAATCAAAGATTAATTATTGGCTAACTGTCCTTCGACTGGTGAATGGATCAATAAAATCTGGTCTGTCCATAGAATGAAATACAATTCAGCAATAAAGAGGCATGAACTACCAATAATACATACTACTAACATGAATGAACCTGAACAACATTATACACAGTAAAAGAAGCCAGTCACAGTCCCACATATTGTGTGATACCATTTATATGAAATATCCAAAAAGATATTTAGGATATCTTTTTGGATAGAAATATCCAAATGCTCTGATATCTCTCTAATATCATCTTTAGAGAGATAGAAAGTAGATTCAAGGGGCGGGGCTAGGCGTACGGGGGAGGAGAGTTAACAGTAAATGGGCACAAGAGATCTTATTGGGGTGATAAAAATGTTCTAAAATTGATTTATGGTGATGGTTGCACAACTTAGTAAATTTATTGAAAAATAAATGAACTGTACTTTGAAAGGGTGAATTGTATGATATATAAAATATGTCTAATAATGTTTTTATAAGAGTTAAGGGTTTAGTACTTTGAGATTGGGGAAAGGAGAATAACCCTGCAAAGGAAATAATAAAGGAATATCCCAGTAAAAGGAGGAAATGGCGCAGAATCCAAGGAAAGATTAGGTTTAAGGAAGGAAAGCATGGACAACTCTAGTCAAAGTTACTGAGATGTCACAGAAAATGGAAAGTTAATAGTATCATCTCTGCCACAGCAGAGTTCTCAGTGTTGTTCCAGATCCTGGGTCAGGAATAAGAAAAACCGTGGGAACTCAGATTTCCATTTATAGAGTATATTATTTGGGGTTGTCCAACAGCAGGACAGATCCCATTTCTGAGTAATGAGCCCTCTAAGAATGGAAGTGTTCAAAGAGAGGCTGGATGGGCCTTGTAGAAAGGATTTCTACCTGGGAGGAAGAATTCTAAGGAGTGTCTGAGTCTATTAAAGGCTCGGTGTTTTCCTAAGATTTCATTACCTCTCTTTGCCCAAGGTCTCCTCTCCACTCTTGGCATTGGGCTCCTCACCTCAGACATTGAGAGTTAACCTTTGGGAAGGCAGAGTGGCTCTGACTCCTGAAACCCCAGGTGCCTCACTGCTGGTGTTCAAGAGCCTTCAACCACTGAGGTCTCCCTTGAGCCATGAACTAGCTCAGGGGTCAGCAGTCACACAAAAGCAGGTTTCACCAAAGTCAGGACAGAGAACTGAGTAATCACAGGAGACCTAGGGAAAATAGGCCGAAAGGCCGTGGAGATGGCATGAGAGGACCAGTGCTTATTTTAAAACACATACCTAAAGGTCAGTCCCACAGCTGCCTCGTCTCTGCCTCATACTCATCCCACATCTGCCCAGAGATAAGACATGGGAAGGAGAGGATGCAAGATGAAGTTCGTGGTTACCATGTGGAGATTTCCTGTGATAGGAAGAAGAGGAGGAGATGAAACACAAACGTATCTGCACATCTCCTGAAGGGCAAAGGGAACTGGGGACCCATCATGTGAGTGGGTTCAAGAAGAATTTAATGCAGCTTAACTGGAGCTTTGTTTATTTGATGGCCTGTTTTAGTCACCCACCAGAAATGGCCAGGATGGTGTAGAAATAAAAACCAACGTCTAGAAGTTGGAAGACTGTTGTTTTCAAGGACTGAGAAAGCTGTGTGGAGCTTCTGCTCAGCCTGAGTAGCCAATGGTCATGACTAGAGTTGGTGGCATTGCTCCAGCACGAACTCTGATTCCATGGCAAAGGAAAAGGAATCCTTAACAGCCTCCAGTTACAGTGCTGTCTGGTCACCAAAACAAACACTCAAGCGCCGATTCATTCGTCCAGCCAACATTTGTTGGGCTTCTATGCACCAGGCCCTCTCACAGAGCTTGCAGGCATTCATTCTGGGTTATAAGGGCGACTGCTCCAAAGTTCCAAGGAATATGACAACACAGGTGGGTAGGAGAGCTGGAGGAAAGTGAGTTAAATGCATGCTTCTGAATGTGCTTCATGAAATCAAAACCAACCATCTTTCTTATCTCTGAGTAAGAACCACAGCTGGAGGAGGGAGGTGGAAGAAGGAGACTGCAACAGTTTATGCTTCACGTTGTATAAATGACAATACTGATAGCAGCTTCTGCATGTCCAGCCACAGGGGGCAGCCTGTGTGACAAGTAAGCAGAGCTACCAATCTTAATACCTTATCTTGTGGTGTAAGGAATCAGAACAAAGGGACCTGGGTCTCCCTCCCAGCATGTGGGAGGAGTAAAGGAAGAGTGTGATGGTTTACAGTGCAAAGGTGGGGCCTGAGCGGAATCTCAGAGTTAAAGGGACCTCGGGGGGCATCTAACCTCCAGGCCATTCACTCCCCATCCACTCACCCAACAACCATCCAACATTGCTCTCACAGATTCCATTAGATAGTGTTCCAGATCATGCCTTCTCTGGTCTCTCCTTCCACATCCCTGACCCCAAGGAAATCCCAGGGCCTGGCCAGATCGTGTCCCTCTCTTCCACACTAAATGGGACCAACAGCACAAGTCAGCTGAGAGTGGTGGCTTTCAAACTTTGTAACCACAGCTCACAGTAAAAAATACATCTTACAACACGACTCCCTACACAAGGGCATGCATCTATAACTGGAACAACTTACCCTTATGTGCAATGCATTCTCATGTTTCCTATTACCTCTCTTCTATGCTTTTATTTTTAAAATACTGGTTGTGATTCACTACCTTGATTTCACAACCCATGAATGTATTTCGACGCTCACCTAGGCTAGAGACACAGGCTCTGCCCCTGGAGTCCTAAGGTCACATAACTGAGGGCAAATCAAGAAGGCAAGTCATAGGGCAGCCAGATGGCTCAATTGGTTAGAGCATGAGCTCTTAACAAGGTTGCCAAGTTCCCGACTGGACATGGAGCTGAGCTGCACCCTCCACAGATAGATTGAATGGCAACGACTTATTTTGGAGCTGATGGGTCCTGGAAAAACACACTGTTCCCCAATATTCCCCAATAAATTTTTTTTTTTTTAAATAAGAAGGCAAGTCATGAAGAAGCAACAGAGATGGTCAATGTATATGCCCCCAGGAGAAGGGTCTGAAAACCCCTCAGCCCAGAGAAAAAGGCGGCAAAAGAAGATTTTACCAGGTCTTCATATATAGTAAGGTGTTTGCTTTGTTTGTTCAATGTAGAAGATGGTGATCATTTATTCTTCATGCTTGCTGAAAACAGTGTGAAGTGTCATTGACTAAAACTGCAGTGGAAATTATTTCAGTTCAACATGAGATTTGTAGATATGCGCAGGGAGAAGAGACAGTAAGAGATTTTACACATTAAAAAAGTTTCATGTTAGTTCAGTGGTTACCAGAGGGCAAGGGGGCAAAGGGGATAGAAGAGGGTAAAAGGGGTCCAATATAAGGTGATGGAAGGAGACTGACTCTGGGTGGTGAGCACACAATGTGATATATAGATAATGTATTACAGACTTGTACACTTGAAACCTATGTAACTTTACTAACCATTGTCACCCCAGTAAATTTTAATTTAAAAAAAAGAAAAATAAACGTTTCATGTGACATTTCCTTCTGTTAAAGGCACGGGGAAGGCAGCTGTCCCTAAAAGCCAATTAAATGCTTGTGGATCTGGGATGGTTTTAATGTTTTTTCCAGAAGACAGAGGAAGGCTAGATGGCTTGAGGTGGTCCCATATAGCCTTAGGTGTCATGACCTCTTCAGGTCACTACAATAAAACCTGCCTGTGGACTTTCACACTGACTCAGTGTTGGCTGAGAAAGCGTGGGCTAGATCTGTGGGATCCCCAAGTAGAAAAGCCTCCCTATTCCAGACTCTGGAAAGAGGGCCAGAGAGAGAGAGAGAGAGAGACAGAGAGACAGAGAGACACAACCCATAGTGCAGGCGAGGGGAGGAGGTCTGCACACTGTGTGCCAAGTACTCTAGACTGGGTGGGAAACAGGACGCAGGGGTGCGGGAAGGGACCTGCCCAGCAGGACCGTGAGCTCAGTGTTAAGCAGGAGATAGGTCTGGCTCCTGTCATACCTGCACTAATGAGCTAGAAGCAGGCAGAAACAGCCCAGCATGAGAAGGCCAGCAACGGCAAAGCCCTCCTCATGCCAGCTGGACAGAAGAGGATCGAACAGGGTGGGAAGAGGGCCCGTCCCTTCTCCACACTCTGGATGCTCAAGCTGGAGCCTGTACCTTCCAGGAGAAGGGGCTTGGGAGGTGAGAGCAGACCTGAGGCTGAAATGAGACCTCCTTGGGGAAAAAGGATTGGAAAGATGCCAAGGGACAATGGCATAGGGAAGGGAAAGCCAAGGGGCTTCCCTGCCAACCCTAGGAAGAAAAAAGGCCCAGGGGGGTGGTCAGCTATAGCCACAGGCCCTGAGGAGAGAATCTGAAGAGAAGCAAAGTCTGGATGTTCTACTGATTTAATAAAGGCAGGCAGAAGGGATGCGTCCTCCCAGCACGGCCAGGGCAGCAGAAATGGTCACAGGCATTCACAGACTGTAAACAACAAAAGGGATGGAGCTTGTCTGGGTCTGCAGGAACCTGGCTAGGCCTGGCAGGGGTGGGGCAGGGCTGAGACGGAGGCCTGAGCCTGGCATTCTCTGCAGTGGACCGTACTGCGGCTCTAGAGGGAGGGTCACTTTGAGAGTCCCAGGGCCAGCTCTGAAAGCTCCAGGAGAGCTGGAAAGAGGTCACTCCCAGACAGGTCACTCCCGCACGGGTCCAGGATCCTAGCATTTCTGTTTGGATCCTGGACATGGTGTTAGAAGTGTGGGGGAGCCAACTCTGCCTCCCAGCTCCAGGGTACAGCTAGGGCAGCTGGGCAAATATTTATGGAACATTTGCATTAACCCTTTATGTGCAGGGTCTTAGGACCCCTCCCATGGTTTCCATAAGGACCCTCACCCCCTCTCCATTTCTAATATGGAGACTTTCTACCAGAAGCAGAACCCTGTGGGTCCAGTCGGGCCTTCTGTGTACTTGTTCAGCGCTGGCTGCAGGTTAGAACGAGGCTGTGACCAGGAACAAGTCGCCTCCCATTTTGGTACCTCAATTTATCCACCTGCATCACGAGGAGACTAAGCCTACTGTGTACACAGTGATTTTCGTTGGTTACAGCCTTTCGCTCAGCCATTGCCATGGGAGCAGCACAAGTTGAAGGTGGACCTAGCAGGCAGGGGTGTCACCCTTTAGCCTGTGACTAAGATGGGCTTTGTCATGTTGTCTGCCCAGCATCCCTTCTCTCTCTTATTCTGTTAACAGCATCCCTTTTCCTTTAGGAAACTGTCCTTCCATTTTCTAGATCATTCTGATGGGGCAGCAATTGCAATACTTGCCATGAGGCACGTGACCCAAACTGGCCAATCAGATTCTCTGCCACGATTTGATCCTGAAGCAGAGACACACAGTTATAACTGACACACAGTTATAACATCCAATAGTAACTCCCAAAAAAGACATACTCCAAGGACTTCCTGGGCCCGAGAGCCCCATTGCTGCCTCAATTTCTGACCTTGATACCTATCTGTTCAGTTCTTACTACTATTCTATTTGCTCCTACAAATCTTTCTGGTAACCCTACTCTTTATCATGTACAAATTAGTCAGAGTCCTTATCACTGCTTGCAACCAAAGAGCCCTAACTTATACACAAACCGAGAGAGAGGCCAGGTGGATTAGGGGCTGGGCCCCTCTTCTCTGCAGCCCTCCCTCCTTTGTGGTCCCAGGGCAATTGCCTCATCTCTCCAACAGCACTCAGTTTACGTAGCAGACAATGTCAGTAGAGTCTGTTTGCTCAACAAGACTGCAAACATTAACAACAAGCACATTTTATCCCAGATACAAATGGCTGAAGACCTTTCATGCTGTAGGTGCTCAGTTGCACTGAATCAACATCTTATAGTCTGAGGGCCGGCCCAGTGGCTCAGGCAGTTGGAGCTCCGTGCTCCTAACGCCAAAGGCTGCTGGCTCGATTCCCACATGGGCCAGTGGGCTCTCAACCACAAGGTTGCCGGTTCAACCCCTCGAGTCCCACAAAGGATGGTGGGCAGCGCCCCCTGCAACTAACAACGGCAACTGGACCTGGAGCTGAGCTGCGCCCTCCACAACTAAGATTAAAAGGACAACAACTTGACTTGGAAAAAATCCTGGAAGTACACAGTTCCCCAATAAAGTCCTGTTCCCCTTCCCCAATAAAATCTTTAAAAAAAAAAAAAAATCTTATAGTTTGAAGCAGGTAACTCCAGTGGGGACAAAACTTAATAAATATCGGGGGATAATAGATGGAAGGCAGATATAGACAGCTACTGAACAGACCAGGGCTGGGACAAAGCTGTTCCCAATACACACAAGTGATGAGCTCTGGGGAGTATTGGTCAGGGCTCATTTCAGGGTGTTTTTGGCAAAGCCCTCTCTGTCCCCAAAGTCTCTCTTCTATCTCCTCACAAATACTTCTAATTTTTGAAACAAGAAGCAAAGGCACTCAGTTAACACTTAGACAGAGCTGGAAATGCATCTAACCATATGAGAGTGAGACAATGTTTTCCTTCACACTGAAGTGTAAATGACAGGTGTAGAGTTTTTCCTGAGAGTAGATCTTCATAGGAGAAAAAAATGGTTGGGAGCAGAATGGTTTTGGGGATGTAGAAAATAAAAATGGGTCTGCAGGGGTAGCCGGTTAGCTCAGTTGGTTAGAGCACAGTGATCTTAACAACAAGATTGCCAGTTCACAGTTAGAATGGCTATCATCATCAAGACAAATAGTAACAAGTGTTGGAGAGGCTGTGGAGAAAAAGGAACCCTCGTACACTGTTGGTGGGAATGTAGACTGGTGCAGCCGCTATGGAAGGCAGTGTGGAGATTCCTCAAAAACTTAAAAATAGAATTACCATATGACCCAGCAATCCCTCTCCTGGGTATCTACCCCAAAAATCTGAAAACATTTATCCATAAAGACACGTGTGCTCCAATGTTCATTGCAGCTTTGTTTACAGTGGCCAAGACATGGAAACAACCAAAATGTCCTTCGATAGATGAATGGATAAAGAAGTTGTGGTATATGTACACAATGGAATACTAAACGGCGGTAAGAAAAGATGAAATAGAATCGTTTGTGACAACATGGATAGATCTTGGGAATATAATGCTAAGCGAAATAAATCAGACAGAAAAAGCAGAGAACCATATGATTTCACTGATATGTGGTATATAAACCAAAAACAACAAAAGAACAAGACAAACAAATGAGAAATAAAAACTCATAGACACAGACAATAGTTTAGTGGTTACCAGAGGGTAAGGGGGAAGGGAGGTGGTAGATGAGGGTAAAGGGGATCAACTATATGGTGATGGAAGGAGAACTGACTCTGGGTGGTGAACACACAATGGGATTTATAGATGATGTAATACAGAATTGCACACCTGAAATCTATGTAACTTTACTAACAATTGTCACCCCAATAAACTTTAATTAAAGAAAAAAAAAGATTGCCGGTTCGATCCCCACATTGGGTACTGTGAGCTGCGCCCTCCACAACTAGATTGAAACAACTACTTGACTTGGAGCTGGTGGGTCCTGAAAAAACACACTTAAATAAATAAAAATTTTATTTAAAAAAATGGGTCTGCAGGCGAACCAGAGGAAGAGTAAGGGTTGTAAAAGAAGGCCAGGTACAAGCACATGGGATACACATCACCTTTGGCCACAAACTCTAGAAACTGACTCCTGCAAACTTACGTAAGTGGGCAAAAAGAACTTACTGGAAATATACAGGGTACTGAAGGAGGTGCTCAACAACCAGGCCTGGGAAGCCAGGGACCAGGGCAGCTCTGGGAGTCTGGGTGGCAGGAACCCGTGGGCTGGCTTGGTGTTGGATGATTCCAAACCAGCCACCTTCTGTGGTCAATAGCAACTATACCCCGGGTTGCAATTCCCCACAAGAGAGTTGGATGGAAGTTCCTGGAGTCCTGTGCCCATACTTTGTAGGTAGGGGGTGGGAGGGATCCCACGGCTGACAGCTCCACCAGGAATGCCTGGAATAGGTGAGGTGGAGTTTCCCAAAGGAAAATTGAGTTTCTCTTATCCAAGGAAGGGAAAGGAGTGCTGGTCATATGCACACAGCAGATGTTCACTACACATGGCATTCCGTTTAGAGAGGAGAGACGTGAGTGAGGTGGGGTATGGGAATTTCCAGGACACTCCAGAATCTGCCATGGGGGCCAAGGCTCTTGCTCCAGTCCTGGATTTCGTCTCCGTTTTCCCCTATAAAAGCAAGCTCAGGGAAAGAAGGCTGTTTTTCTGTTCCTGACAGCTCGATAGAATTGTCTCCTTAGCTTCCAGTCACGCTTGGCTCCTGCTAGAGTAATTACCACCCACCTGTTCTCCATGCAAGAATTCACAGCCAGTGGACACACATCTGGCCTGCAAAAGACATGCTTGGAAGTCTCCCAGGCTGCTTGGAACAGGCTGGGAACAGCACGGGGTCAGCCATCGATTCAAAGGCAAGGAAACAGCTGGTCTGAGAGCCGTGGTCACTGTGGCCTGAGTGACTGCCCCTCAACCCCTGGGCAGCTTGATGGATGTGGGACAGGTGCGCAGGGGGACAAGCAAAACCCCTGGGACTCAGTATTGGGCCCTTCCCTCTTCTTGCAGCACACGGCTGTCCTCCCCACCCTCACGCACTTCTCCAGTGGCGGGGGAGGAGTTATTGCTTTTCTTTTCTTGGGATTTCTTTATTTTTCTTCCCATTACTGTCCACATCACTCCCTTCTGAAGCACCTGGGAAGTTAAGAAAAGACCAGGTAAGGTTTGAATGGGGAGGGCCAGAAATATTTTGGTGGTAAAAGCAACTACATCTAAGTTTTAAAGATGTGAATGCAGTATTGAACAGGCCTGAGAAAGCCTCTATTTTTCAAACTGTTTAAAAAATTAGCAAAACTTTCATGCAGTATTTCAACGTTCAATAAATATTTATTGAATGCCTACTGTGTGCCAGGCGTTCTGCTAGAGGGACACAGCAGTGAGTGACAATATAGACCTGGTTCCTGCCCTATAAATTTACGGTCTGGTGGGGGAGGCAGACATTGAATAATTAGGCAAGTAGACCAATAATGAGTTGCAATTGAAGTAGGGCCATGAAAAATGTGTATGCAGTTAGGTGGCCTAATATAGACGTGGGGGATGTTGAAGAGGCATTTCCAAAGAAGTATCATTTGAGCTGAGATCTGAAGGGTATATAGGAAAAGAGATAGGGAGAAGAGTGGTCCAGACAGGACATATTACGAGAAGAAAGCACTTGTGTTCAAGGAAATTGTAGAAGGTCGCTGCGGTGGAGCCAAGTAAGTAGGGTGGCTCAAATGAAAGTGGGGGATGCAGGGACCAGACTGCCAGGGCCTCACGGGCCAGCTGAAGAACGAAAACAGGAAACTGGGGTGCCAACCCACCTCCCTCACACTCCTATTCACACACACACACACACACACACACATCCTTTGCTTTGTATCTAAAGAACCACAATGCTTATCAGAGCATAGCTTGGAAACCACTAATACAGCTGTCATGCAGGAGGCCCTGCTCGCTGCGCCATTTGTCGTGCAGGGCGTCCTGCGGGGTCTCTGCTCCCGCTCCCCATACAAGAACGCAGGATATGGTGAGGCCAAAAAGGAACACCCACGGAGCCATAGGTAGGGGAGTCATACCACTATATTCTCTCTGGCGGCACTATACTCTCACTGGAGGCTGGATCCACACTGTCCGCAAACCGCCATCCACACTTGCCACCCCAGCCGCCATCTTCTTGCTAGCCCCCATTTCTTTCTCCTCTCTCTCTGCTAGCATAGCCACAGCAGTTATATTAGTGGCCAATGGCTCACTGGTTACAGCTGACGGCCAACTAGCCACAGCTGATGGCCATGCAATCACAGTTGATGGCCATTTACTACCTGAGCCAGCACCTGTCTATGTGAGGCCGAGAGCCTGGAAACTGTTTTCTGGGGCTCAGTCCCCACAACAGCCCTACTTGCCGTTTTCAGATGAGAAGAGTGAGACCTGATGGCCATCCATCCCTAGTGCCCTCTGTTAACTTTGGATGCTTAACTCAGCCTCCCTGGAGAGAAAACTGGCCATGTGTGATCTGGGAACAGACTCTGAGAACATCTTAATGTTTCAGGGAGCGGGGCAGCCGCAAGAGAAGTCCAGCATCTGGCATGGGCCCCAAGAATGGGATTTTGCCCCTTGCCTGCCCTGGGCCTTAAGTCTCCCCTCTCTCTTTCCCCACCACCCCCTCCCCCAAGGCTGGGAGAGTCCCTGACCCCTTGGCCCCTCCCCATCACTCATCCCAGGCACAGGAAGGCTGCCTGCCAGGACAGCAGATCCCATACAAGTTCCCGCCTAAACATTCCTCTCCACCCAGGGGTCAGGGTCAAGTGTAGGGTATTTTCCCAAGCCCTGGGGAACAGCTACAGCTACTGCCCCTGGAAAGAAGGACAGCTACCAGGGAAGACAGGCTGGAGAGGAGAGCAGTCAGCTGGCTCTCAAAGCAGGGCTGCAAGGGGAAGGGGTCAAGGAGGGGCCTGAATAGATCAGCAACTTCAGCCCTGGAAAGTAGAAGCTGCTGATGGGAACAGGCAGTGCATAGCAGGAGTCAGAGCTGAGCCTAAGATTTTCCTGCCCCAACCCAGCTGGTCCTCATCCAGCTAACACCTCTGGGTTAGATGGGGTCTGGCCTCTCTGGAGACCCTTACTGGGCTGCTGGGATAGACGCCCAAAGCAGCCACCCGCCTGGAGACAACAGCTGGACCAACATCCCCCCAGCAGGGGCCAGCAGTGTAGGCATTGCAGACCCCTTTGCAGCCCTACGAGGGGACACAGCTTAGCAGGTCAGGCTGGTGAGACGGTTCTGAAGATGAAGGAGGAGGCAGAGGCACTTTCCTCTGGGCTGGATCAGTAGCTGCTGAGAGAGAAGTCTTTTGGGGCCTGGAAGGTGGTTTCATCAGCCAAAGCTGGCCTGAGCCTAAACTGTCACGATAGCCTCCTTCCCCTTCTCACTTCTCCCTCCTGCCACTCGTCTGGCACACTGCTTTGTGAGCACCGGGCACCTACCATCCTCCCCCAGAGGAAGGCAGATATAGAGGAACAAGGAAGCAGGTGCCAGAGGCCTGAATTCAAGTTCTAGCCACTCCCCATTGCAGCTCTGTGATCTTCAGCAAAGAATCTCAACCTCTCTGAGACTCCGCTTCCCCTTCTGTAAAAATGGGATGAATAAGACCTACCTTATAAGACTGTAAAAATGATTGAATGAGAAAATTAAGATAGAGATCTTAGCTCTTACTGAGTTAGCTGTGGATACTCCAAATGGGAGAGGAAGAAGCAGGAGAAATGAGGAAGTATTGGGGACCTTTGCATTTTGAAGATGGGGTGCTTGATGAGTGAGGAGCTTCCAAGAATTTTAAACCCCATTTCCAGCTAGAGGCTGGACTGGATAGTGGGTGGCACAGGCCTGAGGCAGGGAAAGTTATTCTGTCTTAAAAAGAAAACGGAAAAAGGGAAGTCAGATCTTACAAAACAGGTCAGCCAAGAGCCCCAGGCAGACAGCATTGTCTCCTTTGGAGGGAGGGCTGGTGTTTGCTCTATTGCCCTCTGGCAGCCGCTTAGCTCCTGTTTTCCTCGTTAAGCATAGCTGTAACCTGGCCCCCTTTACACTGCTGGTATAAGGTCCAGGAACACTTCAGAGTCCCCACACAGACAGCGTCAGCTGCTTTCAACATCACCTCCAGATCGGGTCAAAAACGTGGGGCCAAAGTGCAGGGAGTCAGGGCAGAGAGCACCGTCTCCTGGGAATGGAAGCCAGGCCTCAGGGTCCTCCCTGTGTGCTCAGTAATACTAAGCACCATGACACCATAAAACAGAAAAAGCTAATATTTATTGGACACAAACTATTTGCCAGGCTTTCTGTTAAAGTGATTACATTGAGGTATCCATTTTTGGTAAGAATACCACAGAAGTGATGCTGTGTCCTTCTCATTTCATTATGTCAGGGGGTACATGATGTGGGCATGTCTCCTTACAGGTGATGTTAACCTTGATCATATGGTTAAGCTAGTGTCTGATGGGTTTCTCCACTGTTTCTCTACTGCAAAATATCTACTATCCTTTCCTTTGTAATGAATAAGTGTCTTGCTGTGAGGAGACTTTTTGAGACTATGCAAATATCTGGTGCTCCTCAAACTTTCTCCTTCCAATTTTAGCATCCATTACTAGTGGATCTTGCCTACAGCAATTATTATTGCTGTGTTGGCCTAATGGTGATTTTGTGTTTCCCTCATTACCTTTGTATGTATTAATTGGAATTTCTTCTGTAAAGAAGAGCTGCACTTTCTTCACCACGACCACCCCCAATTTTTAAAAAAAAAATTTTTTTTTACCTCAATAGGGGCTCATGGCTATTTATTTTATTTTATGAGTTATAATCTAATAATTGTTTTGTTGTTGTTGTTGTTCAAGTTGCTCCATCCATTGGGAGCTCCCACAGTGGGCTCCTATGTTCTTCCAACATGCTCACCCTTTTCCAAGCACTTCCTTATATTCTCACACCACAATATGTTCCAGTCTCAACTTGTTCGGTAAATATTTTTGAATGACTGAATGGTGGAATAAAAAAGAGGGTACATGTATAGAAACTCAGCTCCTCTGTGATTCCCCAACTCAGAAGGTTTATCCAATTCAATTTTCAGCTGGGAGAAGGAACAAGAAATGTTCTGATGTCCCACAGAATCTCTCACTTCCACTTCCCTGTGAGGGTCAAGGAAAGACAAAGAAATAGTATTTGTGGAAATTTTACACTAGGAAATTGATCCCTGTGAGTCCAACTCATGGACTTTTCACATCTTCCAAGGACTATAACGTAAGGTTTAAGGGTACACGTGCTGGAGCCAGATGCCTGGGTCTGAACCATAGTTCTGTTACTTACTATGTAAACCCCTGTGCCTCAGTTTCCCCATCAGTAAAATTCAGGTGATAATAACAGCACTTGACATGGAGTTGAATAATGACTAAATGAGTTTAAATGTTTAAATTGCTTACCATGTTTCCCCCCAAATAAGACCTGACTGGAAAATAAGCCCTAGCATGATTTTTCAGGATGACATCCCCTGAACATAAGCCATAATGCACCTTTTGGAGCAAAAATTAATATAAGACCCGGTTTTATTTTCAGGGAAACATGGTAGAACAGTCCATGATATATGTAAACATTCACTAATTATTAGCCAGAAATATGGCATTTCCAGCAATTGATTCAGCTTGCTGAATGCATCCAGCAGTTATTTACTGAGCATTGTAGCATGCACTGTTGTCTGTCCTGTAGTTCTATCACTAAACAAGAGACAAAGTCACTGCTCTTGTGGAGCTTGCGTTCTCCTGGACTGAACCTTACAAAAGACTGAAATACTTTTTAAGATAGTAGTGAGGGGATGGGAACTTTCCTGGTTTTCATCTTCCTCTGGGATAATGAGGAAAGTTTTCATTTTCCTTGGGAGTAATGAGGAAAATGATCCTATGGGGGTATCATAGGATTCAGGTCTTAGGCAATCAATGTATGTATTGCCCTAGCCACAGTAATTGGTTCAGGCAAGGAAACATGACCCAGTCAGCACCAGTGAGACTTTTGTGCTGGGGCTCCTATTGGTCAGAACCTGTGAGCTAAGAGCTAAGGCGGTGAGGGGTGTGGCCTGAGAATAAGCCACCACCACGTAGGAAGGAGCCAAGAGTGGAGGAGAAACAGAGTTCTAATGGCATTGTTCAAGACCCTGAGTCAAGAATGGGCCTGGAGGAGATCCAAGATGGCAGAGTAGATAGACACCACAACTGCTTCCTTCCACGAACATAATAAAATTAAAACTAGATTATAGAACAACCTGCAGAACCATCTTAAGTCTAGCTGAACAGAAGTTTTATAACTAAGGATATAAAAAAGAAACTACATTGAGACTGGTAGGACGGGTGGAGATGTGAAACAGGCTCATCCCAAACCTTCACGTGGCAGTTGAAAATAGAGAGGGGTATCTCAGCCATAGAGATTCCCCCCGAGGAGCGAAGGACCTCAGCCCCACTCCAGGCTCCCAAGCCTGGTGCTGGGAAAAGGAGCCCTCACAACATCTGGCTGTGAAAAACAGTGGGGATTCCAACTATCCGGTGGGAAATCCAGTCAGTTCTCATAGATGGCCCACGCACAGACTCACTCACAGGCACTCACCTTGGGCTCCAGTGGAGGGACGGTGACTCGGGGGCATCAGAGGTGTATGGGGAACAGACTGAGGTGTGTGACTTTGAGGCCAGGGCTTGAAGACACTCGCCATTTTCCCTGTGTGGGGTCCTGCTCCAGTGCAGCCAAGCAGGCAGCTGTCATCTTTAATGTGTTACGGCCAAATCTGAATCTGATTGGTCTGGTGAGCTCCGGGTCTCCACCCTGCTGACTCACTGGGATTCTGCCCACCCAACTCTCCCAATGTCTGAGGCACTTTCTCTGGGAGCACCCAACCCCGTCCGAATTGCACTCTTTCTTGGAAAACTATCAGAGGGCGGATGGGTGGCTCAGTTGGTTAGAGTGCGAGCTCTGGACAACCAGGCAGCCGGTTCGATTCCCACATGGGCCAGCAAGCTGTGCCCTCTGCAACTAAAATGAAGTTGATGAGCTGCCACTGAGTTCCCAGGTGGCCAGATGGCTCAGTTGGTCGGAGCGCGTACTCTCAACCACAAGGTTGCCGGTTCGACTCCCACAAGGGATGGTGGGCTGTGCCCCCTGCAACTAACAACAGCGACTGGACCTGGAGCTCAGCTGTGCCCTCCACAACTAAGATCGAAAGGACAACAACTTGACTTCGATGGAGCTGATGAGCCCTGGGAAAAACACACTACTCTTCCCCAATAAAAAGTCCTGGAAATGCACACTATTTCCCAATAAAAGTCCTGTTCCCCTTCCCCTATAAAATCTTTAAAACAAACAAACAAACAAAAAACCAAAATAATACTATCAGAGTCCACAGGCCTCGGGTGGTTGATGACTAGTTTCAATGTGCTCTGGGACTTTTCTTGAGTAGCTCCAGGCTCAGCACTGGCACCAAACCAGAGTCTATATTAACCTGGTGAACACAACTCCTCCCACTCTAATGACTTCCTGAGACCCTGCCTCATCCAACTCGAAAACCACACAAGGCTTTATCAGCAGCTGACCTTTAAGAGAGTTGGCAGGTGGCAGCAGGCCTCAGGATGTCCTAGCTTTTTGCAGAGCTACCGCAGGCCGAGTATTCGTGGCAGCCATCCTTGGTTCACATCGTGTCCTCTCCTGCATGCCTCCATGTTTAGCACAGCAGTGAAAAATTGCAATTACTTTATAGCTCCTATCAGGTAACCCCCAGCTGGTCACAGGCAGTAGGTGACCTAGGCCTGCACCAGAGCCCCTCCCAAGAAGCCCCAGAACCAACATACCTGGAGGTTGGCTTCAGACCACACAGCAGAGCACTGCTCAATTAGCCCCACAAGCAGCATACACAAAGTGTGGTCTCAACAGGCGCCAGAGCCCACTGAGATGAATCCCACTCACTGGGGCAAGTCCCCTGCACTGCAGCCTATAAGCTGTGGATATGGCTAAACCCCACAGCCAACCAGCCTGAAGGTCAATCACACCCACTGGCATGCAGCAATCAAGGCTCAACTATAACAGGAGGGCACATACAACCCATACAAGGGACACTCCTGGAGCAGTCGGAGCAGGTGACCAGGGAGACTATGCCAGGACCTCACAAGGCACCTATTACAAAGGCCACCTGGCCAAGACTGGGAGACATAGCAGATCTACCTCATACATAGAAACAACTACAGGGAGGCAGCCAAAATGAGGAAACCAAGAAATATGTCCCAGATAGAAGAACAGGAGAAAACTCCAGAAAAACAACTAAATGAAATGGAGGCAAGCAACATACCAGAGACAGAGTTCAAAACAATGGTTATAAGGATGCTCAATGAACTTAGTGAGAACTTCAACAAAGAGATAGCAAACATTACAAAGGACATAGAAAAAGATAAAAAGAGAACATAGCAACCATAAAACATAACCAGTCAGACATGAAGACTATAATAATTGAAGTGAAGAATGTACTAGATGGAATCACCAACAGACTAGATGAAGCAGAGGATCAAATCAGTGATTTGGATAACAAGGTAGTAGATAATACCCTGTCAGAATGGCAAAAAGAAAACAGAATCCAAAAAAAATAAGGATACACCTTTGGGACAATATCAAGGGTAACAACATTCACATCATAGAGGTACCAAAAGGATAAGAGAGAAAGCAAGGGATTGAGAACCCATTTGAAGAAAGAATGACAGAAAACTTTCCTAACCTGGCAAAGGAAATACACATACAGGTCCAGGAAGTGCAGAGTCCCAAACAAGATGAACCCAAACAGGCCCACACCAACACACATTATAACTAAAACAACAAAGGTTAAGGATGAAGAGAGAATCCTAAAAGCAGCAAGAGAAAGGCAAATACTAACTTATGAGGGAGCTCCCATAAGATTGTCAGCTAATTTCTCAACAGACCATACTCTCAACTTTGCAGGCCAGAAGGTATTGGCAGGAAATATTCAAAGTGATGAAAAGCAAGGATCTACAACCAAAACTACTTTACTATCATTTAAAATTGAAAGACAGATAAAGAGTTTCCCAGACAAGAAAAAGCTAACGGAATTTATCACCACCAAACCAGTATTACAAGGAATGTTAGAGGGACTTCTTTAAGTCAGGGCCAAGGGGAAGATCAAAATTATGAATAATAAAATGGCAATAACTACATATCTTTCAATAGTTACTTTAAATGTAAATGGATTAAATGTTCCAATCAAAAGACATGGGAGGGCTGAAAGGAAAAGAAAACAAAAGCTTTATATATGTTGCCTACAAGAGAATCACTTTAGATTGAAAGACACACACAGAGACGGAAAGTAAAGAGATGAAAAAAGATATTTCATGAAAATGGAAACAAACAAACAAACAAAAGCTGGAGTAGTCATACTTATATGAGACAAAATAGACTTTAAAACAAAGGCTATAACAAAAGACAAAGAAGGACGCAGCAATTCTGCTTTTGGGTATTTATCTGAAGAAACCCAAAATGCTACTTGGCGGGGATGTGTGTATCCATGTTTATTGCAGCATTGTTTACAATGGCCAAGATGTGGAGGCAACCTGGGTGTCCATAGATGAAAGAATGGATAAAGAGTAGGTGGTACACATATACAATGGAATACTGCTCAGCCATGGAAGGGAATGTGCTCTTGCCATCTGTGGTGGCAAGGATGGACCTGGAGGATATTGTGCTGATTGGAGTATGTTAGACAGAGAAAAACAGATGCAATGTGATTTCACTTATATGTGGAATCTAAAGAACAAAATAAACAAACAAACAAATCAGAAACAAACTCATAGATACAGAGAACATTTTGATGGTTGCCAGATGGGAGGGGTGTTGGGGGTGTGGATTGAAAAAGGAGAAGGGATTAAGAAGTACAAATTGTTTTTAAAAAAGTAGTCATGGGGATGTAGGGTATAGCATAAGGAATATAAACAGGAATATTATAAAAACTATGTATGGTGTCAGATGGGTACTAGATTTGTTGGGGTGATAGATGGGAAGGGGTTGGGGGGGCAGGGTGAAAAAAGTGAAGGCATTAAGAAGTACAAATTGGTAGTTACAAAATAGTCATGGGTGGGCCGGTCCAGTGGCTCAGGAGGTTAGAGCTCCGTGCTCCTAACTCCGAAGGCTGCCGGTTGGATTCCCACATGGACCAGTGGGCTCTCAACCACAAGGTTGCCAGTTCAATTCCTCGAGTCCCGCAAGGGATGGTGGACAGCGCCCCCAGCAACTAAGATTGAACACGGCACCTTGAGCTGAGCTGCCTGCTGGACGGCTCAGTGGGTTGGAGCATGGGCTCTCAACCATAAGGTTGCTGGTTCGACTCCCGCAAGGGATGGTGGGCTGCGCCCCCTGCAACTAAGAATGGCGACTGGACCTGGAGCTGAGCTGTGCCCTCCACAACTAAGATTGAAAGGACAACAACTTGGCTTGGAAAAAAGTCCTGGAAGTACACACTGTTCCCCAATAAAGTCCTGTTCCCCTTCCCCAATAAAATCTTAAAACAAACAACAAAAAAACAAAAAAAAATAGTCATGGGGATGTAAAGTAAAGCATAGGGAATATAGCCAGTGATATGGTAATAACTATGTATAGTGCTAGGTGGGTACTAGAGTAGTCAGGGGGCTCACTACTTAAATTATATAAATGTCTAATCACTATCTGTACCACTATCTGTATTTAATTAATATAAAATAATATTGAATGTCAACTGTAATTGAAAAATTAAAAAGGGTGGGGAAACGTGAAGGGAAATAAGTGGTCCAAATTTCCAGGTGTAAAACAAATAAGTCACGGGGATGTGACATCCAGCATGGGGAATATAGTTAATAGTACTGTAATAGCATAGTGTGGTGTCAGATGGTTGCTGGACTTATCATGGTGATCACTTCTCTAGGTGTATAAATGTTGAACAACTACAGTGCACTCCTGAAACTCACATAATATTGTGTGTTAGCTATATTTTTAATAAAAATCTTTAAAAATATATAAAAGAAAATAAGAATGAGCCTGAAGTCTGTCCAATTCTGGACTTTTTGTTTACACATGCCAATAAATTCCCTTTTACTACTCATTACAGAAAGAGTCTTAAAATTACTTCAATCCTTCAGAAAGCTGACATCTGAGCAGGAAACTGGACACTGTACTGAACCCCTGCTCTTGCTCTGAATACTTAGTTTTCTGCCTTGTCCCCAAGTGTCAACTGTCACACACCTATGTCACACCACTTCATCCCATTTCCCACCTCTGGCTCACCCACCCCTGCTTCATTCCCCAGGAGAACCCTGCACAAGGACCATAACCAGCCTCCCCTCCCCCATTCTCCACAGCTGGAGCCCCTCCCCCTGCTCACCTAGCTCCTACCTCCCAAAACTCTTCTGCCCAAGACTCTCCTTCCAGGCAAGCCTGGCTAAACTCCCAGCCCCCAATCATGCCTTTTGTGGCCCTGCCTCCTCCTCTCCAGGACTAAAGGGCACTGCCCAGTCACTGAGGGCCAACAGAAGCAAGCCACCCCCAACCTCGTAAGTCACACTAAGGCTCACATCCTACAGGGCCCCCCTTTTATTCCCTAATCTCCTGTCCCTGGAATCTTCCTGTAACTCTAGGCCCAGGCAGCTTCAGGGCTGACTCAAGGATGCTCGAGCTCTAGTCCCTCTATGCCCTGGTAGAAGCCATGTCCTAAGGGCAGACCAGGGAAACCCAAACTTCCACTTCCTCTGAGAAGATTCCATCTCCCTTCTCTAAATTCTATGGAATTTACTATCTAAACTACTCCATCATACACTGACTTCCAACATTTCTTGAGTTGTCCTCTAAATTCCACTCAGTATGAGGCTTGCCTTTTTGACTGACGGGTGTCTCAGTTCTGCCTGCCATAACAAAATACCACAGACTGGGTGGCTTAAACAATGGAAATTTATTTCTCACAGCCTGGAGGCTGGGAAGTCCAAGATCAAGAGGCCAGAGGATTCAGTGTCTGGTGAGAGCCCCTTCCTGGTTTGCAGATGGCTGCATTCTTGCTGTGTCCTCACGTGGCAGAGAGCGAGAGGGAACTCTGGTTTCTTCCTTTTCTTGTAAGGACTCTAATCACATCGTGGGACCTTCACCTTCATGACCTTATCAAAACCTAATCATCTCTCAAACCCCACCTCCAAATACCATCACACTGGGGATTAGGGCCTCAACATGAATATTGGGGGGACAAAAGCATTCAGTCCATAACAACTGGACTGTAAGCCTAGCACAGCGTTCAACAAACACTGAATGAAGAAATCAGTGATTGAATAAATAAATTATTGAATGAATAGTGAAATGAGCAAGTGAGTGAATGAATAAATGAATAGACCAATGAGGAGAGGCATTAATAGGATTGGGGTACAGTGGCAGAAGGGTCAAAAAGTCCCAGAGGAGGTGGGGGTTGGGCCCAGGGAGGGAAGGAGCAGAGAAAGGAGACAGGCGCGAAGATGGGGCAGCTACAGTGTCAGAATGGCAGGAGGGAGACCCATGCCATCAGTTCGGTCAGCCTTGTGTTTACATAAAAAAACCTCTGGTTTCTTCCTTTTACAGAGCCCATTTATTAGCTTTTAAAGACTTTTTGTTCACATAAGTGCCATTTGTCAAGGACATTGTGCAGCTTGCTTTGACGTGGCCAGTCTTGCCCGCTGAGGGTTCTGCTCTGGTGTATTCCACCCCCAGATGCAGGGAGTACAAGCTGGCCGTGTCACCAGCACACCAGGTGCAGCCTCGGGGGAAGGGTCTCGGGCATCCAGTGGACGTGGGATGCCTCCCGAAAGCCCTCAGGCAAGGACTCCAAGGCCTTTCCAGGTCAGAGCCAGGGGAGCACCGTGTCCCCTCCAAAAGCTCCCCTTTTCAGCCCTCTGCCACCAACTCTGCATCCCTGGTCTGCATTGGCTCTGCCGGAGCCTGGAGCCTGCGGGGCCCCACACAGCCTGAGAGAACCGCAGATGTCTGCATGGATTTGCAGCTACGAATGAAAAGCCACGGTTTGTTTTGAATGGATTGTGGCTCTGGAGAGAAAGCCTGGGGATGCAAATCCGCCATGAGTGGGATCCAGATGGGAAGCAGATGTGAGATGTTGGAAGTCCCTGCTCCAGCACCCAAGGCCCACCTTGGAGAATTCCTCCCTTTCCCTGCAGAAGGCTGAAGGGCAAGGCTGTGCTCAGATCCCATGGGAGCCCCAGCTCAGGGCCCAGTCTGCTCAGCTGTCTCCTCTGCTTCTTTTTTTGCATTTGGCTTTCTCTTGTGTTCCTAGAGGATAGGTCTGTTGTCCTGGCCTCTCCTCTGTCTCTCTCTGCGTCTGTCTCTCTGTCTCCCAGTCTCTGTGTCTCTGACTCCATCTCTTTGTCTTCATGGCACCGCCTGTCTTACTCTGTCTCTTACTCTCAGACGGTCTCTGACTCCCTTGGTCTCTGGCTCACACTCCCTCCTTCTTCCTGGCTGCTTCCCAAGGCCAGTGCCCTACCCTCCATGCTTGGATAAGTCTGCCAATCAGCTTGAGCCCCTGGGGTGAGGAACAGGAAGAACAGGCTGAGGGCAGACAGCAGCCCTGGTTCAACGAAGGAAGGCGATTTTAAGCCAGAGAGGCCTGGGCAGGCAGAGGCCAAGAATTTCTCACTTACCCGCAGGGCTGGATATTTAGTCTGAGTTGGGGAGGGCAGGTGGCATCCAGCCTGGAGCTCCCAAGCCTGCAAGAGCAGCTCCTCCGCGGCCCCTCCCCAGTTGGAGGTCCCCTTCAGCGTGACATTTCTCTTTCCTTCTTGGCCTGGATGGACCCTTCCACTCCAGCACCAGGGAGAAGCACCACAGTCACTGTTTCCTCCAAGGACGTGGGGCCAGGTGAAGGGAAGGCAGGACAGGATGGGGTGTGTTTTGTGTCCCCCCACTGCTCTGCCAAGGGCTGGGAGGGGCCCTTCCCTTTCAACCCCTGCTGGGCCTCAGACAGTCTCCAAAGGCAAATGTGCTTTTTCTTTGGCTTGTGTACAGTCTAAATACTTTACCCATTGATATGGGCTCCATAGCCAGTTGTCTTATTTTCCTTTATGGGTCTGTCCACAACCCTCTGAGCACTCAGGCTGGACTTTGGAGTCATTTGTGGCACATTTCAGAGGTCACTGGTGATCTCACACATTAACTTTAATCTCATCTACAGGCTGTGAATGCCATACAACTTTTGGGGGAAAATTGACGGACACACTGAAAACCATTCCAAAATAGGCTGCTGTCATTCCCCAGGAGACTGGAATCGTTTAGAGGGCAACTTCACAAATGCTTCTGCAGATGTGAATGAGGATGTAGTCAGAATACAGCTGGGCCCCATCTCCCTGGTGCTCTCCAATCTGCTCAGGGCTGCCTTCTCCTCCCTGCAGGCATTTGTTCCACGACCCAGGGGCACCCTGCAGTCCTTGGCACTGGGCAAGCACTGAGGGGGCATCACCACAGTGCCACATCACGAGGTGTGGTCCCCGGAGGCGTGGCATTTTATGTAGTGGCTGAGCCCTTGGTTCTGGAATCCTTCACGAACTGAGCACCTATTCCATGTGCCGACCTTGTGCTCGGCTGTAGGTACAAGTGGTGAGCAAACCAGACAGGTGCCTTGGCTCGTGAAGAAAGCAAATGGGGTGGTGAGACCTGGGGTAAAAGGCAGGGAGGACCTGGAAGAGCATTTTGCTGCTGACGCAGATCACAGCGGCTGTCTCCAAACTTCAGTGGCTTCACCCATGAAATGAGGGCGTTAACAGGGCTGTGTTGAGCATTCGATGAGATGATCGATACGTGGTAACCAGTAGTGATGACAACCCGCGGGTAAGGACCAAGCCACAGCAGAGAAGGCTGATGTGTGGCGGGTGCTGTCAGTACACTATCCATAGCTCGTTGAGTCCCTGAATCATTTCGGGACACCCCTGCCAGCACCTGTCCCCAGCTGTGGGAACCTGCTTTGGCCCCCTGCATGGAGGTTAGGGAAGTGTCTGGGAAGTTACTACCCTCAGCCCCCACGGGCCTCTAACCAACATCTCTGAGTGTGGGGTATAAACACCTCCATATCCCATGCTCCCTGCGCACTGAGACACTTCTGCCTGTGGCCGTTTGCTTGACACTGCATCCTTGTTCGGCCTCCTCTTCCCAACCCCCCTCCCTCACTCCTGGGAAGATGCCTACAAAACCATCACTTTCACACAATCCTTGTGGCAGGGTCTGCTTCTGGGGAACACAACTTAAGACACTGGGAAATACCAAGTAAACATTAGGAAGTGTTTCCTAAGCTGTGTGTCCCAGTCTTTCTGCAGAGCTGACCTCTGGCCAAGGCAGGTCCTCCCAAGTTCCTAAGGAATCAGTCACAGTGGCTTTCTAAGTCTGAGGAAACCTGTCCTCCCTGTATTGAACATGGCAATGGCCAGTGCCACGGGAAACTTGCAGGATGGTCCCTTGCTGGCAGCTCTCAGCCCTCAATTCAGGAAACTGAGCCACTGGCTTCGGGACTCTTGCTGTCCTCTCTCCAGCAATCTGCTCAGTGCCAAAAGATGGCATAAAATTCATATTTAATTATTATTGCCATCTTTCTTCATTCCTGGGCACCCCAAATGGTTATCCTGAAATTAACCCTTATTGTGCTTCTTCCCACATCCCATCAGAGGAGAAATGGCAGACCTACACAGGCCAGAGACACACAGCGGCTGGCAGAGGCAGAGCTACTAGACGCTGCCTGGATTATTTCTCTGGACTTTGTGCTGTTTGTGATATTTGCCAGCTTTTTTAAATTTTGTGACTTGTGGGTTTTTTTCTTATTCCAAATAAATATTCTCCTTAATAGCTAATTTTGTATTCTTTTTCTTAAAGCATGCTCCCCAAATTTTAAAAGCTTCAGACAACAGAAAACATCAATATGCTTTGACAGTCGGATGAATGGAAGGATTTTTCACAGACTGGCTCCTGGCTCTGTACATCTCAGCTCTGGCTTCTCTTCTCCTACCTGTATACTTCTGGTACCAGATGTGATAAACCTCTGGCCCTGCACATGTTACCGCGTCAGGTGACTCCCCATAGTGTGTGATGGTAATCTTCCGGAAATCTATTTCTAAATAGGCTGGCCAGAAATAAATATATTACACGACATAAATGTATTACATGTAATCCAAATGAATGTTTTCCCAATATAAGCAAACAAATATATGATAATAAACCCAACTGAATATATTCCCAACTCAAATTCCCTTAGTCACCCTGAAATGCCATAACCACCTCCCACCACTTGACATGAAGGAAAATGTGACAAAGAAGAAATGGGGGTGGAGACAGTGGACTGAACCTACTGTGGGGACAGAGCCAGGAGTGCAGTTTCCAGGCTCTCGCCCTCACGTGGAAGGGTGCTCACTTGGGTAGTAAATGGCCATCAACTGATTGGATGGCCATCGGCTGTGGCTAGTTGGCCGTCAGCTGTAACCAGTGAGCCATTGGTCACTAATATAACTGCCATGGCTATGCTAGCAGCAAATGGGGGCTAGCAAGAAGATGGTGGCTGAGCTAGCAAGAGTGGATTGCAGATAGCAAGTGGGGTTGGTTGGATTGCAGAGAAGTGGATGGCAGGTTGCGGAGTGTGTGGCTCCTGCTTCCTGTGTCTCCAACCCAGCCTCCAGCAAGACTATAGTGGTATGACTCCCCTATCTATGGCTCCGTGGGTGTTCCTTTCTGGCCTCACCATATCCTGCGTTCTTATGTGGGGAGTGGGACCAGAGACCCTGCATGACACCCTGCACAACACCTACTACATAAGAAAATCTTATTTTAGCAAAGCAAATATTGTAAAATACATGACTTTGAAAAGTATGTGACCTTGGAAGGGGCTTATGCAGTGAAAGGGCCTAAGTGTAAGTCTCATTAGCGTCTCAGGACATCTGCCTCTGATGGCTGGACTCATTGTGAGGCTCAGACACAATATTTTAAGGTCTGTGGGCTTCAGCCACACCCTATGTGTGTGGCGGGTGGAGGAGGGTGGCTCACTATTGTTCTTGGCTCTCCTTTTCTTTGGTGCCCCTCAACCTGGAATCCACCAGACAAGGCTGAGGAGGAACAGCAAATGAGGCCTGTGGTCAGGACTCATGTTGAATTGGGCCCCTGAGGTTGGACTTCCTAGCAGGAGACATCGGTATTTATGAACCCAACTGCTCCTCTTCTTTCGCATCTTCTTGTTTAATTTACCTTCTTAATTTTTAAACCAAAGTTCCATCTGAAAAAATTCCAGGCATGTCTTCGCTGAATAGAAGGGCAAAGGGATTTAGCTCTCCCCAAGCCAGGCCAGCGGCAGGATGCCGATCACCCCAAGGGGCAGGCATGGGGGGAGCTGGAGCTTCACCAGAGCACCCCACCCCCCACGTGAGCCGGTGGAAGGGGGAAAGGCAATGCCGGCACCTATGGGAGGTTGTGCAATTTACAAAACATCTTTCACATCCATTATCTCATTTGAGCATCACACTCCCTCTGGGGGGAGGGGGTTACACTGTGTAGGTGTTAGAATCAATCTTTTCTAGTTAAAAGAGATTAACCAATTTATCCAAGAGTATTCAACTAAGAAGTGGCAAGGTCAGGATTTGAACCCAGATCTGCCAAATTCAAATCTATAACAAAGCCGAAGATAGCTGTGGATATTGGATTATCATTATTAACAATAATGCTACTTCCTTTTTTTAAGACAGTATATGTCAGGCTGTGTTAGCACTTTTCATGAATTCCCTAATTTATCCTCACATCCTCCCATGTGAGTTGGGTTTGAAGGGTAGGGAGCTTAGACGAACCAAGCAGTCCACAGCATACGCAACGGCTCAAAGGCAGGATGAGTGAGCTTCTTCAGACCATATTCAGACCCGCACAGCCTCTCTCCTTGGGCCTGGCCCAGTCAGGTGGGCCTCCTAGGGCCTCTCACCAGCACACACTTCTCTCTGAGGTGGGCTGCTCCCCCTGAAAATGGACTTTGGCCCAGTCCCCGCAGCAGCAGCTGAAAGAGGCCTGAAGCCTGTCTCTACCCTATGATTGCTTCTCTGCAAGACAGACGCCAGCCAGCATGAGCTGCTATGTCACCCAGGCTCCCAACTTTCCAGCCAAGTGATGGGCGTGGCTCCCAAGCCTCAGCTTTGAAGTTTAATGGGGCTCCTGGCAGCCTGGGCCTTGGCCAGCTCTGCCCTTTAGCTCTTCTTCCATTACCCACCAGGGGCCTAGCATCCGGGCAACTCACTCAGGTGCCTCCCCCAGCTGATTTGGGTCAGGAAGTGGAGGGGCGTCTCCTGCCTGAAGGGAAGGTGGAAAGCATAGGCTCTGCCCTGACAGGGCAGCAGACGGTGGGACTGGATGGAGAAGTGCCTGACTGGCTCCCTGTGGTCCCAAGAGTCAGAGGCCCAATAATCTGCCTCAGGTTTAGAGGAGGAGCAGACAGAACACTAGCTTCTCTCTTGCCAGCATTCTCTGGGTTTGGCTGTCCTGCCCCCAAACTCCAGCTCCTTTGAGCTTGAGTGAGGTAAGCTGTCAGGGACAACTTGACACCTAAACTCACCACTGGACATTGAACCGTGGGCAAGTTACTTCTCTGTGCCTGAGTTTCCTTCTCTACGAAATGGGAATAATAATTGTCTTTACCTTGTAGATGGCTGTGAAGCGTAGCGGAGTTCACACAGGCCATGCTTAGAATATGGTGTGGCTGATATTATTACGAGAGATCTGAGATTACTCCCTTAGGCTCCCCAATATTTTCCCTTAGGGAGTTTCTGTCACTTATTGAGATTTCAGGGCCAGTGCTAGAGACACTTTAATTTTCCTCCTAGCGAAACATTTGAGGTTGCTGTGACTGATGGTTGCTGACGGTGAGCGCTGGCTTTTTTCTCTCTCTCTGACTCCAGGTGTTTGTTTCAGCTGCGAGCTGGAGAAGAGGTGTTCAATACCTCATTAGCGCCTCCCAACTGCTCGTTGCAGGCACTAATCACTTCAGCTTGCTCCCTCTGGAGTGACTCTGAGCTGCCTTTGAAAAGCAAGTCATGTGACGGGCCAGAGACTTGCCCCAGCTGGTCCCAATTCTCTCCCTTGGTTGCTCCCTTTACTCAGAAAGTGAAACAATTCACTGGTTAGAGTTTGGCGATACATATGCACATTGGAAAAAAAAAAAAGGTCAAACCCTTAGTCCTTCTGTCGCACCTGAAAGAAAACCGTTAAGCAGCTTTTCCCAGCATCTTCCTCCTCTTCTTCTTCCTCATCCCGCACCTGCAGACCTGCCCTCCCGCCCTTGCCACCCACAGTCTGGTACAGGAATCAGGGAGAAGGCAAGGACCCAAATCTGAAGCAGATGTGTGGGACGATGAGCGAGGTTGGGGTGGAGACAATAGGAAGGATATGGACCCTGCTAGAACTGCCTGTTGCTCTGACCTACTGCCAAGGCTGAGAAAAATAGAGTGACTGTTCCTGGTTAAATACCCAGCTTTCACTCGTGCCAAACTTTCCTGGGCCTCAACCCTCAGAGTCTCTGGCTCTGCTTCCAAACTTCTCCATATCCTTGTGCCAACCACTATCTTGGCCCCTTTTTCCCACCACACCAAGCCTGTAAGCCTGACCCCCAAAAGTCAGGACTGGGGTTTTGCTTTTCTTATCCCCCCGTACTAATTCACAATGGCATTTTTGGAGCCAAAATTCAAGATATGGTCTGACAAAAGAGTTTTGTGCTGCTTCCGAGTGTGAGAGGCTGGAAGACATAACTTCGATGCCAAAACAATAGCATTTTCAAGGTGTAGGAAAATTAGAAGCCAGAACTGTGGAAACTAGAACCACTGTGGAAGAGGCAGATGCATGGCTGTGGTACCCACACCACCTCCGGACACTTCCAGAGCTGCACAAGTGAGCCTGCCAGGATCTGACAACACGTCTGTCTCCCCTGACTGGGACTGCAAATGTCAGATCTACAGGAAAACACCCAAGTTTAATTCCGTCGCTTTGACTTTTGGAGGAGATAACAGGCTGGCACCATCATGAACAAGGTGTCAGAGGAGAACTCCCTCTGGGAAAGGAAGCCTGACGGTTTTCCTAAAGGTAGTGGCCTGACCCAGGGCCCATCCAGCTGTGATCCAGCTCAGAAGCTTGGGGAATCAACATTAAGATTCGCCCAAACCCCAGAGGAACAAGCATGAGCTGTAACACATGACAAAAAGATGACCAAGGACTCCAATTTCCTGGGTTTGATTAACATCAAGGGAAACTGGAGTGAAGCTGTGTTTCCATCCACAGTGGTCACAGCCAACCAACTTCATGGCCGTCCATGTAGTGGATTTGCCTCTTCATGAGTCTGGGTTCACTGGAAATGGCATTACTTTGTCTTTCCTCTGTCACCCCTGGTCATTCTGACCATAGTGCAAACCCTCTGACTGCTGTTACTATTGGAAATATCTTCCTCTCCCCATCCACTCAAGATTTTAATTTCATTCACTGAGCTGCAGGCCGCTGGCCAGTCCCCACTGCCAAAATCAACACCTCATGGCTGCTTTGTCTGGGAGAGTGGGTAACAGGGAGAGTGGGTCCTGAGATCGTGGAGTTCCCTTTCCCAGCCTTTCCCAGGACCTACTCAGTGATGGCATATTTATGCACAATGTGGGGCTGCTCCTTGGGTCTCTTGGTTTGGAATCCATCCTTGCAAGGGTTCTTGCTTCTCTGAAAATCAACCGGGAGAGTAATTTCCTTTGCTTTGTACATGTGTAAGGAGCTAGACAAATTTCACTTGCAGCTGTTACTCTATACTATGGAAAGTCTCCAAATGCATAAACAGAAATGTTCCCCCCCCAAATTAAACAGGAATGAGAGAAACGATGGGGGTGGCTGGTGATGGGGTTGGGTGCTCAAGCCTTGGGGAAAGAAAACTCCAAGAAAATGGATTGTTTATGTGTCTGCCTCCCCTGACAAGACTGGAAGCTGCTCAGAGGCAGGGATCACATTCTATCTAGCTCCCTGGTCGCTGCAGGACCCGATACACAAGTAATGTCTGCTGAAATGCAGAGATGCAAAGAACTAAAGGGAAAAGGGAGGCCACAAACCCAGTGATGGAATAGAAACATCAGATTTTTTGTTGTTGGTGGTGGTGGGGGCGGGGGAGATACATTATAAGAAATGAAATGACAACTTGGAGTAGGATTAGACCTACGAGCACAAAATGATGACACACACATAATTTCCTCTTACACAATAACACAACATTTTGTTTTCAACAAACTTAAAAGCCGTCAAATGCTCTCCAGCTGGCTTGCCAATACTCTGATATCCCTGACTCTGCTAACGGGCAAGCAGAGGAATGTCTTGGCAATTCCTTCGAGTGGGAGTTCTGAGGAGAGAGGGAACATTGTTGGTCTGTAGAAAGAGGATGGGAAGATTCAGAAAGATTCCTTCATGTACAAATCCATAATGCAGGTCAAGCGGGGGTTGTAGAAATGGTGACCTCATCCTAGAGAGGTACAGAACCCCCGACCCTGGAGAAGATGCCATGCTTATAGTTCTAAGAGAATCAGTCTTGTTTGAGGTGCATGTCTCCCTTTAACTATGGCAATCTTGAAAATGTTTGCTTCCTCACTGAGCTAGCCACCAGGACTTCGGCCTTTGCCAAACGGTGCTGTGTGTCATGAAAGGAGAGTTTAGAGACAAAAGATTTATGTAAATCATCCTTTTTTTGCAGACTTAGTTACCAGAGATACACATCAGGGTATTGCGTAGTATGTCTGATCTCATTCTAATTATTTCCCTTGCATGCAACCTATGAATTTTCCACCTCTGTGGGGATATTAATATTTCAGGGTCCCCCCCCAGTTATATCCTCAGCGTGTCTTGTATTCTTTATGCAGAACTCATTTAAACTTAGAAGTTACTCCACTCAAGTCATTAGTTGGTATTCTATGGAACTTTCTACATGCAAAAGATTTTAAAGCTATTAACAATAGCTGTATCTCTTAAAGTAGGGCCTTCGCATAATTCCTCAAGTGACTGACAGGTAAACAAAGGTAACACAGTATCACGCAACGTACGTGAGGCAGAGTCCGTGAGCACTGGCAGCCCAGTGCCTGGGCTATTTCTTAGTCTAAACTAATCTGCCTGAGACAAACCAGCCATGTGGAGAGTTTGGGTTTTGACATGAAACAGACCCAGGTTCAAATACAGCTCTGCTACTTACTGGATACGGAATCTTGGCAGTTATCCTCTCCTAGCCTCAATTGTGTCTTACGTAGAATGGAGAAAACAAAATGTACCTTGTCATTGTCGATATGTGACAATATATATTAAAGTTCCCGGCATAAGGAAAGAGCTCAAAAAATGGCAGCTATTATCATGATTCAGTGATCAGATGAGTTAAAGAAAGTCAGGGGTGTTAGGCTGCGTGTTGTTAGGTTGCCTACCACATGACATAGGCATGCGACGCAGTCCCCTCAGATGCTTCCTCTAGCCTTTGGAGAGTCATATGAAGGAGGTCTCTTTTGACCTGGGGTCTTCTTCACAGGTGTTTGGACTAGGTGTCTCGAATACCCATTCTCTCTGGCCTGCCCGGAAGTGGCATGGTGGAAGAAGAGCCACCAGCCCATACCAGTCCTTCATTCTAGCACACTCTACTGCTCCCGCTATGGAAATTACAAGGGCCCTAAGCCGTAGTCAATATGGTATCACACATACTACGTACTATTATATACATAAAAAACTTTTTTCCAAGAGCTCCCAGTTATTAGCCCATTTTCTTATTTAGTTAATAGCATCATTTTGCAGGTCAGGAAACTGGTATTGAAAGGATGTCTGGCCCATGGTTGAACCAGGGAAGTTAAAGTATGGATGTTCAAGATCTCAATTCATGGCTCTCCATCCTTCGAGGATCCCATCCTGCACACTTCTGCAAAAGTGTCCAAGGACATATTGAGAAAAGTCCAAATGACGGAAGATGCTTCTGCTGCAGGGGAGGCTGGAGGCCCAGAGCCCTGGAGTCAGAAACATGGACATACAAGGAGGTTCCTGTCATCAGGATGGGCCACCCAGTCAAGGACACAGCAAGGTTTATAGAAGAAATCAAAGAAACTTCTCTTCTCACCTAGCTCCTCTGGTCTGAGACGGACTTCTTCCTAGAGTCACCCCTAAGAGATGAAGTTCTAAGACCTCGCTCGATCAGCAAGTTGCCTCGTTTGCCAGGTGAACCTGGTCTAGGGCATTCCTGGCCATCAAAGACGACAAAGGTCACACTGGCCTGCTGATTGGGTACTCAGGGGAAGCAGCAACCACGTCCACAGACTTTATCTTGGATAATTTATCCACCATCTTCCTGAAGGAAAGCTACAAGGGGAATTAGAGAGGGAGTCCCACACTGTTCTTTCGAGGTGACTGAATACTATGATCTTGTGCTGGTGTCTGATCCCTGCGCATAAAAGTACCAACATTGTCACCACCTTGTGTTTAAGAAGCTGCTGCTGCTGGTATGAACACACCAGGGCTCTGCTGCCAACTTTGTCACAGCCACCTCGGGTATCATGTCAACAACCTATAGCTATCAGTCCTCTGACTTTGAGTAATCAACTGTCTTCCAGGAAGTCACTTGTACAGACTACACCTGAGTTCACTGCCAAGAACTGGTCCCTGCTGTGGTGACCACAAAGTGTTCTTCCACAAGCAAAATGAAAGTGAACTGAATCGGGGGATGAGTTTTCATAGTAAGGCATATCCCAATTCTCGGCAGCACCATTCCCTCATCTACAAACCAAGATCATCACAATACCCCCTGCAAATTTCTAAATCCACTCCCTTTGCACTCCAAACGGGAAAACTAAGCTCTCCAATAACTTGGGGATGGCTTTCTGTTGGACGGTGCAGGTTCAATAGTCTGAGTCAGTCATTCTAGCCTGTTCGACGTTTGAAACAATTTAGTGCTGGGTCATTTTCAGTACTACTCTACTTGATACTCAAGAATATGCCCCTGACCACCAGAATCATGATCGTGTTAAGCCAGCCCACCAAACCTGTTCAGGGTATGAAAGCAAAGGAGCATCTAATTTAGAATACCTGGGGGAAAATCTTTGCCGAGAGACCTTGTAGGCTTCAAATATGATTCATCAGATTCAGCATCAGGAATCTGAACTAGTCTCATGAGGCAACGCTGGTCTCAGAAGACTTTTTAAGCTAATTGTGAGATATAGTTCTTTCTATGAAGAATTTGACCTTGCTTAGTGTCTTATCAAGAGATCCCACGGGCTCATTCTTCCCCTTCCCCACTGTGAATTTTAGGCTTTTGAAAAGAGAGTTGGTAAGACAATTACCGTAGAAGTCAGGATAGTAGTTACTGTGAGAGGGATGGGATGAGACCTGCTCTGCAGTGCTGCAATGTTTTATTTCTTGACCTGAATGGCGGTCCATGTGCACTTTCTGTATACTTACTAAATTGTGCATGCTTATCTACATTTTGGGGGTATATATATCTCAAAATAAGCTATTCATTTTTTATATAAAAGTACTACTGGACACCTGGAGCTGGTCTAGTATGCTTGAGGGTCTAAGTGAAATCAAAGTAGAAGGAGCCTCTGGTTCAAGCCACTTGCTGGAGAACCTCTACTGTGTTCCCACGAGAAGTGTGGCTGAGAGCTCTACCTGCAGCAGCGCAGAGGTAACAGTGCACGGAGAGGCTCATGCTATTAGTAGCATTTACTGTGTTTACTGCAGAATAACCCTACCAGCCTTTTGAGTCTTAATAACTTCCTGATGGACTGAAATCACTCAATGTCGCATGTTCAGAGTCACAAGAGCAGCAAGTACAAAAGATGTATAGGGCTGTGACCCTAAAAACGTAAAGTCAGAGAGAGAATTTTGTTTTGTTGTTTTGACATCTCATATCACTCAGGAGCTTGATGAGGTGGGGTAGAATGAATGCACTTTAAAAGAGTAGTTTTCAAGCTAAGATTCCAGTTCATTGGGTCCGGGGAGTGGTGGCAAAAATCTGTTTTAAAAGGAATTCCAAAGGGGATTTTGTTTTGATTTTCCTGATTGGTAACCATTGTACAAGACACCATGATAACTTCCCTTAGAAAGCCATGGTCCCTAATAGTTCTCCTTCTAGGTCCAAATCAGGCCTTCTTTTCTTTCTGTCAAACTTAACTGGTTAGAAGAGAACTGGTGCCATCTGCCACCCAAACACTTTTGAGGTGCAGTATTTTTGTTTGCCACACCCAGAGCACTTGTGTGTGTGGGGGGGAGGATGTTGGGAAATAAATCTGTGATTACTTGCAAATCAGAAGGCTATATACATCAAAGTGTTTACAGGGGTTACCTATGCATGGCAGGTGATTTATTTCCCTTGTATTTGATCTCCAAATTTTCTACACTGAGTTTCTTACATAGTGAAACAATCAATTAATGTTTAAAAGACTGTTGAGAACAGACATCCTCTGCTCTTGCCAAATGCACAGGCACCTGTCCCACCCGTTGGCTGTCTATGCGAATGACCAGTGGTCCTGCTTGGACCAGGGACAGCACTCGGGGAAAGGTGAAAGGGCAAGAGGCCTGGGACAGGGCACTGGGTGTCCATTCTGCACTGAGCTGACTGCTTCTGAAGTAATTCCTCTGGAAATGTAAAAACGTTTCTACTCCTTAGTCCTTTTAAACATTTATTTATTTACTGTACAAAATATTTACACTATCACTGCAATTGTCTGGCCCTTTTGCCTGGCCTGACAAATCTGCAGCAGGGCTTGGTCTCTGCTGAAGTTCTAGAAACACCGATGCTCTCCTTGTTGTTTACTTCATGTCTGGTCTCCTTCGAAGACATGGAAAGGCCAGGTGGCTAGCTGACCCCCCAAGTACCTGGTCTACAAGGGGGTAATTAAAAGAACTGGCCAAAATAAGAAACATGAGTAGAAAATTGCCCAGGGAGTAACAGACACTCTTCCTCCTCTCCAACATATCGTATCTTTTTCCCACACTGGCTATGTAGTACCAAAGCAGGATTAGGAAGAAAGAAAAAGTAAAAGAAAGGCCTAAAAGAGCAAAGACATTTTTGAGTAGAGTTAGGGGGGAGAGAGTAAACTGGAAGAATAGAAAACCACAATAGTACCAAAGGGTTTTGTTCAACAAAGACCCTGGGGCGAAGGACCACCACGGGGACACAGCTGCCCCAGATGGGCTGCAGTGGTGCCCAGGATGCTTTGAAAAGTGCTATGACTAGAGCTTAAAATGACAGCTCTAGCCAAGAAAATCACAGCGAGCTCCAGCATCAGTCTCCAGAGGGCTGCTGGAGGGGAGGATGTAGAGTCCAGAAGAGGAATCCCTGCCAAAGACAGCAGAACCAGCCCACATGCCCGAGTTGGAAACTCCTCTCTGGGCCCGAGGGGCAGCATCGCGCTTCCCAGGGTGATGATGACACCTGCCTGTACACAGCCCATGGGAAACCACTGGGGCAAGCAGCAGCACCTTGTCCTGGTCCCTGAGGAGAGCAGTGACCATGTGGTATGGAGGACCCTGTGGTGAGAGGCCCTGATGCTGGCTCCTGGACCCCATGAATGAGGAAGGTCAGCACCCGCGCCGAGGACAAATGACAACTGCAGAGCAGTGAGGTCACGCAGGAACAGCAGCAGCTCAGGAGGGCTGCTTCCTCACGGTCCGGGAACAGGAGGGCTCAGACATGCTTCCAGGAGGCCCCGGCAGCGCCACAAGTCCTGCCTCCTCGCTGGACTCCGTGTACTTGCTGGTTTTGGCAATAAAGATGGCTTGTAATATTCGCAGAGTTAAATGCCCCATTGGGAACGGTAGCTTGCAGCAAAGGCTTTTGAAAAACAGAAATTTGGGGGAAGTTGATGACATTTTGAGTCTTGAAAATGTTTTCATTCAAATTATAATGAAAAAGGATGTTGCCATCTTCCAGAGACAGCAGCAGGTTCTTGTCAATCATCACGTAACAGTGAACCTGACCTCTCTTCCTCCCTCCTTAGATCCCCTTGCTGGTAACCGATGGAGTGAAGGGAAGTAACTGGGACGGCTAGGTGTTTACTATCTGATGTACCCTCTCTATCTATGTTCCCAGGTCCTGACTCCAAAGACCTGTGAGAAGCACTTAAACGACTGGTCCCTTTTCCCTTGGCTGCCTCAGTGCTGCCAGAGAACAGCAAGCAGAGAGAGAAGCATGGGTCAGTGTCATGCTGTTCTCTGACTGTCCCAGTCCTTTGCTACAAAACTGTCTTCAGTAGAAAGCTAAAGAATCCCTAGCTCTTAGCAGACTGCGGCACTTGGAGGTAGGTGGCCAGGCCCACCCAGGCACACCTCAGTGCTAAGAACAAACTCGGGGACAAGCATCAGTAGTCTTCCAGCCAGCCATGTGCCTGGATGCGCCCCAAACCTTACAGGAGAACCTGATGCAGCACTGCAGGCCACGGCCCAGCTATCTTTCACATTTTTAGGTCCGTCTGTTTTTCTCACTGGCTCAAACTCAAGAAAAAGCTTAGAGAGTGCTTCTTTAGGGATTAATGAGCGTTTCCAGAAATGCCTGCAGGGAAAGCTCCTTTTCCAGTCTGACACCACAAAAAAAGATCCTTTTGTGCTCTCAGTCCCCATTAGAGGTAGTCCCATGCCACGGCCTGTGCCTGCCATTGTGCAGAGGGACAAAACCAGACTGCGAATGTGGGCCACTTCCAATCGGTGCTTGTCCTGGCTCCTGAGGAGAAGAGGCAATGGCCCTGTCCACAAGGACGCGCATACCTCAGGCCAAGTCCTGAGGGCCACAGGGGGCACCCTGGAGGAGCCTAGCAGAGGAGGTTGAGCAAGGCGAGGACACCAGCTATCCAAGAGAGCTGAGCCCTTTGTGTCATCTCCTTCAGCCGCTGAGGCAGTGCCCGCTACCGAGATCTAAGAACCACGTGAAATGACTGCAGCAGTCCTCTTCTCGTGCCTGAATGAGCAGCTCAGACTACACACCGCGCCGAAGTGGCCTGTGGGGAAGATGCGCGGGGCGGGGCGAGGGAAGGACGAGGCTTGTAGGTGACCGAATACTCCCGACACGGGCGCATGCACAGCTTCTGGTTGTGGTGATGTGTGCGTTAGGGGCAGTGGCTAGGAAGTGGTTACGACGTCTGTTTTGTGCACCCAGATCCTCCAGAAGCACGGGAGCCGCGAGGACGGCAGGGGCGGTCAGAGCATGCCGAAGCCTTCGCAGCCCTCGCTGATGGCCACCTGCAGCATCCTGTGCACCTCTTCATACGAGTCATACGTCGGGAGGCACAGCTGGTTAAAACTGGAAGGGCAGGGGGACACAGTTAGCTCAGACCGCCCACGACACTGGCAAGGCTGGAAAGGGGATCCCCACGGCAGCACACAGCGGGCAGTCGGGTACCTACCACGTGTGTGCGGTTGGCAGCGTGCTATGGGTCGGAGCGGCAATAATCTGGAACGAGGGACAGAGGGCGGCAAAACCTCCGGGCGGCAGTTGGGAGGAGCCCGTCGTGAACTGAAGGAGGCGGGCAAGCTCCTCCTGCGTCAGACTGGAAACCACGGTCCAAAACCACCGCATGACCTGGCAGGGAGGGCACAGGCTGGGGTCGCACCAGGGTGCCACCTCGGATTTGGCCCCAAGGGGAAGGAACCGGACAGCCTGCAGTGGGGGTGTGCCCCAGTTACCATTCTATGAGGACGCAGGTAGGAATGGGGAGTCGGCAAACTCTAGGAATACCCACTGTCACAGAGTCAGGACGGTAGTCACCGACTGCTTGGTTCTGCTTCTCTGAATTCCCCGTGCACGGCCTGTGGCCGTCAGCACGACAGCCAGCAGGGACCAGGGCTCCCTTTTGCCTAAACAACCACCTGGCTTTCCCACATGTATTACGTTTTCCCAGTGACATGTTTGCTTCTGTGACTCCTTGGCTTTCTTCTTCTGAAACTTTTTCTTTACAACATGGTACAAATCCAACTAAAAGACAGTTGGCCCACTTACCTTTTCTCTGAAATGCCATGAGCCACCAACGACCACTGCATGGGCTTTGAAGTCAGACACACTGATGTCCCCCGTCCCACACATCAGCAGCTGGAGAGACAGTCAGGTGTCACAAAGACAGTCAGAGGGACAAAGACCCAACATGAGGACAATTACCTCTGTTAACATGCAAAAATGTGGAATAAAGAGAATACCAGGAAAAAGACCAAAGGTGAGGTCAGAATGCCAGAATACCGCGTTAGGAAAATCAATTATAATAAGCTAATGGTTCCTAACCAGTGTGGTACAAATCACAGCTTTTAAAAAAACACATAGATGTCTGTGGCCTTACCTTAGACCTATCGAATCAGAATCTCTAGGAGTGAGTTAGGAGCTTGTGTATTTTGAAAAAGTTCCCCAAGTGTTTCTGATGCGCACATCTAATTAAGAACTGCTGCTGTAGATTATTTTGAATTGAAACAAAGGACAAAAAGGAAACCACGTTTACCGACAGTGTGCTCTGGACACAGCCTAGAAATACCAGGGAGCAAAGCAGGCCTTTCCCTTTAACAAAGACCACCAGCCCCATTTATAAATTTGTCAGCTGGCCTTTCCTTTCCCCCAGGATCCATCCTTTTGTGGACTGAACTTTTACTACCTTCCTTCCCTTCAGCCCTGACTACTTGATCAGATAAATTAGAAAGCATGCCAAAAAATGAGAACATTAATGGGATCAGAGCCCCAATAAACATTTTGTTCATGTCCTAATCTGGTTCAGAATCCTGCGTGCTGCTTAGTAGACTGTGAGTACTCATTCAATAATTATAAAGAATGATACAGCCTAATCAAGAGAGAAGAAAAGCCCAAATTAAGCCTGAGGAGTCTTGGCTCCTTCAAAAAGAACTTGCTAAGCTAATGAGTAACTAAGAGCAGAATGTAGAACAACTGTAAGAGACTGTCCTTTCTTCCATTTACAAATTGTTACAAGTGCTCTGCTTCATGATAAAACAAAACATACCAGTAGCTATTCCTCAGCCCCCCGAAATAACAGCACTAGGTGACAGGTCTATCAGAAGCTTCAGGCTGAGACGGAGAGTTTATTTTGTTTAGATTTCATATCCAAAGGTGCAAAATGTGATAAAAATTGCATAAAACTTTGATTCTTGTTTTTGAAGCCAATTCAGTTAGTAAGAATAAACATTGTGTAAGACCACCTGAAACTGCTTTTTTGTTTTTTCATTTTCAAAGAAGCACTTTCTCCTTACAGGAAACAGTTTGCAAAAACACACTCCTCATAAGGCCTATGGGAAACTGAAACTAATAATTTGCATTTTATGTATCAGCTGTTAGCATTAGGTAAAAACAAACTGATTTTATTTTTTGCCCATACCTGATATGAACTTCAATTTTGCTCATTGCAGAATGGTATTTACCATCTTAGAGCCATTTTTTGGTTATTTCAGGATCTGAAATAACACTGTATTATTAGGTTGGTATAAAAGTAATTGCGGTTTTTGCAATTATTTTTGACCCCTTAAACCGTAATTACTTTTGCACCAACCTAATATATATCGTTGTGGCCACAAACTTTGAAATATGTCAACATCTGTTGATTTGTCTCCGTCCCTATAATGTAGCTCCACGAGAGCAGGGACTTTGTTTTATTCGCTGCTCTCTCCCCAGTGCTCCAGACAGACATGGCATGTAGGAGGCACTCAATAAACAGTCCCTGAACAAATAAATTCTATTATTCCCTTAAGTCACCTTTAAATGTCACAGATTTACAAAGACTGTACATGATACCAACATTCTTTAGTACTCAACCAGTATCACTAATAATTGGTAAATAAATGAATAGTAGTTATTACTCTTCAAAACTAGTTATTTGCTGGTTTCTAATTTTCACATTCTAACTTTGTAAAAGCTAAAGAAAGGGTCAATGCACAGAAGAGTGACAAAAGTGAAATCAACTCTTGCCTAAAGGGCTCTCCTACCACATCTCATAACAGAAGGTGGAATAAGCTGGTTCCTGTGGGCCTACTAAAACACTGAGTCAAGAATGGGGGTTTGCAATTGTAAGCACTTACCTCAAGCTCATTTTCATCAAAAATAGCCAGAAGGTTCTCAGGAACCAACTCATTCAAGCCTGAAACAAAGTAGCCCAGTTAAAGCCACACCCACACCATGGATACAGGTAACTTCATCTGAAAGCCAAGAGTAGACAGAATCTCACCTTTGAGGAAATGTTCCACCTCCTCTTTCACTTGACTGGCCAGCCGATATTGAGCCAGCAAATTTAAATAGAAGATTTTATTCGCATTGGTGACTGGGGTTTGAGCTCCACCTGTCATGAGTTCTACAACCTGAAATAGGAGGCAAAAGACAGACAGAGAGAGGCTGGAGACGGGAGTGTGTAAGATGATCTGCCCCACAAACACAGCATGATGGAACTCCATCACCATCACATTTCTGCTGTGCATTCAGCTTCTCAACACACTTGGTTTTTTATGTGTTGCTAAGTTCAGGGTTCCTACCACTATTGCTATATTCTACTAGCTACTATCTCTGAAGTGGGTATTTGAGTGAGTTTTCTCTGACTTGGTCAAATAATGGTGATGCAATAGGAAGATACTATGGTTCCTTGCTAGCAATTTTTTGATGTCTCTATGATCCAAAATTAAACCAGTACTTACCTCTTCTCTTAAGCCCCTGAGCCAATTGAGACTAAATAAAGCCAGATATGTAGTGAAGAAGTCTTTTTAGGTCTCAGAACATCTAAGATGAAAACAGCTGTTTCCTTACATTCTTCCCTTACAGTCCCACAATGGTCACAAGTGATAAGTGATTATCAGCACAAGGTACCAGTGGTCACACTTTTTCAGTCATTGATAGTTTGCTTTCTTTCAATTGTACGTTACTGCACCTTTAGCTTCATCGTTATCATTTGACATTGTTTAACCCCAAAATATAAACAGAATCACATTTGCATCAGAAATACTTTTGGCCAATAGTTTCGTAATGAAAAGTTTAAAAATATTTAGGTACAGTATTACAATAGGAGTCATGTACATCGCCACCACCGAAGCTGAGAGAGGCACTGCCATCCCTTCCAAAGCTCCTTGTGCAGTGACACTTCATTATCACTAAGTTCTTTTTCTACTGGAGGGGAAGAATGGGTGGGCTAGATGGGCTCATGCATCTTTTGTTCCACGCAAATGGGCTAAGATCATAAAGTGTGAGATGCAATGCCCTAAAAGCTGTGCTGCCCAATATGGCTGCCACTAGCCAGAGGTGGTTATTTACATTTAAACTAATGAAAATAAAATGAGCAATTCAGTTATTTGGTTACATTAGCCACGTTTTGGGTGCTCAAAAAACAGCACAAATAGAGAACATCTGGTCCTCTTTCTCACCTTATCCAGTTGACCTGATTTGTTATATTTCTCTTCAGCAAAGACCAGCTCCATTTCACTCATGTCATTGTTGAGGATGAAACAAACTTTGGATTTGTAGAATTCTGGGTCATCGGTTTCAAAGTACTGAGGAGACAGAGAGACACAGAACAGAACATGACTACTCTTAACCAGAAGTGAAATTTGTCACTGCTTGGAACCACTTATCCCTTCAACCTTAAGAATAATAAGCTCAGAGGCACAGATTCCAGAGTTAATGGCCAGAGGCCCTAGCAGAAAATGCACACCTCTGACATTACCTTGTAATGCATGCGTAGTCCTATGATTTGGGCCAAGAAAGAACGGGTGAAGCGAGCGCGGACCAACTGCTTGTAGGCTCCTCCTAGTGAGGACTCATAGAGACACTTGCCCACCAGCCGCCCTGCAAACTCATAGATCTTCAAACGCAGATGAGGGGGACGATTAGGGTTGGGATGTACCTGTCAAAGAAAGAGATTAAAGGCTCTGTGCCATTTTTCTTCAAGCCTAGTTTTAGAAAGACCCTCCCTCCTAACTCCCTCTCAAAGGAGCAAGAATTTCAGTATTAGGATCAAAGAGCCCATCCAAATGATACTGGCTTTTTGGTAGCCACCACTGAGAAATTCAGAGTGACTGGAGGATAAAGAGCAAAAATGGACTTACATTAAGTTGAAGATGAAACTTACATTAAATTTGTGGCTTAATCTGGCTGAGTATGAAGTTAACTTGATGTGGGGATGATGTGATGTCTTTTCCCTAAACTTCTTGCATGTACCTCTCTAGTCCTGACACCTCTGCATAGTCAAAGATCTGGTACAGAATTCAATAGCGTCAAGTATGTTTTGAGAAAGTGGCTTAATTCTTAATAGTAGAATAGCCCCTGCATTAGAATGCTTTTTAGTCAAATATTCATCTGTCTGCATTTTCTCTTATCTTACAGATGAAATAATGAAGACAAAGAGGAGGGAGGCAATCTGATTAGTTTATATTGTAAGTATCAGAATTAAGAACAGGGCCCAGGTCGTCAGATTCCCAGGACAGGTTCATAGCCTCAAACCTTTGTTAGTCTATCCATAACATAATCCACGTTTTCCATCCACCCATGCATGGCGAAGTCACAGACTCACTAATGCTTGGTTGTTGTCACTGAATCGGGTGAAGAGCTGATTGGTGGTATCAAACAGTGCTTTGCAGATTAGCTCAAACCATTCCCGGCGAGGCCCTCCCCAGTCCAGAGCTGCAAAGTATAATAAAAATAAAAAGTGACTCTGGCCTACAACCTCTGATCATGCTTATTCATTTATTCATCATTTTACACTCCACATTCTCTCCATTCTGCCACCTTAAGTGTTTCCCCATTCCAACTCACCTAAACTGTGGACTTTTTTTTGAAATCCCACCCTTTTCTGTAAGATTATTCTGATCACTAAGCTAATGGCCTCTAGTGTGAAAACACAGGCAATCAGAGATCTCAGGAAACGGACATTTCTCCTGGGTCTACAAAGGCTACTTGGCCCTCCTGGTTCACACCCTGACAGCTCTCTCCCCAAGTCCCTGTCTGTCTGTGCTCTATGAGCTCCACCACGCCATCCGGCCAGTAAACACCACTCTTTTCATCTTGACTCATGACTTTTTTCCCTTGGAAAAAGAAACTGGTGTGTGTGTGTGTGTGTGTGTGTGTGCGCGTGTGTGTGTTAGGGGAGTTTTCTTTTTTGTGGAGAGGGGGTAAGGAGGAGGGTAGGAGTGAGGAGGAGAGTTTAAAAAGATGAGTATGAAATTCCAAAACTGACCTTCTTCATCTTGGAAAACCACTTCAAAGTTCTTGCTCCAATCTGAGATGGAAAAATTCCGAGTGGCTTTCAGAGACTGAAAAGCAGTGAAAGGGAGAAAAGCATCAGAACACCGGCTGGCATAACTTGGGTGTGAAGGACAGAAGCATAAGAACATTTAACTAACGACTCACAAATAAACTTTAATAATACCATCTTAAATTTAAAATGCATGTATTTCCAGAAAAAATTTAAGGTTTTAAAAAATAATCCAATTCATCTTCACACCACCACTTTGTTGGCAAGTTGAAGCTTTATCTTTTCTTTTTTTTTAAATTCTCATTTTATTAATGAGAAAACTCTTAAACAGAGAACTAAAAATAGCTCAAATTAGTAAGCTGTCAGCAAGAGAACCAAAGAGTCCTGGTTTAAAGTAAAATACAGTCTATCCACTAGATGTCTTTATCTGAAGGCTCGGTTCAGACAGGGAGCCATGCCACACAGAGAATGTGGCTGAGAAAAGAGGTTTCCAGTCTCACCTACCAGAGCCAAACATCACAAACACATTTTGGACAGGGACCAAGCCTTCTCATTCTTGGGGAATGTAAGAACTATGCCAGTGTCTGTGAAGTGGAGACAGACACACATCAGGTGTTCCTTTTCCATCAGACCAGAGTGACAGCAAAAATCATTGCCTTTAATCCAACAAGAGCTCTCTATTTCAGGGATTCAGTAACAAAACTTTCTTCTGTGACAACTACTTATACCTGCTGACATAGGAGTTCCATGAGATTATTCAGGAACTGGTTCAGTACAGATTCTAAAGCCAAGCAGCTAGTCAACCAGTCTCTGCCCTCAATAACATACCTCCAACAAGACTGGCCCAAATTTAGTATAATCAAACACACAGAGCAGTCTTTGATATGTTTAAAGAACAGAAATATGGGTTTCATGAAAAAGATAACCTGCAGAGTATAGCCAAAGAGGTTTCTAAGGTGGAAAAGTTTGATAACTATTGACAGAGATGAAACTTTACGCACCGATTCCAACAAAGCATGTCTGCTGACCTTCAGGGTGACTTTGGAATGTGGTCTTTTCATATGTACCTGCCGAAGCTCTCGCTGGAAAAAGTTCACCTTGTCCTGAAAGGTCTCAGAGCCTCCTGAGGAGCAGCAAGATCCATCATGATTACAGCCTTAGTCATAGCAGACATCTGTGAAGGCCACCTCCACACCCTCAGGTACCCAGGTAGCTGGCGCCACGGCTTCCCCATGAGAAGTCACGTCCAACCTTACCTATGTTCTTATGGAGGGAGCGGATGAAAGTGGCTGCTAGGATGTTCCTCTCCTTACAGCTGAGCTCCACAGGAGGCTGAATGCCATCATCCACCACCAGTGTGAGGAGCTTATGAACAGGGTCAGGGCCCAGGTATGAAAACTAACAAAGGAAGACAAGGGAGTTAATCCATAAAACCCTCAAAGCCAGCAAAAGCCCTCCACATCCCTGCCCTGTACCAACTGACAAAAACAAGCTAAACTTGTTTGCTCCAAGAAAGTACCTCCCAAAAGTACATCTCCTTGTTTTTCACTGCAGTGCTCTACAATTCAAATTTTATTTTAAATTATTTGAGTCGCAGAGACCGCCTTTGGTAAGGATCACAGGCAATAAACACCACAGACCTTTCAACATAAAATGTAAGACAGGTGAAAGTAGTAAGGATACATAAAACAGCAACAATTACCCGAAGAGGCTGAGCAAACTGGATGGAGGAAAGTCATTTGCCTTTAGACTACAAAGCTCAGAAAAGTTAAAACTAAACATTTTTTTTAATATATGAGAATACTGATTTAAAGGAGCTTTAGCACACGGGGAGACTAAGCTTGGGACAGAATTACGAACACCCTCGCTGTTAACTTAGTCTTAGGGGCAAAAGATAACTGCTAAATATTCTGACTTGCATCTAAATTCCTGATTCTGGAAGGACATGTCTGTCTAGAATGTCTCTATTCTTCATGCCTTTCATGAGGAGATAATGACAAAAAAGCTGAGACATTCTGGAGTTGCAGTCTGCTCAGCCATGAACCAGATGTCGGGTCCCACTTACTTTGGTTCCTGGGCACACGCGGAAGGTGTAAAGGCGCCAGGGAATGATTTTCAGGTAGAACTCCTTCACTGAGAATTGCTGGAGGACCAACATACAGAAAATGAAGTGAATGATAAATAAAGGGCTCTATCTGGGTATTGTAATTCAAATATCAGAGTCCCTAGGTACATTTCTCATGATAACCTTTTTACTCTGTGGACAAAAAGGATCATTTAAGTCAGTACTGAAATCAAATAAATAACATCACTCTATCTTAAAATGGGCAAATTAGTGCTTGCTTCGGCAGCACATATATTAAAATGGGCAAATTAAAAATATTACTCTGACAGTAAATTTTCACCCAGAAACATTTCATAATCTTGACACTCCAGTTTTACTACCATTTCTAAATAGCTGAGATCTGGTTTTCTCAGTAGAGAGCAATTCACCTATCAACAAACAAAATCTCCTTCTTCTCAGCTGGGTGCTGCTCTGAGAGACTTCCTCCAAGTCAATGAACAGGGAACACCAGTGGCCATACCCACTGCTTTATCCCTATTTCAATGGTACCAATGGTTTGCTGGGGAAGAGGGGTGGGGTGGTGTCTCATACAAAAAAAAGCTCATAAAAATCCCTTATGTAAGAATAAAGAACGGTCTCTTTATGCCATTTACAAAAAGGGAAAAAACAATGCCATAATTTTTAATATTAAAAAAAAAAATGTATCTGAATGTGTAGATCAGATTTTTTCTTGAATTTTAAAAACTCTTCATTAAATTTCACATACATACTAAAGAAAACAGTATGATGAACCCATCACCAGCTTCAACATTCATCAATTCATAACCAACCTTTGTTCATCTATAACCCAGCAGCTCCCTCATTACCATTCCCCCCAGGACAAATTAAGGCTAGATTTTAAAATGATAAATGGTACAGAGCAAAGTGTCCTGAAGAACAGAACCAGAACTCAGTTTGGGTTATGAGATTAAAGGGATGTTTCAAGGGTCTCAGTTTTCTGAGGTTTGAATGAATAAGTAAAATGCAAATGTTAAAAAGAAAATCCCTAAAACAAAGCGCCTCTTAGTTCAGGGGCCTTGAGAAGTTCACCTCCTTGTCTCTGCCAAAACTCCTCTATCCCAATCCTGAAGCCGGTGACATCCATTTACTGTGGTTTCACAAATCCAGAATGAAAGATCAAATTGTTTCGAAATAGCACAAGGAACCAACAGTAATTTTTACACTAGTGAGAAATTTGTAATGGTTAAAGTAGCTTTCTTTAAAACTCTAAAAGCCATGCCTTGAAAAATCTTCTCAGAAGCAATCAAAGGGCAGAATGCCACAGGTGCTCCAAAGCTCCAAGGCACACAGAATCTCTAGACAGAGATTTCATCTAGTCCAAACCAAACATTTGCAGCAGGAGAGATGGCACGGTCTGCCATTCAACTTTAAGTAGCCTCATTTAGTATCCCAGACACCCTACAAGATCTGGCCCTGATTCTCAGACTATTACTTTGTGGGTTTGTTACCAAATACCAATTACAGGCAGGGTCAGGCAGGGGGATTTTAAGGCAAGAATGGGAGTTCCAACCTTTGGTGACACATAGCAGTACACCTTCTTCGGTTTCTTCACCTTCTCAGGGGTTTGACACTCAGAGGGTGAATCTTCTTCTTCCTCCTCAACAGCCGTGGAAGGCCGGCGCTGGGAAGAGCTCATGTGCATGGGTGGAAGGTGCCACGGCGTGCTGGTACAGTTGGTAGCATTATAAAGATAAGCCTCAAAGTAAATGCTCACTCCTGAGGTGGACACATTGCGTTCGACAATATTCTTCTCATTCTCTGAAGTGGAACAAGGAATAAGGTTTAAAGTAGGAGTCGGGAGAAAAAAAAATCACCTATCATTAGACCTTTAGTCCACAGAACGCTAAACTAAGTTTGGCTCAAACAGCAAATGTTTGTGAGGTTAGTCAGAAGAGGGCAGATATGCAAAGAACGGGGCTTAGGGATAGGACTAAATCACAGCTTTTCTTTCAACTCACCACTTAGGACAATAATGTCAAATTCGCCATTATTGATTGGCTGATTTTGGTATGAAATGCAGGCATGGAAGCAGCCGCGAGAATGCAGGGTGAGTCGCAAGAACACCTGGCAGGTCTGCCTGTTGGATGTCACTGACTTCTCAAATGAGACCCCTGTGCTCTCTTCTTCTTGGGGACCGAGCTGTAAGAGAAAAAAAAGCATCACTAAACATATATCATTTTCCCTATTTGCATAGCACTTTACTCTTTACAAAGAACTTTCCTATCTATAAGCCAATCTAAGTCTCATAATTACTAATGAGATAGGTATTGGGAGATGAAGAAAGGATAGCACAGAAGTCAGGGCGGAGATAAGAGATGGAAGTGAATTAGAAAGGACGAGAATGAGAGAACGGAGTGCACAGAGAAAGACAGGAGGCTGCTTACCTCATGAATGGACAAACTGTAATTGTGCTCATCTCTCAAGGATGTGGAATTGTTTGTAGGATTGTCGTATTCATCTCGGGGCACTATTTGAAGGGTGTGTGGCTGCCCACAGGTCAACACGAGAGTAGAAAAATGGCACACAATTTTGGTCTTGGAAGGTACCACCATTCCTGCAATAAAGACAATGGAATCTAACATTTAGAGAGGTGCTTTCAGGGCACAAATATTGCTCAATCAGTGAGTCCTAGAGAGCTGGGTCCCAGCCCAACTCCTAGGGGTAAACAACACCATTAAGAGGCAGAGAGCAAGAAAGAAAACAAAGAGATTAAATCAAATAAACTTTGGGGACTCCGTTTTACAAATTCCTAACCACTGCAGGCACTAAACAAAATGAGAAAAGAACGTGGAGAAAACAGAACTGAGAGTTACAGACATAGTAGCTAGAGTCCCACTGGGAATTTACAAGTGAGACAGGTCTTAAAAATAAGTGCTGAACAATCGCAAAACAAACAAACAAACAAAAACCCTAAATACTTAGGTGTAAATCTAACACAACGTATTCAAGACTTACATAGGGAAAACCACAAGATGCTCATAAAAGAAATATAAAAGGTCTAAATAAATGGTGAAATGTACCATGTTTAGGAATTGGAACACTCAACTCAGTAACGATGTCAATTCTCCCCAAATGATATGACGGTTTAACACAATTCTTATCAATATGTCAGCACGATGTTTTATAGCTTTAGACAATATTATTCTAAAACATATATGGAAAGACAAAGGACCTAGAATGGCTAAAATAACTCTGAAATAGAAAAGTGAGAAGAGTCAGTTTACCCAATTTCAAAACTTACTATATAGCTACATCACCAAGATTCTGTGGTATGGGTGGAGAGACAGACACATCGATCAATGGAACAGAAGAGAGAACCCAGAAACAGAGCCCTATAAATATGCCCAACTCTCCCTGACATAGGTGCAAAGCAATGTAATGGGAAAGATACTTTTTCAACAAATGGTGCTGGAGCAGCTAGTTATATGCCAAAAAAAAAAAAAAAAAAAGAAAAAAAGAGAGAACCTTGATACAAGTCTCACAAGTAAAAATGAACTAAAAACAATCACGACCTTAAATATAAAATGTAAAACTATGTAACTTTTAGGGGGAAAAAATAGGAGAAAATCTTCAAGATCTAGGACTAGTCAAAGGGTTTTCAGACACCAAAAGTATGATCCAAAAAAGAAAAAACTGATACAATGACTTCACCAAAATGAAAAATTTTTGCACTGTGAAGTCCCTGATAAGGAGATGAGAAAATCAGCTGAAGATTGAGAGAAAATATCTGCAAACCACATATTTAACAAAGGACTATAGTATGTAGAGTATGTAAAGAACTCTCAAAACTAAATAGTAAAAAACCAAAAAATCCAATTACAAAAGGGGCAAAAGACATTTCACCAAAGAGGATACAGAGATGGCAAACAGCACATGAAAAGATGTCCAACATCGTTAACCATTAGGGAAATACAAATTAAAACCACCACACACTTACCAGAAAGGCTAAAACGAAAAATAGTGACAATATCAAATGTTGACGAGGATGTGAAGAAACTGGATTATTCATACACTGCTGGTGGGAATGTAAAATGCTACAGGCACTCTGGAAGAGAGTTTGGCAGTTTCTTAAAAATACTAAACATGCAACTACCATATGACCCAGCAATTGCATTCCAGGGCATTTATTTATACCAAAGAAATAAAAACTTATGTTCATATGAAAACCTGTATATGAATGTTCATAGGTTTAATCATAATAGCACAAAACTGGAAAAAACCAAATGTCCTTCAACTGGTGAATGGTGAACAAACTATGGTACATTCACACAATGGAATACTACTCAGCAATAAAAAGGAACCAACTATTGATAAACTCAAGAACCTGGATGAATCTCCAGGGAATTCTGCTGAGTGAAAAGAAGTTATGTAACCAAAAGGTTATATACTATATGATTCCCTTTATATAACATTCTTGAAATGACAACATTTATAAAAATGGAGAACAGATTAGTGACTGTGAGGGGTTAGGGGAGAGGTGGGTGTGAGAGGAGAAATGGGTGTGGCTATAGAAAGGCAACAGGAAGTATCCTGGCGGTGGGAAACACTCAGCATCTCAACTGCGCCAGTGTGAGAAACCTGGCTGTGATACGGTACTACGGTTATGTAAAACGTTATCATTGAGGGAAACTGAGTCAAGGGTACACCAGATTTCTCTGTATTATTTCGTACAACTGCATAGGAAACTATAATTATCTCAAAATAAAGAGTTTAACTTTAGTTTAAAAATCAAAGAGCTGGCACATACAAGGATATGAACTGTTCTCCACTGGTGGCAAGGAGGTGGGGTGATGGTAATTCATGTGGAAAGGAATCTGTGAGAGGCAATGAATCAAAGGAGGAGATACATGGAGAGAGAAAGAGATGGTTTGGGAGCCACCCTGTCCAGAGCCTTCCAGGCAAAGATACACAAAGCGTCTTAAGGCTCCTTTCATTATGATTTGACCCCAAAAGGTTCCCAAGGTCCTATCACTCTTTGACTACCAGACTGGCTAGTATCTAATGACACCCTCAGAAGGCAGACAGGACCTCAACGCACTAAAACAGATATGTTGCAGAAGCAAGAATCACAGATTACACTTTTAGGCTTAGAAGTCAGTGAGCATCTATCATCTGGCAAGAAGGATGTGAAGGGGGAAAAAGCGGTAGTTATTTCCAGAAACTTGAGTAGACACTCTTCAGTGAGAAGTAAAACACATATCGGCAGCAAGGGTGGGATTAGGGTCAAAGTGTCTTTACTTGAAAAGGTTTCAAAAATCAGAAGAATTTACCTTTTGTCAACAGCAAAACGCAAAGATGAATGGGTGTGGCTGTGTCCCAATAAAACCATATTTACAGAAATAGGAGGTGCACCTGATTTAACCCTTGGGCCATAGTTTGCCAACCTCTGATCTACCAGGCTGATGACCCAGCAATTCCACTCCCAAAGAACTGAAAACATGTGTCCACAAAAAAACTTGTACACAAATGTTCACAGCAGCATTATACGTAGCAGTCAAAAGCAACAACTCCCAAATGTCCATCAACCGATGAACAGAAAAATAAAATGTGGTATATCCATACAGGGGAATATTATTTGGCAATTAAAAAGACATGAAGTACTGATTCATGCCACAGCAGGAATGAACCTTAAAAGTATTATGCTAAGTGAAACAAGCCAGTCATGAGCGGTCAAGTGTGTTTGGATTACACTGATTCGCAATGTAAGTAACAAAGCAGTAGCCAGAGTAGGCAAATCCACAGAGGCAACAGGTTAGTGGTGGCCTAGGGCTGTGGGGTGAGTGACTACGAATGGGTACACGGTGATGGGGTGATAAAAATGCTCTAAAATGAATGTGGTATAAGTTGTACAACTCTATGAATTTTAAAAACCATTATATATTTTAAATGGATCAATTATATGGCATATGAATTAAATCTGAATAAATATGTTGTTTAAAAAAGGGTACGATTGCAAAAAGAAAAAGGAAGGAAAGGAAAGAGGGAGAGAAAGGGAGAGAGAACGTACCTGGCTGAAAAATCTTGTAGTAGGGACTGTAGGCTACATTTAATCCCCCAAGCTTCACTGAGATCTCGTAACGCCCAGCCCTGCGCACAGTGAAAGCCACCTTGACCACGTTGGAACTGGGCTCCTGGAGCACTTCTTGGGTCACCGGAATTTCCACTGCTAGTTCAACATGAGAGATGTGAACTCTTAGTCCCACAGGCCGATGTGCAGGGAAAGGTTGCCCGTTCTTATAGAATAACTACAGTGGGGAGAAGAGAGGAACCCATTAGTGAGCAGGGGGAGAAAATCATTTCCCATCTAACTCAAAAAAGTGTGGAGCGAGAGGAGGTAGCTGGTAAAAGCCAGTAACTACTCGCTCCGACAGTCCTGCAGACACAGGGAGACACAAATTCTCTCAATACTTCAAGGAAAACCATTAAATCATGAACAAATTCTTAACCTGTTTTGAGGGCGGGGTAAGATACATCATTAAATCAATTTCAACTTGACATTTCTGAACGATAAACGCTGCCTCCTCTGTCTTATCAGCCCTTTTTATTATATTATCACTGCTAACCCCAATGGAAAGGTAAGTCAGTGGGTACCACTGGCACCGAGTGAACTAAAGCACCAGGCGAAGCTAGGAGGGCTCAGGCTATCAAGCCAAGCACAACGCTGCACAGGAGACGTCATCACGGGGCAGAACACTATTTCTCTAAAGGGCCAGAGAGTAAATATTTTTGGCTTTATGGGTCATACACAGCTATTCAGTTGTGGTTAACTACTCAAGTGTGAAAGCAGCTATCAGCAAAACGCAAAGATGAATGGGTGTGGCTGTGTCCCAATAAAACCATATTTACAGAAATAGGAGGTGCACCTGATTTAACCCTTGGGCCATAGTTTGCCAACCTCTGATCTACAACACCTATTCTTTTCAGTAATATTTTTCTTATTTTGAAAAGGTAACATTAAGCTTTATATTTCTTTAAAGCTAAGCACCCATTAAACCAAAATGATAGAGAAACTTATGACTCTTCAGATATTAACAATTCCCAAGTTCCTGGGAGGGACTGAAAAACAAGGGAAAATGTTAACCTTCCAGGCCAGCACCACCAACGGACTGAACTGGGCTCGGGAAAGCAAGTGACTCAGAAACCCCAATGGGTATGGAGACAGAAACATGCCCTTACATGCACTCGGAAGGCCATGCTGTGGCCCACCTCATAGGGGTCCTTCCAATCCCAGGAGACTTTGCAAGACCGGGGATCCAGGTAATTTCCCCGCACGTAGTCATAAATAGTCCGGTCCCCTCGGCGCTCACGGTCCTCATTCTGGAGAAAGCTGACTACACGTGCGGCGAGCTCAAAGAGGAACTTAATCGTGAAGAAGAATGCAACCACAGACACTGTGATTCCGCCTATGCGAAAGAGAGAACACACAGACACCTGCCAGTTACACATTACAGCTTCTCCTTATGGAACAGGCTAGCCATCTCTCAAAAATTGAAGAAGTCAGGACGAGATAGCAAGACTGCCAAAGAAACACTGCACTGGGTGTACCTCTGTGGGGGAAGAGAGGAACTTCTCTACCACGGCTCAGATACAATAGTCCTTGGGCCAACTCCCACCCACTGCCTGCTTTTGTAAATACAGTTTGATTCATTTACATATTGTCTAGGGCTGCTTTTGAACTAAACAGCAGTTGTGACAGAGACTGCAGAGGCTGGGAAGCTGAAAATATTTACTCGTTGGCCCTTCATAGAAAAAGTTTGCCAAGCCTTGTTCTATACAATGGACCACATAATCATGCCCACCCCCTGCACGTGCTGCCCCCTTTCAGAAATAGTAAAAAGAGTGTGCATTTTATTCCCGCCATTTGGAAGCCTTCCCCTCCCTTGTCCACTTGGCCAAAGCCCTTCCCAACAACCACCAGTTAGGGCTTCCCTCTTCTGGGTTCCCTCAATCTCCTGTACATTTATCTATTATAACTTTTCTCCCCCTTATCCACTTCCCCCTTCATGGTATGAATTTCTTGAAGGCAGATTTTTGCCTTTGACTCTGCAGGAAACAGTGTCTGGCACTGACTATAATTACTCAATAAATATTTCCCAAATGAATGAATTCCACTGCCAACTCTGTGAAGGTACTTTCTGGCATAACTGGAAATATGTCCAAGTCTATTTTCAAAGGGAAAAGGGATAGAAAAGGAAGCAAAAAGGATGTAAGTATCCCCAACAAAAAGATAATAAAGAGAACTCTTTCCAGAACATACCAATAACGTAAAACATCAGGTCCCTTCAATGCCGACAGACAGCCGAGGATCACAGCTGCAACTGCAGAAGAAAACTTGTTCAGTTTTTTTCTCCAACTCTTTCTTACAGCCACCTCAGCTTGACAGGTGCCCCATGACATACTTCAGAGAAACAGAGAGTGCATCATTCCCCCTAAAGACTACTAATCTACTGACCACCCTAGGAATACCACAAACAGCCACTTGCTTTATTGCTAATTACAAAATGTAATAACATGGCTTTCATCTTCTTAGATCCAGGGCCCCGAGACAGTTTCCCTCCCCCATGCAAAGCGGTGCTAATCAACACAAGCAAAGAGGACAATGGAGTCACTTTCCACTTATATTTGCCTTCTGGAAGTAATTCATCTAAGTAGAAATAGTTCTATAAAATGTGGATTTGTAAAAGCAAGTATTATCATCATTTTGGCATTATATAATTAAAACGAACCCTGGCTCATCCCAGTAACAAGCAGTAGGCATGTCAGAGCAGTCCTTTTTGCTGTTACCAATGAGACAAACTAATGGGCCCTGTGGAAGATGAGCTCAGCAGAAAGGCCCAGGAGAAAACAAAAGGAGGAGACTGTACTTCTCATCCTAAGTGATGCCTGCCAAAGTCAGAACAATTCATACAGGGGCCAGAGTTTGAGGGGAAACTTTCACTGTTTATTAAACCTGTTTCCAGAGTAAGACTTCAATTATTACTCATTTGAACCACCCAAGGTACTGTCAAAGAAAAATACAATGTACACTAACATTTGTATCTTATCACTGAGTTTTGACCTTAGTTTATGTTCTCCATTCTACAATGCACTGAGTTCATTCTTTCTTTTAGGGCTAATATATGTTAAAGTCATCGATGTTATCTCAAGCCAGCACCTTTTATCAGCTCTTTTAGCCCCTTGTGTGTTTCATTTTCCATTTCAGAGTGGTAAATAACATGAGGCAAAGAACCAGTCTTAAAAATTCTCTACAGCATCCAACATGATTGCATATAGTAATTGCAATAAGTATGAAGAAAATATCTGCTGAATGGATAAGGTCAAATGTCTATTTGATCCAGAATGTCTAAGAATCGGGAATTTTCCAGATGCGACCTTCCTTTGAGACATACTTTTTAAAGATTTAAACACTTCTTAATTAGCAGGATATTCACTTGAGCCGGGGGTCACAAGCTCTTCAGACCCAGAGTTGTCAATCCACTTCAGTTCTACAAGTACGTATTAAATACCAATGCCTAGAGCCGTAAGTTCTCATGCATGGCGTGGTATCCGGTTTTATGGTCCTATTTTCCTTATCTTGAGCTCTTATTTTTCTACAACAGTTTCCACAGCACCCTCCACTTTCTGCTGCTCACACTTCTCCTTCATAAAATTATTTTGGAACTCTTCCCCAGTCTAATTCAAAGCACAAAGAAGCAGTATGTTAAGCCTCCATCAACTATTTCATGCAATTCAGCTACATGAGTAGTTTGTTTCTTTTCAAATTCATCTGTCTAGTGTCCTTGCCCTTAACACAATTCAGCAAACTGTGATACCCAAAGCTAGCGGAATAACAGCAGTATGTAGTAGTAAACTAGTACTTACAACCACCTTATTGATCCACTTACCATAAGCCAAACACTGCACTGTTTTACATATTAGCCTAAGTAATTGTCACCATAACAACTTGGTAAAATAAGCATTATTATCCTCATTTCACAGATTTTAAAAAAACAAAACTGGGTTTAGAAAAGTTAACTTGCTGAACATCTTGCAGCTGGTTAAGTGACAGAGCTGAGACTCAGATCCATGTCTAACTCTGAATCTCAGTGACATTAACCTCATAGAACACTGAATCGTGAAAAAGCCTGGAGTCACAGAGACAGTGAAGTATTTGGGAAAAGATTTAAGAAAACAGGTTAAAAAAAAAGGTATGAAAAACATTACCCAATCCTGCTGTAAGAATCTCACCATGAGGCTAAAATTAGAAAGATAAATGCTTATAGCTCTTCTAAAAAATCTTCTGAAATAAAAATAAAGCGTGACAGAAGAAAAAAGAATGCAGTACCAATTATCTAATGCAGAAGTATCACTTGCTTACTAAAGGATCCCAGGCAAGATGCTTAATACTACAGCACTTTGGCTCACATCACCTACAAAAGCAGGGGAGGGGGAAGTACTTGAAAATATCTCTCTCAAGGGAATGTTAGAAAGTTGATTAATATGCATATTCTAAAACGCTTTGCTTTTTTTGGAGTACAAAGACTTATAATTACAACATCAAATAAATTTTAGCCCTAACATTGAAGATCTGTTGTAAAAAAGTCATTTCCCAGAAATGGAGAATTTATTTCTTTTTACTCCAAGATGCCCTTCTGGGAGCAAAGTCAATTCTAACTGCAACCGTGCACTTCAACAGCTTTTCCTTGCTGAAAAGGCACAGGGACTGGCCACTGAGTTCATGTACTGCATCCCAGTAACAAGTGAACCTTAACTAGGCTACTGACTTACCTTTAAACGAGGGCCCATGTTCTGAGAACCGAGTGCAGCACGCCTTCCTATTCACTGAAGCAGGTAACGTGGCCCTCTCACCTTGTCTTCAACTTCCACATGCGAGAAAATAGCCGCAAGAACAACGGAAAGTGTCTGTCCATCAGACCTTCACTGAGGGTGTGTCACAGAAGCAGATGGTCAATGTTTCTGGAATGAACTGGGTGACTTCCAGGGCGGAGAAATATAACCCCAAAATACATCATCCCTGGACTTCTCTCTAGTGCAGGGCACAACCCACTGCCAAAGGAGGCATCTGTTGTGCTGCCTCAGGATCCTACCCTACAAAGAAACAAGGGTCAGTGGAACAGGTTTTTATTTCTGACAGAGCATCCCCAGAAAACAAAAAGAGGAGGTAGAACAGACAGTGGGAACACTGACACACTAAAAACAACCACGGCAGGTAAACGCTGACCAAATTTTCCCAATTAAAACTCCACAAGAAAAGGCAAGCGGCACTGCCACTGCCCTACCCGTGTCACTCCCAGAGGGAAGCTCCAGGACTTCAGTTGAAGCCGATGCTTCAGCAGATGCACAGTAGAGCACAGATTTAGGGGGAGCCTCATCACAACCACATGCCCCGTTTGTCTGACGGGGCTGGAGCAGGGGGTCTGGCAACAAGGTGAAGAGACATGAGAGAGAGGCTGGGTGGTGAGCAGGTTAGAGCGCCTGTCCGTGCATTTCCAAGGCACGGTTAAACAATGCCGAGCTTATCTTTCAACAGTAAAATTTGCTACTATGAGTGAGGGGGGAAAAAGTCTTTGAACTTTCAAGATAAAGTCCCTAAGTAATAAAATTCAATCAAGTCCGTCTGTAACTCAAAGATATTCATGAACTAATGTAGCAGAAAGGGGGTTATGGCAAGGCATACACAAACAGCCACCATAAAACAAATGAGAAGAGACTATTAATCACTAAATGAAGACACAGTCTCTTTCCACATGGCAGGGACTGTTCTCAGTGCTTCATACATATTAATTCACAACCCCAAAACATAGGTGCAATTATCCCTATTTTACAAATGAGGAAACTGAGGCACTTTCTCAAGGTAATTCCTCAAGATTACACACAATAGGTAGCAGACTTGAGTCAAACCCAGACAACCTGGACCCAGAATCCATGCTTTTAATGACTACTCTCTACCATGGGAAATCAAGAAAACACAAAATACTAATAAGAGCACAAGTACAGAATGAGTGAAGGCCAGCAGATCAAACAAGTTGGCAAACTTTTATAATTAAAAATAAATAAGTATATGTATTTATTTTAAAATATGGTGACAGACTTGCCAAATACATGAGCCAAAACCTGGGTCAACTAACAATTGGAACCAGCTTAAAGGATCTGCAAACAAGAGAAGAGTTACATAAACTATAAGAGATCTATTAGAATGCTATATAAGCATTTTAAAAATGACACTCTTAAAGAATAACAACACAAGGAAATGCTCACAAATAAAATGTTAAATGGAAAAGCAAGCAAAAAATTATTTACATTGCATGAGCCCAATTTTTAAAATATTACATTACATAAAGGGGACTGGAAGGAACAACACAAAAATGTTACCAGTGGTCATCTCCTGGTGTATGGAATTATAAGTAATTTTTATTTTCTACCTGTACCTTTTAGTGTTTTCTAAGTTCTTAATGATTCAAGAACACATAAAAAGTTTCTATTTCTGAAGAATGATTTTTTTTTCCCTAAAAAAAAGGAAAGAACAGGCAAGTGTTCCTTTTCTCAAATAAGAAAACTGCATTAAAAACTTAGCTAAACATAATAAAATGTACTAAACTTTTACTTCTATTCATTCTGATCTTAGTGGGCCTCCAACCAACTCTGTGATCAGCTATTTAATTACTAAATCAATTAACTCCTGGTTCCATCATGTTTACTGTGCCCCGCCATGAACCACCATGCTTTAACCCCCTCACCCCCACCCCACCTCAATGCTTCAGTGTCTCTAATGAGCTTCAAGACTCAAGTCAAGCACCACCACCTTTCCTGGTCCAACTCCCAGGCCCCTCTGAAGGCTTCCCCCATGCCAGGCAGAACTAACCCCTTCCTCTGTTGTAATACTCCTATGCTGAAGATACCTCTATTCTAGCATTTATTAGTCTGCACTGTAATACAGTTGTCTCTCCCGATGGATTGCGGGCTTCCTGAGGACGCTGACTGGGTCTTCCTCATCTTTGCCTCCCAATGGCTAGTATGGCATTCAGAGTCTATCTCAGAGCCTGTACTTTCACAGGTTCCTGTACTTTCGCACATTCCTGTGCACGTGCAAGTTAGAGAAGCATGGCAGAGCAGTCCACCTGAGAAGGGACCCAATATTCTGCACCTCTAAGAGGCTCACAGGGAAGGCTGATGCTGCAGATCATGCTTTCAAGAGCAAGGGTCTACAGAGAGAGTCGGCAAACTACAGCCTGCAGGCCAAATCCAGACAGCCACGTGTTTCGGTTAAAAAAAAAAAAAAAAAAAAAGCTTTGTAAAAAAAGAACGAACACAGCCAAGTTCATTTGTCTGTATGTTATCTGTGACTGCTTTTGTACTACATCGGTGGAGTGCAGTAGTTGTAGCAGAGATATATGGCCTACAAAGTTTTTCTATCTAACCCTTCACAAAAAGTTTACCCATCTGGTGTAGAGGTCTTAGTCTTAAAGCTATATAACTGCCTTGTATAAATGAAATCATTTTTATAAATCAAAAGAGTATACAATCATTTTCTTCCAGTTCTACCATTCCTTTTTTAGGAAAAGAACTATAAAACTTGCAACATTCAAATGTTTCTCCTGGCTAATTTCAACTGCTATTTAAAAGCTTTATGCCTCCCATACCCCAAGTAGGACTTTTATACAATCACTTCCCAAAGTACATGTTTCATAAGCCATGTTTGCATTTCATCAAGGCTGTAATTTCCTAAAACCAGTACCCCAGGAACTAAATACTGTATCTGGGTTTCTAAAATTATTACAATACACATCACTGATTCAGTCTCTACTTTTAAAGTGCTATTCTAAAAAGCTATGAAAAAAATGACGTGCAAGTCCACTTATAATTTTTGTAAATAAAGCGGCAGTTGCAGCACACACGAGTTCCAAATATCACCCACTGAGCTGCACAAAACAAGATAGGACAAAAGAAAGATGTTGGCTTGGTAAGATGTAGCCTCCAGCATTGTCTACACAGAAGCACCAGCCACGAGTCCAAGGAAATCAAAGGAAAAAAACAAATCATTCAATTAGCCATAGGCCCATCGGTTAGTGGTCTAACTAAGGAGGTTCCAAGAAATAAAGTGTACCATCAGATACTTTAGATTATTCGTTTACATTTTTCCTTTGCTTCATTTCATCCTTGGTTTATTCTCCCCACCCCCACAACCCACCATAAAAGATTGCCCTCCCTCATCAAGTTTATACTCTTGAGATATTTATACAGTTGTGTATTCCTGCTATCTTGGTTCAGCCAAGTTATACAGTTTTCATTTATATTCTTTCCTCATCAGTCAGCCCCTCCAGTCTCTTAATCATTCCTGTGGGTCTTCTGTGAACTCTCTCCAGCTAGTCCCCAGTGAGCTGGTAATGAGGTGCCTCCAACTGACTGCAGCCTTCCAGGAACAGCCGCGTTACTCAGAACAGGATGAGCTCACCCTCCTTGGTTCCATGACATAATACTCTTGAGTAGACAATCCCCCAAATCACAGAAAGCTAGAATGCTGCCATATTAGACTATAACCCAATTCCACGCTTCCCAGATTTGGGCGTTGGGGCATGCCAGAATGTGCTAGAAGCCAGAGAATAAATGACACATGTTCCCGTAGCATCTAGTTAATAGAGAATCAGGTGGGTGAGGATAAAAAAATATTTTCATGTTGAAACAAATTCATAGATAATAAAATAGAATGCAAAATATGCATGCATTTCTAAAGATAAAACATGGATATGTTCAAAATATTCAACTATTTTGTACTGGAGGCAGAAAGGTTGCTTGGAGCTCTGCTCCCAGGCCCCAAGGGGTTCAACGCCCAGCCCCAAAGGGGTTCCATACCCACGATCCTCTACCACTAGAGGTACTTGGGCTGAAAAGTTTGAGAAGTACTATAACCCCCGCTCAACTTCTGGTCTATTACCCATTACCACCCATCCCATATACTCCCATTTTGAATAGAATTGTATTTTCTCTATGTTCCCTATCCCTAGAGATCTGTATTTTTCTCTCAGCCTAAAATTCACTGTAATTCACTCACTACCAACATCTTTAGGTTCTTCTGTATCGTTCGTTCTTCATTTCCTATTTCTTGAGCATATGCTGTATGCCAAAAGCTAAAGTCACAAGCATAAAGAAGCCTGGGGGGGAGATGGACAATACAATGTGGCAAGTACTGCAGAAGAGGACCAAACAATGTGTGGTGGGCAAAGGAAGGTGAGGGGTAACTTTGTCTGAGAGAGTGGGGAAGTCTTCCCAGGAGAGACAACAGAGATGTTATTTAAAAATGAGTAAGCATTTACAAAGCAGGGGGGAAAAGACTAGTATCCAAGCAGAAAGAACAGCATAAGCAAAAGTACTGAGTCAAGACAGGGAGTGACGGAAAGCTCAGCATTAAGAATGCACAGTGCTTAGGAAGATCGCCTGGAGCCAAGCCAAGGTGACTGATTCTTAGTACAGTGTAATGGTCAAGAGCATGAATCTTGCTACCGAGTGACAAGCTATTTCAGTTGCCTCAGATATAAAATGGAGATGCACTGAGAAGAGGAAGGAATTCAGCTGCTGTTGGGGAGCAAGACTCCCCAAGTCTCACAGGGAAAGGAGGGCTGGTTGAGACTGGAAACTAGACCCAGGTGTCTTGGCCCTACAGGAGTGCCTCGAGAGACAGGGCTCTTATGTGCAAACCTGGCTGCTGGGTTGCCAGGTGGTGATGGTGGTGTGTGCCCGTGCTACTGCAGCCCATCCCGCAATAAAGGAGCAAGATGGCATTGAGTACCGGAGGGACTAACTGGTTTTCCAGAGAGATCCCATGTGGAAACAATGACAGCAACAATCCAAAATACTGTTTTCCGGTTTTTTCTTTTTTTTTAAGTATGATGATAAAAACAAGAATCCATCTTTATTAAGAACATATTATATGCCAGCACTGTATGAAGTGCTTCATATATTATCTCATTTAACTCTCACATCAACCATACAATCATATTATCTATATTTTATAAATTAGAAAACAGAGACACAGAGAGCTAAAATAACTTGCCTGTAGTTACCCAGTTGACAATTGAAGGAGCAGGTAATGTGATTCCAGAGCCTATACTCTTAACCAGGAATGAGGATGCATCAGAAAAATCCCCAAAAAGGAAAAAAAACTTAAAAGGAAGAATGAGATAGAGAATGAGAGTTCAGAAATACTTAATTTGGAAATTTAATGGAATATGACTTCATTTTAGACTTTAAGCAATAACAACAACAAAACCAAGAAATGTTTTTTAACTACGGGAGGAAGAGGATCACACATCTTAAAAAAAATAACTCTGGGGACAATGTGAAAGAGACTCTGAAGAGGACAGGCTGATGGCTGAGAGACAAGAAAAGAGGTGAGTGACCTGTGAGATCGAAAAGATAAAGGAGAGCAAGAAGCCAAGGACAAGTTGGGATTTTCTACGCTTGGGAGCCTGGATGAATGGTGGTGGAGAATTAAGGAGACAGAGCAAATGTGGAGGGAAAGATGATGAGTACAGAAATAAACATGTTAAGTCTGAAGGGTCTATAGGATATCCAGGTGAATAATATATCCACAAAATAAAAGGAAATAGGCATAGGAAGCTACAGCAATACCAGCATCCTGAGGGCAGTTAAAAGACATGGAGAATGGAAAAGACTGCCATGGAAAGCAGGCAGACCAAGAAAAAGACTAATTATAGAACCCTACAGGGATCAATCTTAAATGTACCCTCCTCCCCACCCCAAAAAAGAGTAGCTAGCAAAGAAGAATGAAAAGAAACAATCCTAGAAGAGGACAACAATTGAAAAGTGGTTTATTGAAGGCAAAAGGAAGCGATTATTTCTAGAAATTGGTGGTCAACCGTATTAGACCCAGTAAAAATTTAAGCCAGAGAGGAGATTCAAAATTAGCCCAAGTATTTTTTCCTTATTTAGAATTCTCATTTTCTGATTTAGTGACTTCAAATAAAAATTTTATCTCATTTCCATCTATTTTTATTCATAGTAGTATTAACCTAAATTTGACCCAACACTGATATATGTAGTAAGCTCTTTGAAATTCAATTCAGTGATATTGATTATTATTTCAATATTACTTTAGTGCCTATAACAAATTCAGATCCAAACTAATCTGAATCCATTATCTAATCCTGCGTAAGTCACTGGCAAAAAAATTTCCTTGTCAAATTCAGTTTTGAGATACAATTTACACATAGTAAAAGTCACCAATTTAAAGTTAACAATTCAAGTTTTGACAACTGTATATGGTTACGATATAAAAACACAATCATGATATACAAGTATCAGCAGTTCGTTCCTCTTTATCACTGTGTAGACCGTTATATAGACAAACAACAATGTGTTTATCCAGGCACCAGCTGAAGGACATTGGGGTTCCATCCAGTTTGGGGCTATTATGGATAAAGGTGCAATGAACACTCAAGTACACATCTTTGTGTGAACATATGTTTTCATTTCTCTTGGGTAAATAACTAAGGGAGGGATTGCTGGGTCATATGGTAAGCACATACGTATTTAACTTAAAAGAAACTGCCAAACTTTTTCAGAGTGACTATATCACCTTGCATTTCTACCAGCAATTGGGTGTGCCAAAAATGGTGTAAAGTGGTATCTCATTGTGGTTTTAATATGCATTTCCCTAAGGACTAACAATATTATCTTTCCATGTGGTTTTTGGCTATGTGTGAACCTTCTTTGATAGCCAAATCTTTTACCATTTAAAAAAATTGAGCTGTTTGTCTCCTTACTATTGAGTTGTAAGAGTTCTTCACATATTCTGAATACAGGTACTTTATTAGAAATATTTTTGACAAATATTTCCTGTGGCTTGGTTTTTCATTTTCTTAATAGTGTTGTTTAAAAAGAGTGAAAGTTTTTAATTTGATGAAATCCAACTTATCGATTTTTTTTCTTTTGTTTTTTTGTGTCCTATTAAAAAAAAAAAATGTTGCCTAACTCAAGGTCACAAAGATTTTTTTGTTTTCTTCTAGAAGTTTTATCTAAAAGTTTCACAACAGAAAATCTCTTCTCAAAAATTTTGGTAAGAGTTTTAAAACTCCAGCATTCCATTTCTCATCATCACTCAGTTTTAGTATCCCTTTGTTTCTTTCCAATTGAACTTCCCACATTACCAAGGATTAGTTAAGTCTATTTCCGAATTTGGAAAGATTTTTATCTTTTAACAGATTTCCCCCTCTTCAACCTAATAAATGGCATTTCTAAATTTAGCCAAGGTTTTAGTCCCTCAGTTCTTCTCAAATTGACATAAAACCTCTGGACCTCTGATGCTGGTTCTTCAGACAACGAAATTCTAAAACTCAGTATGTACCTTCAAGTTAAGCCAGGGACAATAAACTACTTACCCTTCTGATTTTAAAGAGAAGCTTTCATAAGATCATTCTCACCATATTGAGTCACTCTAACCTGGAAGGAGGCTGGAAAAAGTTATCACTCACTGGTTAAAAGAAAATTTAGGCTTATAAAGATTAAGTTCACCAAGATAACAGCACATTTTTAGACTCAAAATGTACATTTCAGACTCAAAATGAAATGAATAGTATATATGAAAGCATAGTTTAGATTCAGCTGCCCTGCTGGAATAGAGTTTGCCATTCTTAGCACAGTTCAGAGAAAGTAGAAAAAAGGATTCAAAGCTAATGTGAATAAAACAGGAAGAAGTGACAGTTTATTACTGCTCATTTTGTGACTTTGTGAGATGTCTGGAGAAAGACAAAATAGAAAACTGGTTCATGTACACCCCTGTCACAGTCTTTAGTCTAAATCAAGAAAATAGTAATTTCACTTTACAGCTCCTTCCTATTCTGATGTTTTTTCTATTTACCAAACTAACTCTACTGTGCCTGATCCACAGAATTAGGACAGACCCCTGTGTTCCCATACCATGGCAGCTTTTATGCTTAGGTGACCCTGGGCCACAATGAATCTTGGCTATAACAGGAAAACTTTAAAACGAATTCTCTGAATCTGACAAGCTGTCTCCCTCAATAAGTCTACGAAGTTGTTATTTCATTACCTGTGCATGAAGTGGCAGGCAAACAGCCAGATCTACAACCCATGGCGGGTGGGGAGTGGAATTAAAGTTGTCACACATATACTCAAAAGCTAACAAATTTCTAAACCTACAACCATCTATTCCTTTCAATTCTACTCTTATTTTTAAGGAAAATAAATTATTTCTATAATCAAAAGAAAGAGCAACCTTAAATGAGCATTTTATAGTTCTTTAAGGTGGCCGGTTAGCTCAGTTGGTTAGAGCATGGTGCTAGTAACACCAAGGTTGCTGGTTCGAAACCCACATGGGCGACTGGGAGCTGCGCCCTCCTTAAAAAAAAAAAAAAAAAAAATGTCCAGGAAGACAAACTCAACCAGCCACAGAAATGGCAACCTAAGATGGCTCAATTTGAAGGAGAAATTCAACACTTGTGGTATTCAAAACAAAATTTCCGTTGATCTAATAATCAGTATTACCAAACAAAGGTTAATTTCTTCAAATGTGTATTAACAACCATATGCGAAACAATACGTTAGTCCTGAGGATTCCAAAATGAGTAAGATGGCCCACGACCCTTTAGAAACATGGTTTAGTAAAGATGACAGACATGGTTTAGTAAATAATTGGTGATAGTTTCATGCAGTAAAATCTATGAGGTGAGCACGTGACATTGGTGGAGCCCAGGAAGGGCCCCCACGCTCAGGATCAGCTCTTAGCTTCTCAGGAAATGTCACACTACCCTTATGGGAGGCAAAGCCAACTCTTTCACTGAGTTAAGAGTGCTTTGGGATGCAAAACACTACCGTATGCCATACTGTTTATTCTCACTGTCAATGACTTTCTCTCTTTAGCCCTGGTCAGATTATGTCTTGGAGAAGAAGGAAATCCAGACGAGGCTGGGGATTACTGGACCACATACATGACAGAGAAAAAGTTCATTGGAAATCCCAACCTATTTACCAAAATTATACATGGTCTAAATATAATGTGGTATCCTGGATTGAATCCTGGAACAGAAAAAGCATATTAGTAGGAAAACTTGTGAAATCCAAAAAGCCTGTAGTTCAATTAATAGTAGTTAATTTGTTAGATGTGAGAAATGTACCATAGTTATGTACAACATTAGCATTAGGGGAAAGCTGGGTGAAAGGTATACAGGAGCTCTGTACTATCTTTGCTACTTTTCTCTAAAATCTAAAATTTTTCCAAAATAAAATTTGTTTTTATTTATTTAAAAAATTACATAAGGTTCCCCACTTCCCATTCTCACTCCCCCTTAGGCTTCTGATCACGCCTTCCTAGTCATTGCCCAATTCAGGTAATGCTTGGTTGAAATGTTTTTTTTTTTCCCAAATCCTTTTCAATTCCTTTCTATAAACCATTTATGCAGCCTTGCTGGGTTTCCTTCTTCACCAAGACATGAAAAAACGAGATCAAAGTTGGGAGATTTTAACTATTTCCTTTTACTAATAGATTCACCACATACAGGAGGGGGTATCTTTGGAGGTGGAACTTCCCTAAGTGGACAAGAGAGGGGTTAAAACAACCTGGGCTGGATCTCTGGATAGAAGCAAGGGGATACTACACAAAATGTATGTTATTAGATAATCTCTGGCCAAAAAGCATAATGAATAGAAAATACAATGAACAGATGTTGACTATTAGCATCTCAACACCAACAGGCAAACTGCATTGACATGAACGCTTTAGCTACAAGCTCTGAAAACATGGTGCAAATTCTTCAACTATTCAAGGTAACAAAAATTTATATTAAAATCATATGGTACTATTCAATCCAGGCTAAATAACAAAACATATATCCATCATGACTATTTGATTTCTAATAAGTAAATGAACACTCATCTCCCTCTATTAAAGCATAACTTCTAGAACAGATCTTGAGTCCTACCAGGAAAACATGTGGTGATATAACACTGTATCAAGGTCTAAGGCATACACACGCGCACGCACACAGACAGCAATAAGGTTAAACAACCTCAAAAAATTGAAAACTACTATACAAAAGGTTATTAGTGAAGGCTAAACATGTATGAAACTTTCAAAGAACATGAAACCAAAGAAAGAGAACTGAAATTTAAACCTAAGCTATTTAATGGCTAAAGTTATTTAAAAGTTAAAATGATATACTAGAATCCATTAAGGTCACACAATTTGATCTGTTATATGTTATGTTATAGTACTAAATAAATGTTATACAACAGTATTGTGACCTGGACCACTTCCAGAAAGATGAACGAGTAAGTCCTCTAAAATATTTTAATTTGCTTACCTCTGTCAACCACCTGTCATAATTTATCTGTTCACAAATCTTTCTCCACTACAGGCCTGAGCTCCAGAAGAGTAACTAGCACACTTCCCAGGGCAGAATGGGCCCTCAGTAAATGCCCTCTGAAGGAATGAATGAATATTCAGCAGCCGTGTACCTCCAAGGCGTCCTTACAAACCTATTCAATATTAAAATCTTAGGAGCATACCATGCTACCACATTTAGGAGGCAGTCAGGTTCACTGAAAACTAACAGCAACTAACATTTGTTGGGGGAAAGACTCATGTCACATGAGACATAAAAATAAGTGTAAAAACTGTAACTTGATAATGAATAAAATATCTGTGAATTGATTTTTTCCCTTCATGGCCACAAAAATGAATCTACCTTTAACCTTCTAACATTGAAATACAAGATGTTCAAGGAATCTTTCACCAGCCATAATTTTATAAAGAAATTTATCAACTTAAATTAGTAAGTTAAACCAATTAGTGAATGGAATGAAGGTTAAGCCCAATTATGTGTTCAAACTGTGGGGCAAATGCCTTGAGCAATTTTTTCTCTGCAGACTGCAGAAAAATAAAAAACAACCCTCTCAACTGCTGAGAAGGGCTAAACTCATTTTTTTGCCCCTCACAGGTATATAATCAAAAACAGTTACTTTCTGCTCCCACCCAACACAAAGCAACACCATCTGCCCCTCCCATCACCATCAAAACATGCTATACACAGTATCTGAGTACTTTAATCTTAGACCACAACAATCTCAGATTGCAACAAAGTTACACTGAAACAAAAACACATTTTTCTAAGTATGTTCTGTTCCCCTATAGTGTCCCTACACTAATTTAGCTCCCTATCAAGTATTAACAATCAAGGAAATCAGAAAATTCTCAGACTAGATACCACAAACTGCTTGGGTTTTTTTTTTTAACTTGTTATTGTTCATGGATTCCAAAATTAAGAGTACAAATTACCAAGAGAGTGTTTTTCTAGTTTTTCAATGCCTAATTGTAAATGCAAATTACTATTTAATTATATGCAATTTCCCTTCTACACCTATATATATAATACTAATCAGTCTCCAAATGATTAATATAAATAAACTGATCATGTTTACTTAAAAAGCTTATTGCCTAATCACCAAAAGAAATTCTAATGTGTCAAAAAAGTGGCCACCGTCAGCTTTACCCATGAATGACAGCTTGGCAGACAAGCTTTTGGAAAAGATCAGGAACTTCTAGTGACCGTAGGAGGCACACACAGTATCTGTATATGCTTCAATAATACATCTATTTCAACATAAAAAATTCAGAGCCTACAAAGTCAGATATGTGATCTTCAAAGTATCTAAGTGAATGCATGCCTAAAAAGAAAGAAGAAGAAAACTGTCTATACTCGAATCAACACAAGAAATCACCCTGCGATTGAGCTTTTCAACTACTGAAAACTTAATAACGTTCTTGAGGTAATCAACACATTCAAGTTCCAAAACAGAGCAACTATATTAAACTATAATCAACATAGAGCCGGCCTGATGGCTCAGGTGGTTGGAGCTCCGTACACCTAACTCCGAAGGCTGCCAGTTCGATTCCCACATGGGCCAGTGGGCTCTCAAACACAAGGTTGCCAGTTCAATTCCTCGAGTCCCACAAAGGATGGTGGGCAGCGTCCCCTGCAACTAAGATTGAACACAGCACCTTGAGCTGAGCTGTCGCTGAGCCTCCCGGATGACTCAGTTAGTTGGAACGCGTCCTCTCAACCACAAGGTTGCTGGTTCGACTCCTGCAAGGGACGGTGGGCTGCGCCCCCTGCAACTAGAAACGGCAACTGGACCTGGAGCTGAGCTGTGCCCTCCACAACTAAGATTGAAAAGACAACAACTTGACTTGGAAAAAAGTACTGGAAGTACACACTGTTCCCCAATAAAGTCCTGTTCTCCTTCCCTAATAAAAATCTTTAAAAAAAAAAAAAAGAAAAAGAAAAATAAATAAATATATATATATATATATATAAAATCAACATGAAATTCCAACACCACCACATCCTCTATGTTGGAAGATATACAATGATAATAATAGAAAACACTTTAATAGCATTTACTAGTAGTGGTAGTTCTAGGGATTTCACATTTTAACTCATTTAGTCCTAACAACACTCCTGTAAGACAGGTACTATTATGAGTATCTCCATTTCACAGATGAAGAAAACAGAGGCACAGATAGATTAACTCTCCCAACGCCATGCAACTAGTAAGAGGGAGAGGGCATGGATTTCAGCCCCATCACACTTCAAAGTTCATGTCAACCAATTCACTGTTTCATAGTACGGGATGTGTAACGATCGGCTTTATTTTTAACCTAAAAACCTTTCTAGATCTTTGTGCAATAAGAAAAGTACAGGCTTACCTAAAGGATACTATGCTAAGTGAAATAAGTTAGACTGAGAAAGACAAATACCATATGACCTCACTTACATGTGGCATCTAAAGAACAGAATAAACAGACAAACAAAACAGAAACAGACTCATAGATACAGAGAGCAAACTGATGGTTGCTAGATCGGAGGGGGGTTGGGGAGATGGATGAGAAAGGTGAAGGGATTAGGAAATACAAATGGTAATAAAAAAATAGTCATGGGGATGTGAAATATAGTATGAAGAATACAGTCATTGGAGAATATAGTCAATCATGTCAAAAACTATGTATGGTGTCAAATGAGTACTTGACTTATCAGGGGGATCACTGCATAAATTATATAAATGCCTAATCATTGTTTTTTGGACACCTGAAACTGATAAAAAACATAAAAGGAAAAAATGTACAGGCTTTGCAATAAAAAAGACCCAAACAAACCTCTGAATGAAGTCTGAGCCTCAGCTTCCTGTATGTAAAACGAGGGTACTTAAGTTACTGTGAAGGTCAAAGTTGGTAATACAGCCCAAGGGCCAAGTACAGTCTACAAGATAGGGATTCACAACTTTAAGTTTACCGACACCTAGAGGGCCCATGGACGGGGTTCAGAGTCCAAGAGTCTCATAAATTGTATAACAAATAGTATATGTGTACCCATTTTTTAAAGAATCATCCCTGGCTTTCCATAAATTTCAAGAGTTATGTGATTTCCAAAAAGTTAAAACCACCAGAATACATAGTAGCAGGAACTCAAAAACTGAAAGCTATCTTTTCCTTCTTGTTCAAAAACTCTCCCTTTTCCATTAAGGATGACACACCAAGGCTTCACAATAAATGTGAATTACTTCCCACCATTTTCCTGGCTTGGTAACTAGTAACATATGCAAACTTATGCCCCAATGTTCTAGAGTCTAAAAAGGGCCCTCAAACGCTGCTTCATCCCTTTCTTTACCGAGAAGACTACACAGTATCAACTAGGGGAGAATCTTGAGAATAGTCCACCCGGCTGCAAGAAGCACCAAGCCGGCTAGGAGAGCCAAGTAGGAACCAGAGTAGGAACCGAGTTGCACGGTAGAGACCTGACGCCCAGCGCTGAAGGATGAGGAGAATGTGTTTCCCCAAACTAATGGGCATCCCAGAATTCCGTCGCCCCCTCCACCCCTGCCCTCCCTTCCTCTCTCCCTCCCTCCCTCCCTCTCTGGAACTCTCGTGCCGGCAGGTCATCCCGTGAGGAAGTGGTAGCGGAGACAAACTTTACCAGAGCTGGAGAGTGCAACGCAGCGATGTCCCAGATCTGCTGCCCTGAGACGCGGCAACACCCGGCAGAAGACCAGTCCTCAACCCTCCCTTCAAGAGACTCAAGTGCAGACCTCCATCGGGGATGGGAACCGGCTCCGGGCTTTTCCGTTTCTCAAAGCGGCTTCCGCTTCCGGGTTATCATTTGCCGGAAGCAGTAGACGGGTGACGTAAAAGTGTCGCGCCGTTGGTGATTCCGGAAGAAACAAGAGTGTGGCGTGAACATGGTGAGAGAGAAGGGTTCGAGAAGGGACAGTGTCGGACCACATTTTGGGTGGAGGTTGAAAGAGCCGGCCTCTGGCGAAATTTCGTCCACATTCCCCCTGCTTATTTTCATTCTGATCTTAGCTCTTAAACTGCTTCTGCCGTGCTCCAGCGAATAGGGAGAGGATACTCTGCCTGGGTTGGGGCAGAGAGGATAAGAGGAGCTGGGTATTTGAGGGAAGAAGGGAAGGGTATGGACAAAGAAAAGAAAGAACTCAAGAAGATGGGATGTATTTCCAACTCTTTTAACTCTAAAATTTCTGTTTCAAGGGGAAGCAAAAGAAAACAAGGAAGTATGCGACCATGAAGCGAATGCTTAGTCTCAGAGATCAGAGGCTGTGAGTGTCTGGAATCTACTGGGTTCATAGACTGCAGATAAAGCAGTCAGGAGGGGATAAATAGTGAAAGTTTTTGTTTTTATTTCGTGTTTGTTTTTAATATTATTGTGTCTTGGATTTATATAGCTTGAGATAGTAGTCAAGTGTATCACAGCTGTTGAGCAAGAACACTGGTGAATGGGATGGGAATTAAACATCTCTTAAGTGGTCACTTTGTTCCACCGTTTTTATATGCTGTGTTTCCCCGAAAACAAGACCTAGCAGGATAGTCAGCTCTAATGTGTCTTTTGGAGCAAAAATTAATACAAAACCAGGTATTATATTGTATTATACTATATTATATAAGACCCGGTCTTATATTAATTTTTGCTCCAAAAGATGCATTACAGCTGATTGTCCAGTTAGGTCTTATTTTCGGGGAAACACGGTGCTTTATCTACCATATCACATTTAAGACTCCTAACAGTTCTGTGAGGTAGGTAGGGTTATCTTTATGTTCTTGTAATTACACTACTACATTCCCCAGGAAAAAAAATGTTTGTTAGAATTGTTGAAAAAAGGTGAGGTCAGTTTGTCATGTGTCTCCAGCACCTGACACTCAAATATTTTTGAAAGAAAGAATGGGAAGACACCTAGATGTCTCCATTTTTTAAGTCTTATAAGAATTCAGTTGGCTGTGGAAGTAGACTGTAGAATTATAGTCCCTGTTGTACGGAAGACCTAAAAACCTTCCCTGCTTCAGTGAAGAATGGACAAAGTTGTTAAATAAGGACTGATGTTCATTGTGTTTAGGAGCCTCAGCACAAAGGAATGGTCATTAGAGTCTTCAAAATTATTAAATTGTATTCTCAGTCTTTAATATGTGTTTATGTAATTTTTAGGAAATTTACCCCACTAATAATATTTCTAGTTAAGGGCTAAATTTTTTATATGTATTATTACATTTTAGCCCTTTGTAAGAGGCATGTGGGGGAATCTTTTCTCCCCTACCATTGAAGCATCTGAGTCTTCAGAAGATAAAAATGTCAGCCTTTTTACCCACTACTTGGAAGTGAATTTTGATCCTAGATATAAGAGCTTCTGACTAAGAAAGAAATTATAACATAACCAACATTTATTTACCCATTAACAATTTTTATGGATTATTGGCTAGATTTTTCAGTTTAATTATGTCTTACAAATTGATTATGTTAATTACAGGCTACTTCCCACAGTTATTTGTGCTCTAAATATGTATATTTATATTGTAAAAATGTGTATGCTTATACCGATGTAAAAAGTCACAAAGTAGGATTTCTTCTGAAGACAAAAAAAAAATATTTGGTTTTGAATGAGATTATAATTGCTGTTGTTTTTTCCTTCTCCCCTGCATTTAATTTACTTTTTTTTTCCTAGTAAAGAAAAGGATAGGTTAAAACCTAAAAAGAAACCAAAGAAAGATCCCAGTGCACTCAAGGAAAGAGAAGTGTGAGTAATCAAAATTTTCAAGTTTTCCTTTAAGACATTCTAAAATCATAGGCCTCTTAGAAATCCAGGCTTTCCCTGAGCTGAGTTGCTCAGCCGTTTTTAAATCCAGCACAACTATGCAAATGAAAGTGATATTGAATCTAAGATCAATAATTTTTTTATTTATTTTTTTGCCAAGAATCTTTCAAAAGAAATAATTACTGTTGTTTAACTCACTGGCATTTTATGAAACAGGGACTATATCGCCACAAATATAGTAAGGACATAGTTTCAGAATCGAAGTCATTCCTTTTAAATAAATACATTTAGCTTTATGAAACCTTATCACATATTCCTCATTTTGCCTTGGAGTGGTGATGGATATATCATCACAGAATTTATTAGGATTTATTTCCAAGAACAAGGAAAAAAGAACTTAATCTATACCAACCTGTTTCAAACAGAGACTTCTTATTTTTGTTGATACCAGAGTATCAATGTAGACATTATTTTCTGTTTTGTTTCTTTTTCTTTCAGCCCCCAACACCCTTCCTGCTTATTCTTCCAGTATAACACACAACTGGGCCCACCTTACCACATCCTGGTTGATACCAATTTTATCAACTTTTCCATTAAAGCCAAACTAGACTTAGTTCAGTCAATGATGGACTGTCTGTATGCCAAGTGTGAGTATCATACTTTTACATTTCTTTGACATTTGTATAGAATAATCATTTATTCAAATGTATGAAAAGAGATGAATGGAGTCCTAGTTAACTGAATTGCTGGCCATTTAATTTGTTCACCATACCAATGACCATTTTCTTTTCTTTAATGTATTGGGGTGACATTGATTAATAAAATTATGTAGGTTTCAAGTATACAATTCTATCATTTATAGAGGGTGCCAAAAAATGTATACATATTTTAAGAAAGGAAAAACCAAAATACTCAGTATATACCGATAACAAAAGATGAATACAAGACATGTATACATTTTTTTGGCTCCCCCTGTACTGCATTGCATGTTCACTACCGAAAGTCAAATCTCTTTCTGTCACCACATATTTGACCCCCTTTACTCTCGTCTACCTTCCTCCCCTCCCCTTCCCCTCTGGTAACCACTAAACTGTTGTCTGTGTCTATGAGTTTTTGCTTGTTTGTTTGTCTTGTTCATTTGCTCCTTTCAGTTTTATGTCCCACATGAGTGAAATCCTATGGTTCTTGACTTTTTCTGTTTGACTCATTTCACTTAGTATGATCATCTCAGGCTCCTTCCATGTTGTTGCAAATGGCAGTATTTCATCTTTTCTTATGGCTAAGTAATATTACGTTGTATATATATGTACCGTATCTTCTTTATTCAGACATCTGTCGAAGGACACTTGAGTTGTTTTTTAATTTTTTGAGGATCCTCCATACTGTTTTCCATAGTGGCTGTACCAATTTATAATTCCACCAGCAGTATATGAGGCTTCCTTTTTCTCCTCAACCTCTCTAACTGTTGTTATTACTTTTATTGTTGATATAGCCATTCTAACAGGTGTGAGATGGTATCTCATTACAGTTTTGATTTGCATTTCCCTTACAGCTAGTGAGATAGAACATCTTTTCATATATCTGTTGGCTCTTTGTATGTATTGGGAGAAGTGGTCCTCTGGCCATTTTTTAAATTGGATTATTTGGTTTTTTGTTGTTGAGTTGTATGAGTTCTTTATATATTTTTGACATTAGCCCCTTATTAGAGGTGTTGTTTGCAACTTCCTTTCAGTTGGTTGCCTCTTTGTTTTGTTGGTTGTTTCTTTTGCTGTGCAAAAGCTTTTTAGTTTGATATAGACCCATTCATTTATTTTTGCTTTTACTTCCCTTGCCTTTGAAATCAATTTCATAAAGTTCTCTCTAAGACCAAAGTCCATAAGTTTACTACCTATATTTCCTCTATGCAATTTATTGTTTTAGGTCTTAGATTTAGATCTTTGGTCCATTTTGAGTTAATTTTGGTGTATGGTGATAACAATCTGGTTTTATTCTTTTGCATGTGGCGTTCCAATTTTCCCAGCACCATTTATTGAAGATTGTGTGTTTTTGGCTCCTTTGTTGAAAATTACTTGCCCTTATAGATGTGATTTTATTTCTGGGTTCTCAATTCTGTTCCATTGGTCCATGTGCCTGTTTTTCTGCCAATACCATGCTGTTTTGTTTATTGTCTCTGTAGTATAATTTGAAGTCGAGGAGTGTGATACCACCGCCCTTGTTCTTTTTTCACAGGATCACTTTGGCTGTTCAGAGTCTTGTGATTCCATACAAATCTGATTTTTGTTGTTGTTCTATTTCTTTAAAAAAAATGCCACTGGGATTTTGATGGGGATTGCATTAAATCTGTATATTGCTTTAGGTAATAGGGCCATTTTAACTATGTTGATTCTTCCAGTCCATGATCATGGACTGTCTTTCCATTTCTTTGTGTCTTCTTCAATTTCTTTTAAGAATGTCTTATACTTTTCAGTGTGTAGGTCCTTTACATCCTTTGTTAAGTTTATTCCTAGGTGTTTTATTCTGTTTGTTGCAATTACAAAAGGAATTTTTTTTTCATTTCTTTTTCTGAAAATTTCATTGTTAGTATATAGGAATGCAATGAATTTTTGTACATTGATTTTGTATCCTGCACATTTATATTTGTTTCTTGTTTCTAATCGTTTTTTGGTGGATTCTCTAGGGTTTTCTATATAAAGAATCATGTGGTCTGCAAAAAGTGACATTTTGACTTCTTCATTCCTAATTTAGATGCCTTTTATTTCTTTCTTGTGCCTCATTGCTCTTCTGGGACTTGCAATACTATGTTGAATAATTGTGGTGAGGGGAGCATCCTTGTCTTGTTTCTGACCTTAGAGGAAAAGCTTTCAGTTTTTCACCATTAAGTATGATGTTAGCTGAGGGTTTGTTGTATATGGCCTTTATTATGTTCAGGTACTTTCTTTCTATGCATACCTTTTTATTAAGTGTTTTAATCATAAATGGATGTCGTATCTTGTGAAATGTTTTTTCTACATATATTGGTATGATCATCTGATTTTTATCCTTTATTTTGTTTATGTGATGTATCATATTGATTGATTTGCATATGTTGAACCATCCTTGTGACCCTGGAATGAACCCCACTCAATCGTGATGTTTCATCATTTTAATGTATTGTTGTAGTCAATTTGCTAGTATTTTGTTTAGGATTTTTACATCTGTGTTCATCAGATATATTGGTCTGTAGTTTTCTTTTTTGTGTTATCCTTATCAAATTTTAGTATCAGGGTAATGTTGGACTTATAAAAGAAGTTAGGAAGTATTGCCTCTTCTTCAGTTTTTTGGAAGAGTTTGAGACGAATAGGTATTAAATCATCTTTGAATGTTTGGTAGAATTCATTAGTGGAACCATCTGGTCCTGGACTTTTGGTTTTTGGGAGGTTTTTGATGACTGTCTCAATTTCTTTGCTGTTAATTGGCCCGTTTAGATCAGGGGTGTTCAAACTTTTTTCAACGTTTTTCACCAAGGGCCATATGTGGTAAAATACACAAACAGCCGGGCCACTCACTTGAAGTCAAGTACATATTGTCTCACCTGGTTTATTTAAGTAAGCTAAATATATTTTTGAAATTTGCTACAAGCCAATAAAAAATGGATTGCGGGTCACAGTTGGACTGTGGGCCGCAGTTTGGACACCCCTGGTTTAGATTTTATAGTACTTTGTGATTCAGTGTAGGAAGGTTCTGTATTTCTAAGAACTTGTCCATTTCTTCTAGATTATTGAATTTGGTGGCATATAGTCTTTCAGAGTATTCTTGTATGAACCTTTGTGTTTCTGTGGTATCTGTTGTAACTTCTCTTTCATTTCTGATTTTGTTTATTTGTGTCTTTTGCCTTTTTTCCTTAGTAAGTCTAGCTAGGGGTTTGTCAATTTTATTTATCTTTTCAAAGAACCAGATCTTTGTTGTGTTGTTTTTTTCTATTGTGTTTTTGTTCTCTATTCCATTTAATTCTGCTCTAATTTTTATTATTTCCCTCTTTCTGCTGACTTGGGGTTTTATTTGTTCTTTTTCTAGTTCTTTAAGATGTAACATTATGTTGTTTATTTGGGCTTTTTCTTGTTTTTTGAGATAGGCCTGTAACGATATAAACTTCCCTCTTATTACTGCTTTTGCAGCATCCCAAAAGTTTTGATATGTTGTATTTCTCATTTGTTTCTATATACATTTTGATCTCTCCTTTTATTTCTTTTTTGACATAGTCGTTCTTTAGTAACATGTTAATCTCCACATATTTGTGATTTTTTCCTGCTTTCTTTTTGCACTTGATCTCCAATTTCAAAGCATTATGGTCAGAGAATATGCTTGGTATGATTTCAATTTTAAATTTGTTGAGGCCAGTTTTGTGTCCCAACATAGGCTTTCTCCTTGAGAATGTTCTGTGTGCACTAGAGAAGATTGTATAATCTGGTGTTCTGGGATGAAAGGCTCTATACACGTCGATTGTGTCCATTGGTCTGTGTCATTTGTGGCCGCTATTTCCTTATTGATTTCTGTTTGGATGATCTATCCATAGCTGTCAATGTGATATTTAGGTCCCCTATTATAATTGTGTTTTTGTTAGTTTCTCCTTTTAGTTCTGTTAGTAGTTGCTTTATATATTTTGGTGCTCTCTGATTGGGAGCATATATATTGACAGGTGTTACGTCTTCTTGATGTATTGTCCCCTTTATCATTATGAAATGTCTATCTTTGTTTCTCGTTAACTTTTTTATCTTCAAGTCTATTTAGTCAAATATAAGTATGGTCACACTATACTTTTCTCAAAGTATCATTTTCCACCCTGTCACTTTGAGTCTATATTTGTTCGTGCAGCTGAGATGTGTCTTTTGAAGGCAACATATGATTGGGTTTTGTTTTGTTTTTTATCCAACCTGCTACTCTGTGCCTTTTTATTGGTGAGTTCAGTCTATTTACATGTAGAGTGATGCTTGATATATGAGGATTTCCTATAGCCATTGTATCTTTTGTTTTCTGGTAGCTCAGCATCTCCATTGTTTCTTTGCCCTTGTGTTAACAATGACCATTTTCAGTTAGGTGAAATGTAACAAAAACTTGACTGGGAATAATTACACTTTCACAATTCAGAAAACAATTGCTTTGATTGTCATTATAGGTATCGATTTTGAATGTAGGAGGGATGTGTGATGGGTAAGAAAGCTAAATTCTTTAAAAGCTTCAAATTAATAAATATAAAAACTGACTGTGTGAGTTTATTATGTCAAGATATGAAGGTAACCACCAAATGAGTAAAACAGCTAATGAAGTAAAATAATTCATTTCTAAGGATCAAAACTGGTGGGGTGGGAAGGATCAGGGGACAGTTATATTTTCATATAGGCCTCTTTGCATTTCTTTTTAAAACTATGTTTATGTAATACTTTAATTTTCTTTTAAAAAAATCTCTTAGAAATAATAAAGATTAGTCTGAAGTTGGGACACTACCATGCCGGTAAGAGTGGACGAGGGTGGCCCTGTATGAGGGAAGGCATGAAACTTGGTAGGCTTCTTGTGTTCCCATGGTGTTTCTTATGGTTGTCTAGCTGCTTCTCCAGGAATGCTATGACCTATTTATAAATGAAATGGATGGAGAATTCAAACATGGCCCCTTGCAGGTGAATTGTTTACTTGACTCTAGCTCCATCATTATTATCTAGATGATTTTTTAGGATAGCTTTAGTTCTGTAGTTAAGTTTTCTCTAAATATAGCTAAATACTTCCACTGTGTCTTTTCCACAAACAAGCTTATTAAGGAACATACCATTTTCTATAGTCTTCTGTGTAACATAATACTTCAAAGCAAAGGCTAATGAAACATTTAAATGCAAATTCATTTACCTAGGAGATTAAGTTAACTATTTTAATCTTTACTTATTTAATTTTTCTTCACTTTCCTTTATACCTAAAGGAAGGTCTTTATCTTCCTCTTGCCTTGAAGATGCCCCCTTGACCTTTTCTTAGCTCCTGGTCTATTCCATTTCCATCTGATATTCCAACAGGGAAGGACAGTTTGCTTCCCTTCAGTTTTCTTTTCTGTCCATGAGTCTTCTTTCCTGTTACTTTCTGTTTCTTTATAGTGATCTTCCTGGGCCTACTTCCCTGATCAATATGTAAGCCCTTGCTTGCTTCACTGCTACATGGCTCTGTAATTGATTCTCTTAAGGCGTATATTGCCCTCTGATTCCATAATGATCTGATCTTACTGACTTCATACCCCCATTTTACAAGTTCTCTTTTTTTCCCCCTGGGCATTGTATTTTAGTTTAAAATTTCTTAACTTTGCTTTCAAAAGTATTAATATAATTGAAAAAATATATAGCATTAAAAAAAAAAGAAAAGAAAAAAGTTCCCTGTAATGCCTTTTCTCAGAAGGGCAGTTTTTAAAAATTCATATACAATTTCTGTAGAGTGGAGGTTATTTTTGTTTCTTTTATTAATGAAAATGGATCAAGTGGTCAGCCCCATGGCTCAGGTGGTTGGAGCACCGTGCTCCTAACGCCAGGGTCGCTGGTTCGATTCCCACATGGGCCAGTGAGCTGCGCCCTCTACAGCTAAGATTGTGAACAACGGCTCTCCCTGGAGCTGGGCAGTGGGAGGTCAGCATGGGCTGCCACAGGCTGCTGTGTGCTGTGGGGGGCTACCGTGTGCTGCCAGGAGCGGCCGGTGGTCAACATGAGTGGCCAGCAGCCAGCGTGTGCTGCCATGAGCAGCCAGAAGCCAGTGTGGGTGGCCGGCGTCCAGCAGGAGCGGCCGTGTGCTGCTGTGGACTGCCGTGGGCTACAGTGTGCTGCCATGAGTGGCCAGTTGCCTGTGTGAGTGGCTGGTGGCCAGCATGAATGGCTGGCAGCCATCATCAGTGGCCGGCAGCTGGTGAGGGCTGTCATGAGCTGCTGTGAGCTGCCAGGTGATGACCGGTGACCTACTGCCTTAGCCAGTGGGGGGTGGGGGTGAGCACAAGGCTCATAACACCAGCATGGGCCAGGGAGCTGTGTCCTACACAAGTAGACTGAGAAACAACGGCTTGAACTGGAGTGGGGAGGGGGGGAGGCGGGAAAAGGGGGGGAGGTAGAAAATGGGTCATACGTTATTTAACTGTTTGTGTTTTGTTTTGTTTTCAAATTTATTATTTTTTTTCAATTGGGGAATGTTGGGGAACAGTGTGTTTTTCCAGGCCCATCAGCTCCAAGTCAAGTCGTCCTTCAATCTATTTGTGGAGGGCGCAGCTCAGCTCCAAGTCCAGTTGCCATTTTCAATCTTAGTTGCAGGGGGCACAGCCCACCATCCCATGTGGGAATTGAACCGGCAACCTTGTTGTTGAGAGCTCCCGCTCTAACCAACTGAGCCATCTGGCCACTCCTGTTTGTGCTTTTTTTAAAACAGCTTTGAGATATAATTCACATACCATACAATATACCCGTTTAAAGTATATGATTCAGTGGCTGTTAGTTTATTAACAGTCGATTTTAAAACAGTTTCACTATTAAAAAAAACTGAACCCTTAGCCATCATCCCCCACCCCTTCCCATTCCCACCATCCCTAGACAACCACAAATTTGCTTTCTGTCTATCAATTTTCCTATTCTGGACATTTCATTAAAATAGGATCATATAGTATTTGGTCCTGTTTAATTTAGCATAACGTTTTCAAGGGTTAAAGCATGTATGTACATAAATTGCTTTTTATTACCCAATAATACTCTATTACATGGATAGATCGCATCTTATTTATCCATTTCTCCTTTTTATATTGAACAAACATCTCTTGAATGTTTTTCTGTTAGTATATAAAGATGTACCTTAATCTTTTTAAAATTATGTAGTATTCTATTGTTTAAATAATTTTTAAAGGCCAATATTCTACTAGACATTTGGATTATTTCCAGTTTTTACCCTGTTATAAACAAGGTTGTAGTGAATATTTTTGTGACTATGTCCCTGTGTTAGCATGGAGTATTTCTTTAAGATACATTTTCTAAAGCTATATTTCCATATTAAGAAGTTAATTATTTTGTTTTAATAGGTATTGCAAAATTACCTTCAAATAGTTATAAGAGTTTATACAGCTACTAACGCAGTGTGAGAATACCTGTTTCCGCAATAATAACCTGACAGTCTCTGTTGAAATCTTGCCTTGACCATTTGTTATCTAGTTACTTTATGCCTCAGGTTCCTCATCTACAAAATGGGTCTGATAATAATAACATTACGTGATAGGAATTGTTTTGAAGATTAAATGAGATAATCTTTGTAAAGTGCTTAGCACAGTGTCTGGTACATAATTCTAAGCTATTATAAGCTCTTTGAGAAATGTGTAGTGATATTTTCCCCAGTTTTATTTGTATTTTACTTTAATGCCTTTTTGTTAGATAGTTGTCAAACAAAAGTTTTATATTTTTACGTGATCAAATTTACATTTTCTGGTTAAGTTTATGGTTTCTTTTGGTTCACATTTAAATTTTTTTTCCATTTAGAATTTATTTTAATATACAAAGAATGACGGGGATCAAGCTGAATTTTTTTCCCCAGATATGTTTATGACAGATACATTATGGAATCTGTAGTGTGGTGTTGGGACAGTTCCCTAGTTTCTTTATACATATTCTCCTCTAGTTCTTATTGTTCTTTTCAGTGCTTATTCTGCTTCATTCCAGAAGTCTCGTGGGTCTTTCAAAGATTGTCAACAGGGGGCGGCCGGTTACCTCAGTTGGTTAGAGCACAGTGCTCTTAACAACAAGGTTGCTGGTTTGATCCCCACTGGGGCCACTGTAAGCTGTGCCCTCCACAACTAGATTGAAATAACTACTTGACTTGGAGCTGATGGGTCCTGGAAAAACACACTTAAAAAAAAAAAAAAAAAAAGATTGTCAACAGAATGTAGTTCAGAGAGTTAAATCAGTTTCTTCACATATTCTTTTATTAACTTTTTTTTTTTTTTTTTTTTTTTGGCCCTGGCAGGTATCCCTTGTATAACTGACTGTGTAATGGCTGAAATTGAGAAACTGGGGCAAAAGTATCGAGTGGCTCTAAGGTAGGAAGGAGCTGATCTGTCTAAAATTGTTCTAGATTAGTAGACAAGATTCTTTTGACCTTCCTTCATTGGTTTGCTGTCCAAAGATGTATTGGCTGGTTAGATTAAATAAAAATACAAAACTAGTTAACTGTTTATGATTAAGAAAGCAGACATTGAAAGGTTAGAGGTTTTTAACCTGAAGCTCTTTTTTTTAAAATTAAATTTGTTGGGCTACCATTAGTTAATAACATTTTTTAAGTTTCAGATATATGACTTTATAATGCATCATCTATATATTCTACTGTGTGTTCAGCACCCAAAGTCTAGTCTCCTTCTGTCACCATATATTTGACCCCCTTTGCCCCTTTTATTCTCCCCCCACCCCACACCACCTCTGGTAACCACTATACTGTTGTCTGTGCCTATGAGTTTGTTTTGTTTGTTGCTTTTTGTTTTATATCCCACAAATGAGTGAAATCTTATGGTTCTTGTCTTTTTCTGCTCGACTTATTTCACTTAGCATGATACTCTCAAGACACATCCATGTTGTTGGAAATGGCAATATTTCATCTTTTTTATGGCTAAAAGTAGTATTCCTTTGTATATATGCATCACATCTTCTTTATTCAGTCATTGGTCGAAGGACACTTAGGTGGTTTCCATGTGGCTATCGTGAATATTGTAAGCTGAAACTTTTTGCATGAAGGTAATTAGTTGTATTGGGCCTCCTTTTAAGTTCCTCTAAGATTTTCAGTTAGAAAGTGTCTTTCTCTTAGTTTATCTAGGCATCTACTTCAGAATCTCACAGTTAAAGAATTCACATTCTGAGTTCTCAGTTTACTCTAGAATGTACCCTGGAGTTTAGAGTAGCAGTTTCCAAGGTATGGTCTGCACCCCTAGGAGTCCCAGAGAACTTTGCAGGGAGTTTGCAAAACTATTTTCATAATAATAACAAAACATTGCCTTTGTCATTGCTGACATTTGTGCTGATAGCAGCATAGTGAGGTCTTTTTGCTTGATAGCTGTCAAACAGAAGTTTTATATTTTTATATGATCAAATTTACATTTTCTGCTTAATTTCATGGCTTCTTTTGGTTCACATTTAAGTGGTGCCTTCGTACAAAGCCAGGCAGTGGGCCCAAGTAATGCTAATAGTCTTTGTATTCTTCACTGCTGCCCAGTCACTTAACTGATTAAACGGTAAAATTTGTTAACTTTGTTTCATCTCAATCCTGGAGTGCAAATCATTGCTCCTCGTGATCGTACGAAGTGCACATAAAGCACGTCTGCGCACCGAAGGATGGAGTTTACCTCCCTGGGAAGCATTTGTGTGCTGGTTTCAGTTGTGAATTGAACCAGTTTCTTTTTCATGGAATATCATTTTTATGCAGAGAACAACTGACAGATACTGATTTTTTTTCAGAATTTGATATTTAGCAGATACTGTCTCAAAAAATTCAGTGAACCTGTCACTTCGTGGAAAACAACTTACTGCCGTAGTTAAAGTTTAAGTTTTCAAGTGAAAATCAGAGTTTTAAAAAGTCATGAGCTTATCTCATTCCCAATACTCAAGACCTTTGAGACTAATGAAGATATTAATGAATACGATGTTTTTGATATTGTACGATGTTTTTGATATTGTATAAAGAAATGTGTCCGTATTTGGAAGAGCTGTGTAACTCAGTGAATCAGTATTTTCCCTGGAGCCTCTTCCCAGTCTACCCTCGACCTGCCTTTCCAACCCTATTTCACTCCCCTCTGTACATACACTCCTCTCACTCTTTCCTGAACACAGCCAAACCTTTGTACAGATGGTTGGTGCCCTGTTTGGAATGTGCCTGCCTTCACTTTGCTTGGAACATTCTTTCATCTTCATTTTATTTTTATCTCAATGTAATTTTTTCTAACTCTATCAAACCCATGTTGACCTGACTCTGAACTACTGCAATGTGGAGTATTTTTGTGGTACTTGGTACCTGTGTGCTGCCTTGTGTTTTTATTCATTTTGTGACTCATCATCGTTGTGTAATAGAAAGAGCATTGCTCTGGGGATCACAGACTTGGGTGTTTCTTTTTCAAATTTGTGTGAAAATGATACATGTTTGATTTGTTAATAGCAAACAATATAAACACATACATACAATAAAAAGTAAAATTCCCTCTCCATATTCACACTTTGTCCATTCTCCTACCCTAAGAGCGACAACTGAGAAGGATTTATATGTAGTTCGTATGTGTTTTTCCAGACAAATGCAAATCTAGAGAAAGAATCAGGGAAAGACATTTGTACTTTTTTTTTTCTTTTTTTAAAAAATTTATTGGGGTGACAATTAGTGAAATTACATAGATTTCAGGTATACAATTCTGTATTACATCATCTATAAATCCCATTGTGTGTTCACCACCCAGAATTAGTTCTCCTTCCATCATCACATATTTGATTCCCCCTTACCCACATGTCCCACCCTCCTCCCCCCTGTACTTTCTTAATTGAATCATATACATATATGTGTACACAAATACACACACACACACACACACACACACACACACAGTTCAGTGACCTGCTTTGTTTATTCAACAGTTTATTATAGATCCTTCCATGTTGATACACACAGCTGTCTACCTCTTTTTTTAGTAGGATAGGGACACCAAAATGTATTTAACTTTTCCTTGTTCCTGGATATTCAGATTATCTCCAGTTTTTCACTACTATAAACTGCTGTAGGGACCATCCTTGTGCCTATATTCTTGTACATTTGTCTAAAACAACTTCCTCAAAGTGAAATCATTGAGTTAAAATTGATTTGGTTTTGCATCTTGGCTTTTCCCAGCTGGGTAACTTTAAACAAATCAATTCATCCCTCTGAATCTGCTTCCACATCTGTAAAATGGAAATATAATAATTCAGAGTTTTGTGAAGATTCCATGACATAAGGCACACCAGCTGTCAGTCAGGAAGCTTTAATTCCCTTTTCTGTAAGTTGTCTTTACAATTAGAAGGTAAACTTCATGAGGAGAGGGCTGCCTTAAAATCTACACATAGATCATGTTACCCTTATTTCACTGATTGAGACTCAGAAAGTTCTCCATTTGCTGGAATGTTTTCATGAATCCATTTTGTAACCCTATAGGATCGCCAAGGATCCAAGATTTGAACGATTGCCATGCACTCACAAAGGAACCTATGCAGATGACTGCTTAGTACAGAGAGTAACTCAGGTACCATTAGTTTTTAAAGGTTTATTTTGTGCTTTTAAAAAAGAAAAGGTGAACTATTGTCTCCTGAATGTTCATGGTCAGTAAGTATCAAGGAATATAAATGGTAAAAAAAAAAAAAAAATTATATAGAATCCCTTCATAGGAAGCATAGGTGTCCTCATTTACTTGAGAACATGGATTGGAAATGTATACTGTAACCATAATGGAAAGATCATGGACTTGGAAGGAGACATGGGTTTCAAATCTTAGCACCTGCGTTTGTTAGGTGTGTGATTTGAGGCACTTACTGATTCTTTATTCCATAAATCTTCTCTATAAAGTGGTTTAAGTGAGTGAGTATAGATATAATAATACAGTTGAACAACGTGGGAGTTAGGGGCACTGAAACCTTGTGCAGTCAAAAATCTGTATCAGATAACTTTTGACTCCCTAAAACTTCAGGTGTCCTTCCATATCCATGGGGGATTGGTTACCCTGTGTGTCCCAAAATATGCAGATGTTCAAGTCCCCCATGTAAAATGGCATGGATCAATACATGCAGTCTGCCCTCCGCATCTGCAGGCTCCCAACCGCAGATCAAAAACAGTACAGGTATTTACTAAAAAAAACCTACGTATCAGTGGATCCACTGATTATATCACTGTTCAAACCTGTGTTGTTCCGGGTCAACTGTATATCAGATTTCACCTCCCTATGAATCTAAAATAAGGATCCATTTCCTCTCCATGCAGGAATTTGGTTCCTCTCTACCATGCCTAACCCAGAAGTATTTTTCAGTTACATCTGAGTCTCCCAGAGTGCTATATCACAAGTACCCTGGAATAAGTGGGTTTTTGATTGTTACGTTCTGGCTTCCTTGTCAAGCACCACCACAATTTCACCTACTGATTGCCCTTATAAGAGCCTCTCTCTGCTGAGGATAGCCATCTTCATCTAGTGACCATACTGCCAGTCTTTTAGCAATTCTATCCCATGGGTATTGCCAGTATTTCCCATAATTTCCCACAGCACAGCTGACACCAGGCTGCAACTCTTTATAAAACTCAATGGGAGATTTGGGCATGACAGAAGTAAAGTACAACACAAATTAGCTCTCAGCTGGCAGCTAATTGTTGCTTTCAGAGCTACTAGACTCAAACTTGTCCTGCAGATCCTATTCTGGCTTCATGGCAAAGGAGGTAGCATACCTCCACCACTAGGAGACTTCAGAGCTGGCCCTGCTGTCCCAGGAAAGGCAAAAGCTGTGCCCTCTGATCCAAGGTACTTTGCCTTTGCGTAGAGTCCCCCAGGGCATTTCCCCCAAACCAAAGAATTGTCTGCCCCAAATTTGAAAGTCCCTACCACTTAGCAGACAAAAAAACAGTTTGTAGCTTTTAATTTTTCTTTCTTCTTCCCTTCAAGATTCTTGGAGCTACATTCAACCCAGGCATCTTATTATCTATTTTACAAATATGAGCTCCTACATCATAGTAGCTACTCAACAAATTGTTATAGCCTTTCCTTTGCTATTTACTGTGAAAAGGAATGATTCTTCAGACTGGCCAGTGATTGTACCATTATAGTATCATTAAGTAGACTTAATAAGCTCTATTATTAAGTGACTACTCAATCGGTGTCTCTTACAGCACAAGTGTTACATTGTGGCTACGGTTGATCGGGACCTTAAACGAAGAATCAGGAAAATCCCTGGAGTTCCCATCATGTACATTTCTAACCATAGGTGAGAACTTCTTGCGGAAGTGATTAAAGTATATAGCTGATAGCAATTAAAAATGAGGTCAGGTTATAGAAGAATTTGAAAGAGTATCAAATGTTTACATAGTTATATTTGAAGAAATGAGACAAAGTAACAAGAACAAGAGCAAGACATAAAGCTGGGATTTGGGAATGAGGCAGACATTCACATTGTTACAGTAAGATTACCAGAAGAAATAGAGGAATGTGTTGCTTTCAATACAAAGCAGTAACTTAAGCTAATCTTTTTTGGCCAGAATTTTTTTTTTTTTTAGTAAGTCTAGTGCATGTGATTAGCACCTCTCTGGGAAACTGAAAACTTATTAAAAAACAAACAAACTGCTTTTTATCCTTCTTGGATGTTATGTCAGTCAGTCTTCAGACTTTATTATTTTCAGCCTCAGGAGAACACAATATAGAGGAAATTATATGGGCTAAAAAGTTGGGCTTCCCTGGACTCAGTGTCTGGCTCCCCCCTTGTTAACTTCTGACTTTGGAGAATAAAGATATTACAGTCAGCATTTTGCTATAAATCGTTCATTATAATGTTCCCATTGACAAAAAGGATTCTCAGTGACCGGTGAGAGTATCGCAGTCAGTAAAGGATGGCTTTTTAGGTGGGTTCTGGACCCACCTTTCTTACCAGTGTTAATTTTTTATCCTGATCAGGTACAACATTGAGCGGATGCCAGATGATTATGGAGCCCCTCGATTCTAATTCTTAAAAGACAAAATTCCTCTGCTTTCCTTCAACCAATTTTCTCTGTTGCCAGTTTATGAAACACGCTACAGCATGAATTATTATTCCACTCACCCATTTGCTCTATTATGAGTTGAATATAGTTAAAGACACTCACTTTTTTATGTTGTTTTGAAAATGATATTTTTGTATCATTTTAAAATTTGTTGCATCTTTTTATAAATCCAATGACTGCTCACAAATTTGATGGTTGTTGTTTTATATTGATTTACTCAACAAATATTTATTAAGGTTTCAGTAGGCACTTAATAAGATATGGTCCTACCCTCAAGACACTTATATTATGGTGGGAAAGAGAAACATGCAGGTGAATAAATACAGTAAAATGATGCTAGGATAAAAGTAGGAGGGAGCAGACACATACAGGAGGAAAGAATGATTTCTTTCTATGTGGTTGGGATGGGGAGGGAGGAAAGGCTAGAGGTATTCATGTTTGAGTTAATCTTTTCTTTTAATTTTATTAAATTTATTGGGGTGATAATGGTTAATAAAATCACATAGGTTTCAAATGTACAGTTCTATGATACATCATCTTTGAGTTAATCTTTAAAAATAAATAGGTGCTTGCCCAATAAAGAAAATGAGGCACAGTAAGCATATGAACAAAAGCATGGACACAGATAGTACATGGAATGAATATGCTTGGCCTGTTCAGACAACTGCCAGAAGATTTTTATAACTGGAACATAGGGGAAAGAGGTTTATACCCACATCTGAGACCCCAGAGGTAAGAGGTGGGAGGAAGGGGGCCTTATATGACATACTAGAAGGTTTGGACTTGATCTTGAGATCAGTAGGAAGTTGTTAAAATTTTAATTAGGGTACATAACATGATCAGATTAGATAGTTTAAATGATCACAGGGTAGTATAGGAATAGACAAATAGATCATTGAAACAACAGAAAGTCCATAAACAGGTCTGTATGGAAGTTTGGTATATTTTAAAGGTTTAATTTCAAATGTGTGGAAAAAGAAAATGGTTTTAGAAGGCCAAATAGTGTGGGCTCATTCTGCTAGGGTTAGAATCCTGATTTTATCAGTTAATGTCAATGAATTGGACAAACTACATAACCATTTGGTATTTTCCTCATTTCCACCTTAAAATGTTTTATTTAATCCTGAAAACAACCCCAATAAAATGGGATTAAATTGAATAGTACCTGACACAAATGTTGTTCAATAAGTGTTAGTAATTATTATAATGGCAATTGGCTATCCATTTTGAAAAAAACTTTTAGATTCCTACTTCATGTCCTTCATGAGAATATATTTCAAGTGGAACAAAGATCTAAATTTTTTTTTTTAAGCTATGAAAGTATTAGGGAAGAAAGACACGAAAAATGTGTATAACCTTTGGGTAGAATTCTTAAATAACATGAAGAATATCAAAGCCATAAAAGAAAAGATTGATAAGTGTGAATATATTAAAATTCTAGAGTTCTGTGCAAAGCAACTCCTTCAATTATTGAGCAGTGACTGACCAGAAGATTTTCCAAGGGTGTGAGGAAATGGTTAGTCATGTAGTGCTGCCAAGTGCAAATGGGTATAACTATTTTAGATAGCAGTGTGTCAAGATCCATTAAAATAAAAATTGCAAATATCCCTTGAGCTCAATTCTATTTTTTGCTTATTTTATCACATAGGTGATTTCCTTTAAAATACATAATCAGTATCATATAAATGCTAATAAGTGTGATACAAATGTATAAAGAAACGTTCACACCTGTACAAGGAAGCATATAAAAGAATGTTTACTGCACCACAGTTAATAATAGAAAAAAATTTAGAGGAATGTAAAAGTTTGTCAAAAAGGTCTTTGTTATGTCTATATTATGAAATGTCACGAGCTTTTAAAAAGAATGGGGTAGATTTAAAAATTGGCAAAGGACTTGGATAGACAATTCTCTGAAGAAGACATACAAATGACCAACAAGCACATGAAAAGATGCTCAATATCACTAATAATTGGGGAAATGCAAATCAAAACCACAATGAAATGCCACTTCACAGCTATTTAAGATGGCTACTGTTAAGAATAAATACATAACGAGTGTTGACAAGGATGTGGAGAAATTAGAACTGTTGTTCTGTATTTTGATTGTTGGGATGGTTACTCGGATATATTGATTTGTCCAAATGCATTGAAATGTATACAAAATGGGTGCATTTTGTTGTATGTAAATTATATCTCAGTGAATTAAAAGCTAGAAAAGGCATACAAAAAGAATATGCTGTTTGAATATGCAATGTGGAAAATACTGAGGTTTTATTTGTGGCCTCACATGGTCAATTTCATGAAAGTTCCATTTATATTTGAAAAGGAAGTACATTCTCTGTTATTTGAGTATTATCAGGTTAAAAGTTTTGATATTTATCCCTGAGATCTGATTGTTTAGGTCTTCTATATACATTTTTATTTTTGACTCTAATCTGTCTCAAACTAAGAGAAGTACATTAGTTTCTTAATATTTTTTTAGTATATTTTGTGTATTTCTCCTTGCAGTTCCTAGGGTTTCCACTTAATGAAAGTTGGTACTGTATTGTTTTGCCCCGTGGATACTCATAACTGATATATTTCTTGTGAATTGTAGCCTTTTGCATTATAATATATCCTTTTGCCTCATTTAATGCTTTTGTGCCTGAATTCTGCCTTTTCTGATACTAAGAACAAGACCTCTGCTTTCTTTTCTTTTCTTTTTTTTTTCTTTAGGTGTGTTTTTCTAGGACCCGTCAGCTCCAAGTCAAGTAGTTGTTTCAATCTAGTTGTGGAGGGCGCAGCTCACAGTGGCCCTTGTTGTTAAGAGCACCGACCCTCTTTTTCTGTTTTGTAACACATTTGCTTTCTAAACCTTTGCCATCCTTATATTTTCAGCTTTTCTGAATTCCTTATTTCCAAAGTAAGATGCCCATGCATGGTTTATCTTTTTATCTTGTAGACAGAATTGCTGGAAACTGTTCACATCTATGAGTCTTTTTTTTCCCCCCTTTTCTGAATGGGAGTGTTGGTTGTCCTGTTTCTATCCCACCAATTGTGTATTTGGTTTATGAGGACAGATAATTTGCCTTCTTGGTGCGTAGGGCTCGAGATCGTAAAAAGCCACATCTGATAGTGATACATATACCCTTTGCTGCAGAGACTGCTATGCTTCACCTTCCGTGTTTCCCCGAAAATAACACCTAGCCAGACAGTCAGCTTTAATGCATCTTTTGGAGCAAAAATTAATATAAGGCCCAGTCTTATTTTACTATAAGACCGGGTATAATATAATTAATATAGTATAATAAATATAATATCGGGTCTTATATTAATTTTTGCTCCAAAAGACACATCAGAGCTGATTGTCCAGCTAGGTCTTATTTCCAGGGAAACAGGGTAGATATCCTGGACTTTGAGCATGATGTCATACCTGGACTGGAGAATATATAGAAGAGGAGATTGTGTATACTTGGCCTGTGATAGGGAAAGTGAGGTCAACATTTGGTAACTAGGAGGGTAGAATGTAGCAGTTGTTGGTGCTGTTCACCAAATATTTCTGGCTCTCTGTTTTATGGCCCCCAGGTAGGATTGCTCTTCCCCACCACCTTTGAAGTTATATGTGGCTATATGAGTGAAGATGGCATATGTCATTTCTAGGCAGAAGCTTTAAATGTCATTGTGTGGTTAGCAATGTTTCCTTTGTCTTGCTTTGACAATCATGAAAACATTGAGATGGAATCTTGCTTTGCCTGGATCCCACAGAACAGTCTAGGTTAATGATAGAACATTAGGGTGAATGATAAGCATTTGTGGTTTTAAGCCACTGAGATTTGGGTTGTGTTTTTGTTTGTTTGCTTTTATTACTGTAGCATAACTTAGCCTATGCCAGTTGACAAAGTACATGTTAAAAAGTCTGGGTTAGAACAATTGGACAAGAAAAAGAAATAAAAGGCACCCAAACTGGAAAAGAAGAAATTATTTCTGTTCACAGATGACATGATCTTATATGTAGAAACCCATAAAGAAATCAATTTTTAAAAAACTGTTACAACAAAGTTCAGCAAAGTTTTAGAATACCAAATCAACATGGAAAAATTAGTTGCATTTCAAAACACTAACAATGACCAATCCAAAAAAAAAAAAAAAAAAGATGAAGAAAATCCAGTTTACTATAGCTCAAAAAGGATAAAATGCTTAGGAGTAAACATAAGGAGGCAAAAGACTTGTACACTGAAAATTCCAAAACGTTGCTGAAAGAAATCAAAGATAACAAAGAAATGGAAAGACATCCTGTGCTTGTAGATTGGAAGACTCAATACTGTTAAAATGTCTGTGCTCCCCAAAGCTATCTACAGATTCAATGCAATCTCTCAAAATCCCAATGACATTTGTTTGCAGAAATGGGGGGGGGGGGGGAATGCTGAAATTTATGTGGATTCGCAAGGGATCCAAATAGCCAAAACAATCTTGAAAAAGAATAAAGTTGGAGGCCTCACACTTCCTGATTTCAAAACATATTATGAAGGAATAGTAATCAAGACAGTGTTATTCTGACATAAAGACATATATAGACCAATGGAACAGGATAAAGAGCCCAGAAATAAACCCTTGCATAGATTGCCAAGTTATTTTCAACAAGGGTGCCAAGACTACACAATAGTCAAAGGACAGTCTTCAACAAATGGTTTTGGGAAAACGATATCCACATGCAAAAGAGTGAAGTTAGACTGTTAATTTACACTATGTACAAAAGTTAACTCAAAATGGATTAAAGACCTAAACATTAAGACCTAAAACCCTAAAACTGGAAGAAAACATAGGGGAAAAACTTCAGAATATTGGATTTGGCAATGGTTTCTTTGATATGACACCAAAAGTGTAGTCAACAAAGGCAAAAATAGTCAAATGGGACTGTGTCATACTTAAAAGCTTCTTTGTATCAAAAGAAACGAGTGAAAAGGCAACCTATGGAATGGGAGAAAATATTTGGAAATCATGTATCTGATGAGGTTATTAAAATCCAGAATTTATAAGGAACTTATACAACTCAACAACAATAAAACAACCCAATTTAAAAATGGGCAAAAGAATAGACAATTTTCTGAAAAAGATATACAAATAGCTGACAAGCTCATGTAAAGATGCTCAACATAAGAGAAATGCAAATCAAAAGCACGAGATAGCATCTCACACCCATTAGGATGGCCACTATCAAAAGAACAAAAAACATGTTGGAGAGGATGTGGACAACATCCTAGTAATTGGAACACTTGTGCGCTGTTGGTGGGAATGTGAAATGGTACAGCCAGTATGAAAAACAGCGTGGTGGTTCTCAAAAAGTCAAAAATAGGGGCCGGCCTGGTGGTTCAGGTGGTTAGAGCTCCATGCTCCTAACTCCGAAGGCTGCCGGTTCAATTCTCACATGGGCCAGTGGGCTCTCAACCACAAGGTTGTCAGTTCAATTCCTCGACTCTCGCAAGGGATGGTGGGCAGTGCCCCCTGCAACTAAGATTGAACAGGGCACCTTGAGCTGAGCTGCCGCTGAGCTCCCGGATGGCTCAGTTGGTTGGAGCGCGTCCTCTCAACCACAAGGTTGCCGGCTCAACTCCCGCAAGGGATGGTGGGCAGCGCCGCCTGCAACTAGAAACGGCAACTGGACCTGGAGCTGAGCTGTGCCCTCCACAACTAAGACTGAAAGGACAACAACTTGAAGCTGAACGGCACCCTCCACAACTAAGATTGAAAGGACAACAACTAGACCTGGAAAAAAGTCCTGGAAGTACACACTTTTCCCCAATAAAGTCCTGTTCCCCTTCCCCAATAAAATCTTAAAAAAAAAAAAAAAAGTCAAAATAGAATTACCATAATCTGGCAATCCCACTTCTAGCCAATTGAATTCAAAGCAGAATCTCAAAGAGACATTTGCACACTCATGTTCATGGTAGCTTTATTCACAATAACCAAGAGGTGGAAGCCATCCAAATATCCCAAATATCCATTGACAGCTGAGTGGATAAAATATGGGATATACATACAGTGGAATGGTATACAGACTTTGAAAAGAAGGAAATTCTGTCACATGCTACAACATGGATAAACTTCAAGGACATTATGCTAAGTGAGTAACCCAGTCACAAAAGGACAAATACTATGTAATTCCACTCATCTAAAGTAGCTAAAATCATAGTGATAAAGTAGAAAGGTAGTTGCCAAGTGTAGAAGAGAGGAGGGAAGGGGAATTAGTATTTAGTAGATACTGAGTTTCAGTTTTGCAAGATGAAAAAGTTCTAGAGCTCTGTTGCACAACAATGTAAATATACTTAACACTATGAACTGTACACTTAAAAATGATAAAAATGGTAAATTTAATGTGCTTTTTACTACAAAAAAAATATGAGATCAAAGCATGCATGGTGAGAAATGAAAGATTAACTATAAAAGGAAGTCACACACCATTAAGAGCCGCTTCTTTGTGTGCTGTAGTCCTGTGGGACTCGTGGGCACAACGCTGGTTGGTTTTCAGAGCTAGGTGTTGTGGGGACCCATCCTTGGTTTGGGAGCCTTAAAAGTGTGGGTGCTAGATGTGTGGTCCAAAGCCTCAGCTCCTCAGGGAGAGGCTGGGAGTTGGGGGTTCCCTTCCAATTGTATGGTGCTATACTGAGGGTGAGGTTCATGGTGAGAATGTGTCTCAGCCTTTCCTAGCCATTTTGAGGTAAGGATTTTCTCATTTTGCCCGATGTGTAGGAGTCACTCAACTAATTTCTGGATTTCTCTCAAGAGGGAATTGCTCTGTGCGTAGCTGTACATTCTGTGGGTCTGTGGGAGGAGGAACATTCAGGAGCCTCCTGTGTCACCATCTTGGTCCCTCTCCTTAGGAAATACATGCTGAATGCTTAGGTGTGAAGGGTCACACTATCTTCAAGTAACGTTTTAACGGTTTGGGAAAAAAGGTAGACTGACAGGCGGGAAAGAGAGAAAGAGGGAGAGAATGTAGCAAAACATTAACAAATGCTGTGCCTAGATGAAGCGTATAGGGGTGTTTATTTACTATTCTTACAACTTTTCCGTAGGCTTGGCATTTTTCAAAATAAAACATTTGGTGAAAAAATAAGATACAGTAGAGAGAAAAGATAACTGACACAAGCGTGTCAAGAGCTGGGCTCTAGACCATAAAGGACAGGATTAACTTGGGAAAGAAGAGCCACTCAAACTAGAGGATAGGAGGCAGGTATGGCTGTCAGTAAAGATTAGTGTGTGGGTGTGTGAGCAGAAGTTGGAGGAGTTTGCGCCTACTCATCTCAACTCTGTGAAGTTGAAAGCAAGGCCATGTATTGAGAGACAAGGCTTGGGGTAGTGGTGAAGAATTTAAATAGCTACTGTAGTGAATGGGAGAGGTCAGTGACATATAAAATAATGACAACGTAATGTGGAGAACCCAAGCAAGATTGCAGAACCTGAATTAGCAGGGGCACCAATTGGGTGTTACGTGGTTTCTCCAGAACCATTCAACAAAAGACAGTGAATGGGTCGAATGAGCTACAGTTGGGCAATTACAGGGCAAATACAAAAGTAGAACAATGAGTTGAAAATGTGTGCAAGATATGGAATTGACGTAACATATGCATAGGTTCAGGAATTGATAGGAAAAAATTGATAGGAAAGTGAAATCTTGAGAGGTGTGGTAACCTGGGGGGAAAGGAATCAGTCAAAGGACTGAAAGCTCAAGAAGGTTGATGAACACATATATTAAAAATTAGGCGGTGGCCGGTTAGCTCAGTTGGTTAGAACATGGTGCTAATAACACCAAGGTTGCCAGTTGGATCTTAAGGGCCATCCAGTTCCTGAACTATATTCCAGTGTCTGGGAGGCCCATACTTACAGCCCTTGTTGCAATGCCAAATGGGGTTCCTGAGTTTCAACGGGGCCCAACTGTGTGTCTGAGATTCCTGTTTCCACATGTATCCTTAGAATATATATATATATATCTGCAGGTTTCAGTTAGGATGCTTCCAGTGCAAGTAACAGAAATCCTAACTCAGTTTACCTAAAGAAGGAAATGCATCTCAAGTAACAGGAATTTCAAAGATAGTGCCCCTTTATGCACGGCACAGTCGGAACTGAAGCTCCACCTCCCTCAGCTCTGACCTTCTCCCTCTGTCGGCTTGGTCCCCAAAGCCCCCATTTGGCTGTAAAGAGCAATTGTAGCAACATACCTCTTGTTCACAATCATTGGAGAGAAAGAGGGCCTCTTCCCCGGCCATCTAATGAAAATCCTTCCCTTCAGTGCGATTGTGCCAAAGTTGGAGAAATGCCCATTTTTGGATAGCCCAAGAAATGCCATGTGCTCATTAGGTTAAGCCAGAATCTCTGAACCAATAAATGGCAAGGGGGGTAATATTACTATGATTGACTTAAATTAATTGGGGTGTACTCTTGGAGCTGGAGACAGTTTGCTTTTTCTGAGTAACGTGAGATAGGTAAGGGGAGATGTGCACACCTGAACAAAATTGGTATGTTTATCAAGACGGAAGAAGGAAGGGAACGATGTTCTGTAGGCAAACAATAGTGTTCACTACACCTCATTCTCAAACACTCAAGCCTGAATGTTTGAGGTGGAACTATACACAGTAGAGCTATGTTTCAGAGTGGAAGATGAGTGTTTGAACAGTAGTTTTTCTGTTTTCCTCAACTCACCCACCTTAATATTCCTCCATTCTCCTATAATTTTCCAATGTAGAAATATGTAATACTTCATACATTCGAAGGTATACATTTATACTATTTAAATATATATTATGGTATTTAAAATGTATACCTTTGTATGAAATAATTGTGTAATAGATAATATAAAATATTGCATATATAGAATATATTTAAGGCATAAAGAATATTACCAAAATGAGCACCCTTGCATCCATAATGTGATTTAAGAAAATGAATATTACCTATAACTTTGAAGCTTTCTGTCTATAGTAGTCCTCTCTGATACAGTCCCTTCCCTCAACTCCTCCCCACCTCTGAGGTTACCGCTGTCCTGCTTTTTATATCTGTCACCCTGTTGATTTTCATTATAGTTTTACCCATTACCTGTATACCTTAATAATATGTTTGTAACGTGTGTATTTTGAGCTGCCTATAAATGAAATCATGCTGTGTATATAGTCTTTTTGTTGTGGTAAAATGTACATAACAAAATTTATCATTTTAACCATTTTTGAGTGTACAATTCAGTGGCGTTGAGTACATTTGCAATATTGTGCAACCATCACCACCATCCAACTCCAAAAAAATTTTTTCCCCAAACTGAAACTCTGTTAACCCATTAAACAATAACTGCCGATTCCCCCCTTCCTCCAGCTGCTGTGCATCATGATTCTGTTTTTTTGTCTCCTTACATTTAACAACTCTAGGTGCCTCATGTAAGTGGAATCATACAGTATTTTTTTTTTTGTGACAGCCTTATTACATTTAGCATAATGTTCAAGATTCATCCATGTTGTAACATGTATCAGAATTTCCTTTCTTTTAAGGCTGAATAATATTCCAGTGTACATACATACCATGTTTTGTTTATCCATTATTCTGGCAATGGACACTTGGGTTGCTTCCACCTTTTGGCTATTGTGAATAATGCTGCTATGAACTTGGGTACATGCTTTCAATTCTTTTGGGTATTTACCCAGTAAAAATAGTCTTTTGCAACTTTCTCAAAAAGAGCAAAAAGCTAAGTTTGTGAGATTCATCCATTTTAATATGTGTAGCTTTAGTTCTCTCACTGTAATTGTTGTGTGATATTTCATTGTATGAGTATTAAACAATTTGTTTTCCATTCTCGTATAGATGATCATTTAAGTTGTTTCTAATTTTTGCTATTACAAACAGGGCTGCATTCTTTTACATGCCTCCTGTACATATGTACAAAAGTATCTCTAGTCCAAGATAGATACTTAGAAGTGAAATTGTGTCATAAGGCATCGTATACATTCAGCCATATCAGATATTACCAAATTACTCTAAGTATACATCTGTACGCCCATCAACAGTGTATGAGAGTTTCTCTTGCTCAGTAGTCTCACTAGAACTTGGTATTGTCAGTGGATTGTCCAGCATCCACTCTCTTCCTTTAATGATAATTCTCATGCATTTCAGCTACTTTTCCTAGGTATTTCCCTACCTTCCTTGCAGTAAAGCATGGCCAACCAAGTTGTAGCCAACAGGATGTAACTTAAAGTTATTTGTATCTCTTCTAGATCACGACCTTAAAAGGCATGCTCCTTAAATGGTGTGCTACTCTAACCCATTCTTCCTCTCCAAGGCTAGATGCAGATTAGATGGCAGGAGCCAGAGCTCAGAGATGGAAGCTTTATTATGTTGAAGATGACAATTTTGGACTTCTTTTTTCTGAACTGTTCTGTGACTGAAAAATGAACTATTATTTTGTTTAAGCCACTGTACTTTAGTGTCTCATTGTAACAGCAACTTAGACTGCATCCTAATTAATACATTTGTTCTTTGATTTTAAAGTCATTCCCAGTGTACCCTTGCTCAGAAAGCCTGTTTATTCTCTATCAAGATAATTTTGGTGATGTTCTTTTTGCATTTGACCTGTGTTGATAAACTCCTTTTTATGCCCCTTGTCTTAGAGGACATTCGCCTGGAAATGGTGGCTCTTCCCCAGGGTAGTGGATATTTATTACTTTTGCTTGCCTACATCTTCTCTGTCTTCCTCATAGTACCTAGACTTTTTTTTTTTGGAGTGTCACATTTCCCCAAATTGTGTGCAGTTATATTTGGATTTGGATCAGAGTGCCCAGCCTTTTCACTATAAAAGCTGAAGGGAACACTAGAGGCTCCTTCTTCCAGATCCTTTCTCTTACCAATCCATATAGCTGAGAAGACATTGAGTGATTAAAGGGGGGAAAAAAGAGTTGAACTTTGTTTCTTACAGCATTCAGAGCTTTGACGGTAGAATAACTCCTGCTTTGGCTTTTTCCTGCTCCTAGACTTAGTTAATATGCCTTTCTTGTCTATTTTGTGACTTCCACAATATTTTCCCATACATTTCAAGTTTTAGCATTACTATGGAAAACTTCCAAAGAATTATAATGGATACAACCATCTTCAAGTTCCAGGCTCTCCTAATCTGTGCAGACCCATTGGCAGTGGTTGGAAGGACTGACCTCATGCAATTGAGATTACTTATGAACACCTATGAGTTTCTTTAAGAGAAAATGAGAACATGACTCGACGTAAGAACATCCAAACCTGTAGAGAATTTTGTAAGAGTTTATTTCAACCCAAATGACAACGTGCTGGGAAGCAAGATTGCAAATGCTCCAGAGAATGAGTTTTTCAGTTTCTTTTATACATTTGGAATTAAGGAGGGAACTAGTAAGATTACATGAAGGTGAGAGAAAGTAAGGTGGGGAAATCTCTATGATTGGATTACAAGATTGTGTAATCTAGTTGACAAGATTATGTGTTCCCTTGAGGGTGCTTATGCCTGTTTGTGAAATTCACTTGAGTTGTTGCATGTAGTTACAATTCCTTCATTCTCATTCCTGGTTTTTATTCCATTGTATAAATATACCACAATTTGATTATCCATTCTAATGTAGGTAGACATTTGGGTTGATTTCCAGTTTCAGCCATTAGAAATGCTGCTGCTATGAACATTCTTGTACATGTCTTCTGGTGAACACATGTATGTATTTCTGTTGGTTATATGCCTAGGAGTGGATTTCCTGGGTCATAGGTAATGGGTCTCTTTAGCTTTAGTAGATACTGCCAAATAGTATTTCAAAATGGTCATCCCAATTTATACTCCCACCAGCAATGTGTGAGAATTCCATTTGTTCCACTCCTTGACTTGCAGCTGCATAACTCTAATCTCTGTCTTCACATTACATGACATTACAAGTTTCACATGTCCATCTTCTCATAAGGGTACCAGTCATATTGGATTGGGGCCCACCCTACTCTGTTATGACCTCATCTTAACTAATTGCACCTGCAGCAACCCTATTTCCAAATATGGTCATATTCTGAAGTACTGGGGGTTAGGAATTAAAACATATCTTTTTTTTTTTGGGGGGGGAACACAATTCTACCTGTATGTGATGGTAGTGGGCACCTATTCTCGATCTCAGTGGTAAAACTTTCAACTTTTCACCATCAAGTATGATGTTTGCTGTAGTTTTTATAGTAGGTACTCTATAAGATTAAGGAAGTTCCCTTTAATTTCTGGTTTGCTAAACTTTTGATGATGAAATTTATTTATTTTTTCCTTTTGTTACTATAGTAAAATTTATTTTTTTATTACTATAGTGAAATTTATTTTTTGTTTATTTCCTTTTGTTTATTACTATAGTAAAATACATGTATTTATTTTTCAAAACAATTTCAGTTGACTGTACTAAAAATACAAGTAACTGGGATTTCTGAGTTGAATAATGTTCTGTTTTTTTATCTGGGTGCTCATTACACAATTGTGATTAGTTTGTGAAAATTCACTAAGCTGTACACTTATGATGTGTAATTTTATGTATACATGTTATACTTAAATAAAGTTTTAAAAACAACTAAATTCCTATTTAAGAATAAGAAGCTCTTTCTTCTAAAGGATACTCAGATGTCCCACTTTGCATTCACATCCACCTTTTAACAGAGGTGAGGATCTGGGTTGCTAATATGGAAGCAAGGTCAAATCTTTAAGTGTTGCACAACTTTAAGTGTTGACACATTTAATATTCTCAGAGTTAGGTAGTGTTTTCAGAATTCAGTGTGTATTAGCTTTATTTTTCAGTGATTCATTCAAGCCAAAGGAGTTCGTGTTTAGTATTACACTGAGAGATTGCATTATTTTCTAGATCCTCCTCTCTGGACAATCTTTGTATTTGTTCTTGGTTATCTTTGCTTTAGCTGAGATTCTTCAACATGAGTATTTATGTATTGAGTTATTCTAAAGAATTCCATTTATATCTTTTTACAACTGCAGATGTCTTTCATATGCCTGCAGGGATTGGTGTAGTCTTACATTGTCTACAAAACACATTTTCACCCTTCACAGATTTGTTCCCAATTGAGTTTTTTTTGTCATAATTGAATTGAGTCTATTCATTTAATTTGAGAACTGACATCTTTCCAATTTTTCCTCTTTTCATTCAGACCATGGTAAACCTCTCCATTATTTCAAGTCTAATTTTATCCCACTCGGATATGATTTTGTACGGTTCTGTAGTTTTCTTTGTATAAATTGTACATATTTCTTATTGGAGTTACTTCTGTTTGCTTCATGGTTTGTTTGTTTTTGCTGCTGTTGTTGCTATTGTGAATGGAACCCTTTTTTTTTCCATTCAAAAATGAACCCATGGAGCGATAGGATCTCTGCCACCCCTTTCAGCTGTGAGACTCTATGGTTCCTCGGTTGTATGAGAACATTCTACTCGCACCTACGGTATTCGAACCTGAAGGAAGATGGCAACCGAGAGTCTCCAAGCAAAGGGTCGCTCTATCTCGCCTTTGTTCTCCTCTCTGTGGCTACTGCGCAGGCGTAGTCACCCAGTACCGACCCCGCCTTCCCTGTCGCGGGCCCTCCTCGGTAGCGCCGGCGCACTGGCGCGCTCCGTTTACACGCTCCGGGGCCTGTAGGCGCCGCGAGTTCCGGCTGTCGCCGCCGCCGCCGCAGCTCCTGGAGGTCAGTTGCGACGAGTAACGGCGCCAGGACGAGCTGTGCGCTTTCTTCTCCGATATGTACCCGAATTGGGGCCGATATGGCGGGAGCAGCCACTATCCGCCTCCGCCGGTCCCGCCGCCACCTCCGGTGGCGCTTCCTGAGGCCTCGCCCGGGCCCGGGTATTCGAGCTCGACGACTCCAGCGGCCCCCTCCTCCTCCTCGGGCTTCATGAGCTTCCGCGAGCAGCACTTGGCGCAGCTCCAGCAGCTGCAGCAGATGCACCAGAAGCAAATGCAGTGCGTGCTCCAGCCCCATCACCTTCCTCCGCCCCCCCTGCCGCCCCCGCCGGTGATGCCGGGGGGCGGCTATGGAGACTGGCAGCCACCGCCGCCACCGATGCCCCCGCCACCTGGGCCGGCCCTCAGCTATCAGAAGCCGCAGCAGTACAAACACCAGATGCTCCACCACCAACGAGACGGGCCTCCTGGTTTGGTTCCCATGGAGCTGGACTCTCCCCCTGAGTCACCCCCAGTACCGCCGGGGTCTTATATGCCCCCGTCTCAATCTTACATGCCCCCACCCCAGCCGCCACCCTCGTATTACCCCCCGGCCTCGTCTCAGCCCTACTTGCCTCCGGCTCAGCCGTCCCCTTCTCAGTCCCCACCTTCCCAATCCTACCTGGCGACCACCCCTTCTTATTCTTCCTCTTCCTCCTCGCAATCCTATTTGAGCCATTCCCAGTCTTACTTGCCCCCTTCTCAGGCATCTCCTTCCCGCCCCTCCCAGGGCCATTCTAAATCCCAGCTACTAGCTCCACCACCGTCCACCCCTTCTGGGAATAAGACAACTGTCCAGCAAGAACCTTTGGAGAGTGGAGCCAAGAACAAGAATTCTGAACAGCATCAAGCTGCCCCTGAGCCAGATCCTTCTAAGATGACTCCACAGGTAAGAAAAGCGTGTACCTGATCCGCATCTTTTCACCTGGAGGGCCCTAAGTGAGCAGGCCTGGGGCTTGAACACAGCGCTTAGTCTAATTCCAACACGCTATGACTAGCTAATTTACACTCCACAGGATCCCATGAGTCCGAGGTATGACTGCCCAGCTTTTTAATTGGTTAAATGTAGATTACTCAAAGAACAGTGTTTGAAGGTGTTTCTAGACACCATAGAGTAGTGAGGTGGCTCAAGAGTTACTTTTCAGATACATTCCTTGGTTTCCTTTGACCAACCTCCCACATTTTGCTGGTGTTGCAAAGGGCTTTGTTTCTACATTGTATTTTAAACTAAAACTTCCATTTAAGAGGCAGCATAAAAAAAGAAGCTTCTGAAAGGGGTGACACTTGAAATGCATATAAACTTTAGGGCCAGTAAGTTTCTTTAAAAAATTTTTTTAGGGTTCACTGATAGTGTCAGCTTCTTGAATTAAGAAGTCTAATCAACTGAAGGATAGAAGTCTTGTTCTTATCAGGAGCATCCTAATTGTGCTTCCAGGTGCATTCACAGTACACGTTTGAGCCTTTGAGGAGTCTGTTGGTCATTTAAGAAATTGACCCATTCATGCTTTTCTCACATCACTTAAAGATTTGAAGACATGACCAGTTTGCTGCATTGCATTGTTAACCATTCCCTCCAGAGTAACAGCCTTGGAATTTTGCCAAGGTAAAAAAAAAAAAGAAAAAAAAATTTGGTGATACCCCTTCACTCATGGAAGAACCATTCATCTAAACTTCTGTTTGGAGTGATGTTTCCCACAGAACGGACAAAGATTGATAGGATGGCAGTAATAAATGAATTCCTTCCCTAAGAAGGAAGATAGAACTAAAGTAGGATAAACCATTTCTTAGGATTTCTTGCACACTTTTAGCAATTACCAATCTACCTAAGGTTGCCTTATGAGAAAAGAGAATCTTTTAATCTACACTTAAATTTACATATAAAAGATTTCCAGAAGATAGGGAGGCAGTATTCTAATTTGACAGAGGTTTGGCTTTAGAAATTAAGAATAGAAGCAAGTTGTTTTAAGTAAGCAAGATGTACTTGGCACACCATCAGGAGAAAACACTTAAGATGCTGGGGTAAAACAGTAGAATAAGGGATTCTGTTGGCTTACCCCAAAGCCCCATCCCACCAGGTTGTTTCCCCCAGATTCCTCTATTATAGAGATAGAATTTGTCTGCTTTCCCACCCCACTCTGAAATTTTCAGTGTTTTTGTTGTCACTCTCAGAGTTAGTCCAAGCCGAAATATGACATTTATATTTTCGTCTCGACTAGACTTTTTTCTGGCCTTTGAGAGGCAAATGAATTGGTTTTTTGGGTGGGGATCAGACCTGTCCTTAATATAAATTCTATGAGCACTGCTTTTGCTTTTCTACCTTTGTACCCATTCTGTAGTGAACTTCTTTTAGTGCTCTGACTATTCAGTGCCTCCAGTTCTTTGGTGAAAGCAGGAAAGAAAGTGGTCAGAAGATGAGGCTTGAGAGGTATGAATGGGCCAGATCACGAATGGCCTTGTAAACCTGTATCAGCTTTCTTACCTCTGTCTAGAATTCATCCCACTTCCTCAACCCTATTTTCCCCCTTATAGTTGTATTGCTTTCAAGGCACATCTCAAATATCTAGGTCTCTGTGAAGCCAAGCCATCTGGTTTCTGTTTTTCGGATTGTAAGTCCCTTGCAGACAGGGACTACTTCATTCATCTTTTTGTCCCCTGTAGGACCTAGGACAGTGCCTTGAAAATTGTAGGCTCTCCACAAAGATTTGTTGAATAAGAGACAAGAGTTGTCATGTTCTAGACTTAGGGTACTTTGGTTTATCAGATGACGTACACTTTCTTCATGCCAGTGCCAATCTCTGACAAATAACCCCTCTGCATATTTATTATCTTTCGGTTCATATTTTATTTTTGGAAAATGTCACTTAAAATTTTTATGGTGAAAGATTTTAAATATACAGACGGGACCTCTTATGTGCAGTTTTCTTTCCACGGTTTAAATTAGCCAGTCAACCGCTGTCCAAAAATATTAAATGGAAAATTCCAGAAATGCTTAGTGTAGCATGCTGTTCTGAGTAGCGTGATGAAATCTTACTCCATCCTGTGAAGGTATTTTGCTCCATCCTGTTACATCCCATCTGGGATGTGAACCATCCCTTTGTCCAGCATATCCACCCTGTATCCCAGCTACCCACCAGCCAGTCCATTAGTAACGCTCTCATTTGTCAGATCAACTTGCAGTATTGCAGTGCTTGTGTTCAAGTAACCCTGTTTTAGTTAATAATTGCCCCAAATGCAAGAGTAATGATGCTGGCAATCTGGTTATGCCAAAGTGAAGCCATAAAGTGCTTCCTTCAAGTTAAAAGGTGAAAGTTCTCGACTTAATAAGGAAAGAAAAAAATTGTAGGCTTAGGTTGCTAAGATCTATGGTAAGAATGAACCTTCTATCTGTGAAATTGTGAGGAAGGAAAAAGGAATGCGTGGTAGTTTGCTGAGAGAGATGACAGTCACATAATTTTTATTACAACAGTATATTGTAATTGTTCTCTATTATTAGTTGTTGTTAATCTCTTAACTGTGCCTAGTTTATAAATTAAGTTTATTATAGTATATATGCATAGGAAAAAAACATGGTCTACATAGGGTTCGGTACTATCTGCAGTTTTAGGCATCCACTGGGCGTTTTGGAATGCATCTCCCGTGGATAGGGGGACTACTGTAAACAAGAGTAGATAGAGAAAATGGCATGATTACCCCCATAAACCCATCTTTCACATTCAACAACTGTCAAGATTTTGCCGTATTTACCTCACCTATGCCCTTTTCATTGTTCCTGCTGAAATGTTTTAAAGCAAATTTAGATCTCATGTTATTTCATCCCTACATTCTTAGACACCTAAAAAAAAAGGACCTGTGCTAAGGTAAATACATTTTAATGCCTAACAAAATTAACAGTTTCTTTGTATCATCTAATATCTGATCCATTCAGATTTCCCGTTTCTCATACTAATGGAATTAAAAATAATTCCTTGATATCTATGCTGAACTTCTCCAATGGATTTAATAATGTTTTGTTGATTTGTTCAAATCAGGATCTAATATAGACATTTTGGAACAGGATAGTCTTTGTTATGGGGCTGTCCTCTAGGATGTTCAGCAGCATCTCTGGCCTCTACCTACTAAATGCCAGTAGAAGCCCCGAGTTGTGACAACCAGAAATGTTTCCAGACATTGCCAAATATCTCCCAGGTGGGCAAAACCACCCTTAGTTGAGAACTCCGGATTTAGATCAGTTTCTCGGATTCTTTTTCTATCTCATGCCATTGAACTTGATGAAAAAGCTGTGTCGTTGTCCTGTAGAATGTCCCACATTCTGGATTTGTCTGCTGCTTCGTGGTGTCATTTAACTTGTTCCTCTCTCTTCCATGGTTTTTGTAAACTAGAAGTGAACTCTGAAGCCTTCTCAGAGTTAAGCTCACCTTTCTTTAAGTAGGTGTGCTTTATAATCTAGGTGGTGCTGTGTGCTTCGTTCACATCCATTTGGGATGCACTCAGTGCCTGGTTGTCCCACTGATGGTGGTGCCAAGATTGATCAGGGGGTGACAGTGTGGTCCCTCCACTGTAAAGCTGTCCATCAGTCTTACATCTAATGTTTCCTCTAGTGGTTCGTCCATTGATTATCTTTGCCTAAGCGATTATGTCTTTATTAGAGGTTATAACATGGTGATTTTTTTCCTGCCATTTCTTCTACATTTATTATATGTAATTCTGTAAAGAAAAACATTCACTCATGAACTAGGACTATTTAATTGGAAATATAGTTGGTATAGGTAAGACAGGATACATGCTTGGTATTCTCCCATTTAGTTTCTAGTTTTCAGAGTAAAGTGTTGGTGATTTAATGGAATATGTCTTTTTTCTTTTTTCCTCCCCCTTTCTTCCGCCTTCCCTCCCACTCTGGTTCAAGCCGTTGTTTCTCAGTCTAGTTGTGTAGGACACAGCTCCCTGGCCCATGTTGGTATTATGAGCCTTGCGCTGCCCGCCGGCTGAGGCGGTTAATCGACGGTCAGCAGCTCACGGCATCTCGCGCCGGCTGCAGAATGTGTTTTTTTCCAAGAATTAAATTTTCTGTGTGTTTAATGGACTGACTAGGTAAAGTGCATACTAACCTTTGTTCATGAATTGTGATTTTTATTTATGCTTTTATTCTCAAAACTTATTTAGGAAAAGCTGTTGGCTTTGATTAGAGTTTTTAGTCATTTATTTAATGTTCGAGTATTTACAGAATAGCAACTGTGTGCCAAGTACTGTGCTTAGTACTGGAGATGAAATGGTGAATAAGACAGACATGGTACCTGCCCTCATTGATTTATTCTGATGTGGGGGAGGGGAACAAAGACATTTATTAAGTAACTAAGGGAAGTACAGGGTTCTGGGGGATTATAAAATATAAAATATCACTAGGTTGTTCCCTAAGGAATGGGAGAAAGGGGCAGTTTTTTAGCTCACCATTATATTTATTCACAGTGCCTTGCCTAGGGTCTAGCACATAGGTGGAGAACAAATATTTTTTAAATGTTTGAGTATAGTGGACATTCTAACCTAATTGAAAAGCCCTCTCTTTGTAAGTGATATTTAAGTGAAACCTAAAGAATGGGTAGGAATTAACCAGATACGAGTTCAAAGAATTAAGTTCAGTAGGGCTTACTGAAAGCTCAGGGTGGCAATGGTAGACACAAACCAGAGGGGGAAGGACCTGTGAGGACTCTATCTTAAGGGCAGGAGGAAGCCAGTGAAAGATTTTGTACAGGCAAATGTGACAGATTGGCATTTGTGAAAGCTCACTCAGCTTGCATTGTGGAGAGTGGAATCAAAAGGCGCAAGAGTGATTCAAAGAGAATAGTTAATAAATAATTTAGGTAAAAGATGATAATGGCTTGGATTTAGGTGGTGATTGTGGGGATGGAGAGAAGTGGAAAGGCTGGAGAAATGCTTAGGCGCTGGACTCCAGTTGGAGATTGAGTAGTAGTGGAGAGGGAGGCATCAATGGTGATTCCTGGGTTTCTGGGATAGGCTGCTGGGTGGATGGTGGTCCCGTTTATAAATAAAATAGGAAACCCTAGAGGAGGCAGAAGAACAGGTCTGGGGATGGGGGGGGGATGAGTTAAATTTTAGACCTGCTGAGTTTCAAGTTATTGAGACTTATATAAGAGTCCAAATAGAGATGTCCAGTGGAAAGTTAGGTATAGATGTGGAATCGAGGAGCGAGATACGGGAGATACGATAGATTTGTGAGTCATCCGCAAAACAATGGTATTTGAAGGCACAGAAATAGAACAGGTTTCCCAAGGAGTGTACAGAGTAAGAATCGCAGTATCTAAGGGAACCAGTGGAAGGAAAGCCAAATAGGAAGATGGAAATCAGGACAGTGCAGTGGCACACAGGTGAAGAGAAGACTGTTTCTAGGAGGAGGGAGTGGTCAGCTGTGTCACGTACTGCTGAGAGGTCAAGCAAAATAAAGACGGTGAGTTACCTTTTGCACATACTGACATGTAGATTATTGTTGACCTTGGCAGGAGCAGTTTCATAGTGACTGAAGCCATATTGCATTGATTTGAGGAGTGATGGAAGGTGAGGAAATGGGGATGGTGAGTATAGACAACTCTTTCCAGAAGTTTAACTGAAGGAGAGAGAGAGAATGAGGGCAGGAGCTGGAGGAAGAGGTGAAGTAAAAGAGTTTATTTTTTGTTGTTATTTTTAAAATGGACAGATTATCTGGTGACCTTAATTTCCGGGAGTAGAATGTGAACCTCAAAAATACTGAAAATAAATATATTTTAAATAAATTTTTTAAATGGAAATCCAATGCATTAGTTAGTATTTTATCAGGTTCTCTTCCTACCCCATTTTGCTTTAGGATATAAGACATAGTACCTTTAGTGTTACAGACATTTATCATAATCAACCTGCATAGGAAAGGCCTCCAAAATTAATCTTTACAAGTCAGTCTCTCTTTGCCCCTCTGTCTTCCTCTCCCTTACCTCTCTTTCTCTCTTTCACTCTCCTTTATATTTCCCTACTTGGAGAATTATTTAGCACCTAGTTCATAGCTAGTATACCAATAGGAAGTGGTCAGTAAGTGCTTGGTGAGTAAATTAGCACATTTTTTAGTAATATTTGTGACAAATAGTTCTTACGTTCTTACTTTTTAACTCCCTTCATTCAGTCTCTTTAAATGTGACACATGCTCTGATTTTCCTCAGTCTGTGAACTAACATCCCGTATGAGATGGAGTTGTCCGATACGATGGGATGCTCCGAAGAACTGAGTAATACTACGTAGGCAGTTCAGCCTCATTAGCAAGTCCAAGCAGATTTTTATTCTTTGTGAAATAAAGATAAATCACCCTTCTCATGGTCACTGAGGACATTTTTGAATGATGTCATCATTATTCATTTGTAGAGCTTGAAAAATGTGCTGAAGCCTAATCCTAGGAATGAATTATTAGGTTGGTGCTAAAGTAATTGCGGTTTAAAAGCTTAAAAATAAAGGCAAAAACTGCAATTACTTTTGCACTAATCTAATAGATCTGGTTTCTGCTTTTTGGGGTCATTGAAATTGACCTACAGTGCATACTATGGGTAAACCAGCAAGTGCTTGCGCGCCGAACATGGTTCTTAACCCTAGAGCAGGTCTAAGACAAAGATGGGAAGCAGGAGAATAAGTGTGGTGCAAACTGATAAAGAATCTAAGATCTGTACAGTTTTCATATCTGTAGCCGTTGGCTTCTAGTTTGTGACAGATAGTTTGCATCTTTGTATCTTTTGGTGATGGTTTCAAAGCAACTCAAAAAAAAAAGAAACTTTTAGCATCTATTTGAAAGAGACTGGGTTTATTATCTTTTTTAAGCTGAAAGATAAACCTGTTGCTATTTTCATAAAATAATAGAAGAAAGTTGTAAATGATTTAATACTGCATTAATGTTGACTGTCATGGTCAGTGTGCTTTTTTTAATGTTAAATAGTAAAAGTAATTAATCCTGGGAGCCGATGATTATGTGTATGATAACTTAAAACAAAAAAACCCAATCATGACTCACACTTCAAGATGGAGTTAACGAGATGAAATTTATTCTTGTCAGTGGATTGGAGCAAGTTTCAGGTCATAGTAATGAGTGGCTTAGAAGGGAAGTCTTCAGTTGGTCAGCAACCATTTATTGATATCCTACTTTGACATAAAAAAGCATGAGAGCATCTCTCTCCCAAGAAAATTACATTCTATGAGTGAAAAAATGGCTAACAAAATAGTATGTTAAGTGAGAAAAGAGTATACATTATATATATTTTACGCATCTCTTTTCATGTGGAAAATTAGAGACGTGTACAGGAAAATATTAGCAATATAAGAAATCCTGGTTACCCAAAGATAATGAATCACAGTGAATGCAAGTAAAATGAATCCACTTAACGTAGCCACTAAGAGTTTATTGTAAAAAGTAAAAAATTTGATTTGGGACATAATCTTGAAAAAACAAAGCTGAAAAATCAAGGAATAGCTGAGTCTTAGAATGAACAAAGAATAAAGTATAGATTATGTTTCTGTACTATAATTTTGGTGACAAAATTATATGACAACATTATATATCATTTTTTATTTTTGGATATATTGAAAAAAAAATTTGAGGGCTTTATCAATTTTCCCAGGGGCTGTTTTTCAACCTTTGGTATTCATATCGTCGTCTTTTGCAGGTCCTATCATAATTCTTTTTGGTTGTTAATCAGTAGGACTTCTGCTAGATCCTCAGCTGTCAGTAATGAGTTAGGAAATTCTCCAATATCACTTTCATAGAATCCTGCATCCTTATAATTGTAGTAGAAATATATGCTGTTGTTAATTATAGAAGTATATACGGCAGTTCATTAATGAATATTTTAGTGTTATGACAACCTTTTTTCCTTATGCAACCTTGTAAGGGGATTATGTAGTGAATACTGGGGTAATGAAGTGTCTATAGTTATTTCTGACTGGTGACATTCTTTTATTGATTTTATTTAATTAGTTACTGCTTATTTATGCAGTCAATTCTTTTTATTTGAGATACTTGTGTTCTATAAAGTCACCAGGAATACCGCATTGGTGAATACTGAACCATTGCTCCTAAGTGAAATACAGGGTTAGGTTCCTGTATAAATGTGAGCTTTTGGTCACATTTTCATTGACTAGTCAATATATAACCTTGTTATATGTGTGTTTCTGTTTAAAGACACTTTATTTAATATACATTGTTGATTCATTAACAGTGTCATATAGCCGACAGCACTATACCATATATGCCTGAATGAAGTGTATCTAACTCCCATATTTTCTCTGTAAGGCTTTCCACAGCCTTCTGGCACTTAGGAACACTACACAGCACTTCAGCATTATGCTTGGAGGCCATTTTAAACAGCAAAATCACCAACAAAAGCACAGAAATGCAAAAAGTGGCCTAAATAGACTGAAAAGGACACTTTTTTACAGTATGAGAGCTAAACAAAAAGGCAAGCATGGATGAGTTCTGCATTAGCTGGGAATGTGCAAGTCAGGTGACTCAAAATTTTCACCGCCATACGTGAGTCCAGAAATTAACGCCAGAGCTCCTGAATATTGATTTTGGAGTTAGAAATAAATTTTAGCCAATAGGCAAATTCACAAATACAGAATCCATGAATAATGAGGATTGGCTGTAGTTTCTAATTTTTTTCCACATTAAACTTATTGTTGTGACTCTTACAAAGTGGACGAACAAAACAATCTTCCAGAAAATTAAATTACAGTATAATTTGGAAGGCAAAGTAAGACTTCTAAAATAAATAGAAAACATTTAAAAACACGTTATATTTTCGTTTATGCATACAGTAGTTCCCGTTTACCTGCAGTTTTGCTTTCTGCAGTTTAGTTACCTACAATCAACCACAGTCTGAAAATATTAAATGGAAAATTCCAGAAATAATTCTTAAGTTTTAAATCACACGCTATTCTGAGTAGCATGATAAAAACCTTGCACTGTCCCACACCCTCCTGCTCCATCCTGCCCGGATGTAATTCACCCCTTTGTCCAGCATATCCATGGGTATACCCTACTCAATGCCATTTGTCACTTAGTAGCTACCAGTATCTCGATTATCAGATCCCGTCATGATATTGCAGTGCTTGTGTTGAGGCAACCCTTATTTTACTTAATAATGTCTCATTCACCTCACTTCATCTCATCACATAGGCATTTCATCATCTCATATCATCACAAGAAGGGTGAGTACAGTACAAGAAGATATTTTGAGAGAACCACATTCACATAACTTTTATTACAGTGTATTGTTATAATTCTATTTTATTATTAGTTGTTGTTAATCTCTTACTGTGCCAAATTTAAAAATTCAACTATCATAGATATGTATATACAGGAAAAAATAGCATATATAGGGTTCAGTACTCTGGCGGTTACATGCATCCACTGGGGATTTTGTAAGGTATCTCCCGTGGATAAGGGGAAACTATTGTATGTACCTGGGGATAGCTAGACTAATGATACAACAGGTGTTTAAAAGAGAGAAGGCAAAGAGAAGAGGTAAGACTACTTGGTTATATGCATTAACAGCGAGACCCCCGTGGATAAATCTGAACCAACTAAAGATAGGTTAAAAACAAGTAGCTGTGAATTTATCAAAAAGACTGCTCTTACCTCCAAAAGCATGTGTTTTAAGAGAGTAGAGAAGTATGTTGAATTAATATGAATGGTATGGTTTAACTTAAATGTACTGTGTTTCCCCGAAAAGAAGCCCTAACCGGAAAAGAAGCCCTAGCATGATTTTTCAGGAGGACATCCCCTGAGCATAAGCCCTAATGCATCTTTTGGAGCAAAAATTAATATAAGACCCAGTCTTATTTTCGGGGAAACATGGTATAAATTTAGGGGAGGAATTGAAAATCTTGCTTGTTTATTTGCCTTTCTCAGTCCATCTTTGCCTTTTCTTACATATAAGCACATGAGCGCAGACACAAACGTAGCTCTCTGTAACCACCACCTTGCAGCTATACAGCATTGTCAAGTAAATTCTTACAAATGGTTTCTGTTGTAGGAACAGCAGCAGTACTGGTATCGACAGCACTTGCTTAGTTTGCAGCAGAGGACAAAAGTACATTTGCCAGGACACAAAAAGGGTCCTGTCATAGCAAAGGATGCGCCCAAGCCAGTTAAAGAAGTTACAGTACCTGCCACCAGTCAAGTACCAGAACCCCCTCCATCTGAGGAGCCCCCATTACCACCTCCTAATGAGGAGGTACCACCCCCTCTCCCACCTGAGGAATCCCAGGTAACCATAAAATTAATTACTTGGTATATTTATTCAATTGTTCAGCTTTTTACTGATTCATTTATATATACCTTTGTCATGAATGGATATATATTTTCATGTGTTTCTTTCAGTACATATAAAATTCCGTTTATGGACTAATCAGATAAACCCTTATCAGGTTTAGAAAAGGCATTTTTTTCATGGTTGAAGTGAGAGTGAAGAATTAGACACTTGTAAATTGTGTCTCTAAGTACTAAAGGGGTGCCTTTAGTGTTGGCAGCACCGGGCAATAGTTAACAGCTCCAATTTTTATTGTCAAACTGCTCAGTCCAGGCACTGCCACTTACTGGTGGTGACTCTGAGCCAGTTAGTGAACCATTCTGTGCTTTAAATTCCTCATCTGCAAAAGGGGTTAGAGCATTAAATGTGATAATCCTTGTCACTCCACATACGCTGGCACATTGAAAGTTCTCACACTGGTCCAAATGTCATTGTTCTCCCAAGAGCCTTATGTGGAAACTTGATTGAATGATACCGCAGTCCATTGGTGAAAAGTGACTAAGGTGAAAAGGAAAGAGATTTCTCACAGAGTGAAAAGGACAGTAACTGTAGATTAATTAACTTTGTTGGGGAACTGGTGATCCTATTTAGGAACTGGGATTATTCAGTAAAGACTATGGAATTTATAAACTCCTTTATATGGGTATCCAGGAACAGCATAGATATTATCTGGTATTTTCTCTAAAACTAGAATAGCTTTTCTTAATCAGCCAGACTTACAGGGATTCTGGACTTTATAGTACAATATAATGCAATATGATACTTTATAAAATATTCACTTTTCTTAGTAATTTGATTGCTGTTTTATGACTTCAAGAAAATGTACCCTCTTTTACCTTCAGTCCGAGGACCCGGAAGAAGACGCCCGGTTAAAACAGCTGCAGGCCGCAGCCGCACACTGGCAGCAGCACCAGCAGCACCGAGTGGGCTTCCAGTATCAGGGCATAATGCAGAAGCACACGCAGTTACAACAGGTCCTCCAGCAGTACCAGCAGATTATACAGCAGCCTCCACATATGCAGGCAAGTGCTCCCTCGGCTGGCACATGGCAGGTTGCCCCAAGCCATGTAAGGGATTTGTTTTTCCTGAAACAGATTTAAGTGTGAAGAAGGAAAAATATCAAATAATTGGCAGTTAGATGTTTCCCAAGGGGTGCCCATGTAGTTATTTGCCCCATTACCTGGGGGCTTGGGAAGTGTGGTGGTGTTCTGACAATGCTTTTGGGGGGTGGGGGGGCAGGTATAATTGGGTCTCTGATCACGTCAACCAGGCAGATATTAGAGTACTGTTGGTAAGGGGTTTAAGAACCAGAGATTCTTACGCAGATTCAAGGTAACCTGTGTTTCGCCTGCAAACCACTATGGTAACAGACAAGCAAAAAATCCACCAAAAAAATCAAAGCACCCACCACGAAAACCTAAGCAAATATACCTTAAAAGATGAAATGACTTAGATGATTGTTTGTCTTTTATCCTTGAGGTATAAACTTATGTGTATATATTTACAATAATAGATTTTTTAAAGTTCTTAACATGATCCATAGTAATATTAAAAATGTGAAAAATACTTATTGCTGAGGTAGAGATTTGCTTTAGTGTTTGTTTGATTTTTCCATCTCTGTGATAAGTTACATAAATAAATCAAAGGAAGAAAGAAGACTGATCGTCACTGAACGGATATAACAAGCTGATCCTTAGGCTCCCGAAGTCTTTAGTGTTTTAATTTCCTAAGACTTCAAATGCCCTCGATTCATTATTATTTTAAGTTGTGATTAATTCTCTTATATGAATGTCTTGAAATAATTTTTATCCCTTTACTTTAGACCATGTCTGTAGATATGCAACTGCGGCATTATGAGATGCAGCAGCAACAGTTTCAACACCTCTACCAAGAATGGGAGCGAGAGTTTCAGCTGTGGGAGGAACAGCTCCATTCCTATCCTCATAAAGATCAGCTTCAGGAGTATGAGAAGCAGTGGAAAACATGGCAGGGACATATGAAAGCCACTCAGACCTATCTCCAGGAGAAAGTCAATTCATTTCAGAACATGAAAAACCAGTACATGGGGAACATGTCAATGCCACCTCCTTTTGGTCCGTATTCTCAGATGCCTCCGCCTCTGCCAACAATGCCCCCTCCGGTGTTGCCTCCATCATTGCCACCGCCAGTGATGCCCCCTGCCCTGCCTACTTCAGTGCCACCACCTGGCATGCCCCCACCTGTGATGCCACCTTCTCTACCAACCTCCGTGCCCCCACCTGTGATGCCTCCAGCTCTGTCTTCGGCAGGGCCACCACCGGTTCTTCCCCCACCTTCCCTCTCTTCTGTAGGGCCGCCACCTGTTCTCCCCCCACCATCTCTCTCTTCAGCAGCGCCTCCACCTGTCCTGCCCCTCCCACCGTTGTCTTCAGCCACACCTCCTCCAGGAATGCCTCCCCCTGGGGTTCCACAAGGGTTACCTCCTCAGTTAACAGCAGCCCCAGGTCCGCCAGTCTCCGGTTCTCAGAGTTCACAAGGTCCGGAAAAACCTAGACCAGCACTACTTCCCACTCCTGTGTCTTTTGGTTCAGCCCCACCCTCAACTTACCATCCATTGCAGTCAGCTCTTGGCCCATCAGAACAAGGGAATTCTAAAGCTCCTCTGAGCAAGTCTACTCTGCCATACAGTTCGTTCTCCGAGCAAGGACTTGGGGAGTCTTCAGCTGCTCCCTCTCAGCCAATCACTGCAGTCAAGGACATGCCAGTAAGGCCAGGTGGACTGCTACCAGATCCTCCTAGAAGCAGTTACATGGAAGGTCAAAAAGGACCAAGGTAGGTCTGCCCTGCTTTTTTTTATCTCGTTTGATTTGGCTTGGCCTTTTTGTTGTTTCAGGCTGAGCAGGCCTTGATGGTATAAAAAGCTTCATTTATACAATTTTTAGATTCTCTTTGTAATACTTTTAATCTATATACATTCCTGGTTCACAAGTAATGCTAGTAGTCACTTATTAGACAGGACATAATGAAATCTGGAAATGATAACATGCCCCCATTTTTTTGATATCACTGCTTTTATCCTACATGTAGAGACAATAGTGCAGGAAAAATGTAATGTTTTAAAGTAATGTTTATCAATTTCTTACTGACTTTTCAGCTTCAAAAGTAATATTTATTAAATTTATCTTTTTTTGCTTTTTGTTTATTTGACAAATAACTGAATTGATAACTTTGTTAGGTAATCTAACTATTGGAGATAAAGATGAATAAGCCAACATTATAGTGAAATAAGACAATGAAATTTATTGTAAGGGTAAATAGGACTTATGTTTTATCCATTTGTTCAGCAAACATTTATTAAGTTCCTGGTCTGTGTTTACTGCAGTGATTATAACAGAACAGACAAATGGAGCTTATATCCTTTATATGTTTCTCTATTTGGGAGATGTTTTTCTTTTGTCTGAACCACATTTTTATTTAGAAAAGTACACACAAAAATTTACTAGTAGTTTCTAAAGCTTTTTGTTTACCTTTTAAAAAGTGTTAAATTCATTTTTCTTAGTTTATAAAAGTATATTTTTCTCCCCAAGTTGACCTAAATGATAATTTTTCTACAGAAAAACATTTTCAATCAGATTTTTTTCCAATTGGAAATCGTAATAGAAATAACATACTTCTTATAGAAAATCTAGACAGTACAGAGAAGTATTGAAAAAAGTAAAAGGCACCTAATTCCACTGGAGATGATTATCTGGAGATAAGAATTTTTAAAGTATGTCATAAAAATGAGATCATGCTAAGTATATTGTCTTGTAACTTGCTTTTTCCACCTGTCAGTACATGGGTTAGTTTTCCATCTCAGTGTCCATCTACATCATTATTTTAAATTTAAACCTAATTTAAACATTTGAGAACAAAATATATCTTTTATTTGTTCCCCAAGTTTATAATTCTGAAAACAGTATGGCACAAAACTCCAAAATCAAAGCTAATTAGAGGCAAATAACATGAATTCCTGTGGGTACCAGAAGACTTGCCAGAGTCTTTACATACATTATCTCATGGAGTCTTCTCAGCAACCTGTTAATTTGACAGGTTCATACCCTACATTTACCCTTTACAAACTGGGACTAAAAGGATTGGGTAACTTGCTCAGGATCATGTCACTGGAAGAAGACAGCCTGAGTCTATATCCAGTGGGTCCTCAGAGCAAAAGCATAGTTAAGTACTGTATTTAATGTCATGATTCAATAATATTCATACTGTCAAGTGATTACAAATACAGTTGTAGCCTTCATTTATCTGTTTATCTTCTTGATTTGAATTCCTACTTATCTCCTGGATTGAGCGATGCCTTTTAGATCTGGTGACTAATTTGCTATCAGAGAAGTACATTTTTAACACCTCATGAAACAGATTTCCTGCTCCCTTTTTTTCTGTCATATTAATGTTTCTGTCTTTTGCCTACCAAGTCTTGACTGTAAATTTAGAATCTATCTTTTTTTCTTGCCTCAAGGTACAGTTAATAACTTCAGTGCTAGTAGGATCTTAGCAATTATCTGGTGCAGACCCCTCTACAGCAACTCACATTTGTGTAGCATTTTAGTTTGTAATCTTGCACATATTACCTTATTTATTTCTCTCAGTGATCTCATGATGTAAGTAGATAAGAGAGGCTGAGCTTTGGAGAGGTTATAAATAAATTCTCCCAGATGACGTAGCTAGTAAATGGTTGAGATGCGATTTGAATGCAAGGCCTTCTGATCCCCTTACAAATTAGTTGTGTTTCCTGTGACAAGCAGTTGATGGACTCTGCTTGAACACTGAGTTTTCTAGAAAGTTTGTTTCTTACATTGACCCCAAATATGTTACTGTAACCACCTGTCGATTCTAGATCTGCCTCTATGGTGCAACACATAATGAGTTACCCTGTCACTCTTCTACAGTGTGTTCCTGCTGTTATTTCAAGATCACCCTCTCATCTCCCCTATCCTGCCTTACCCAGTCTGCTCTGCCATCACATAAACTCAAATTCTTTTCTTTTCACACTGACATTTGTTCTAGTCTCCTCTACAGGGCCTTTAGTTTGTCAGTCTCCAGAGTGAACACTTATTTCAGGTGTAGAAGACCATAGACCAACTTCATTATAAATAATATATAATTGAATAAATTGCCTTTTTTTGGTCAGCACTTTCTCAGTATTGACTCTTGTTAAGCTTAACATCAATTTAGCTTCCCAGGTCATTTTTACATTAGCTGTTATTAGGCCAAGTGTCTCTCATCCTGAACTTGTGCAGTTGCTTTTTGTTTTAGGTTCTTTTTCTTTGTCTAAGACTTTATCTTTACATTTCATCTAGTTAGGTTTGGGCCAACATTTTAGTCTACTGAAATCTTGGTGAATGTTGATTATGTTGTTTTTAGGTTTGAGATATCCGTCCTCAGCTTTTTCACCTGTAACTTTGATTAAGGATGGCATTTTAAAAATCTTTGTCATTGAAATGGATCCTGCTCTCATTATCTACTTTGTTTTAAAAGACTTTCCCCCATCTAGCTTATGTCATTGCCATTTCTATTACCCTTCTACTTCTTTTGCTCATTTAGCCCATATAAAGTATAGTTTGTGACTATGGACTAGACATAGTTCTTTTTTTTCCTCTTGTGTAGCTGGGGAAAAAAAGATCAGTGGAAATCTGGTTAGTGAGGGCAAGAAACTCACTAAGTCTGGTTACTTAACTCACTGAGTTAAGACTAATCCACACTATTAAAGAAATTTGTGAATTTCCTTTATTAATTGAGTTCAGAGTTTGCTGTAAACAACTAACTGATATGAGCCACTCTTGTTTTAAACAGCTGGGTAGAAAAACAAGAATTGAGAACACAGGTAATTGATTTACCAATAACACTATTAAAATAAAGAAAGTACTTTGAGTTTTTGCAAAACCCAGATTTAGGCTGCTTTCTAAAAACTGAAGGTTTCCAAAAAGTCGTTTCCAAAAAGTCAAGTACACAACTGCATCGTGTGTAAATAGCATACCACATTGTTGAGCATTATTTTGAAACTGTGTATGTGTATGTATGTATATCATTGGATTAATCAAGTCTTCTAGAAGACTGCCACTGCTCAAAAAAACTGTCATATCAGTGGACGTTGGTTTCCCAGAACCTTTTTTTTTTAAATAATAAAACTTATTTATTAAAGGGTAACATACAGAGATGTGCACAATTGTAAGTGTACAGCTTAGTGAATTTGTACAAAGTAAACACATCCATGTTATCACTATTCTGATCAAGAAATAGAAATTACTAGTGTCCGAGAAGCCCCCCTCATGTCCCTTCCCATTTTCCCTTCATCCCAAAGAAAAGCATTATACTGACTTTTTACACCATAGATTAGTTTTGCCTAATTTTGAACTTTATATACGTGGAATCATATTGTATGTACTCTTTTGAGTCTGGCATCTTTCACTTGACATATTATTGTGAGATTCATCCATGTTGTGTGTAGCTGTAGTTTGTTCATTCCCATTCCTGTACAGTGTTTTATTGTATGAATATACCACAGTGTGTTTATCCATTCTAATATTGATGGTCATTTAATTTTTTTGGTCATTATGAAAAATACTGGTATGTATCTTTTAGTGCTATATGTGTCCCTTTAGATGCATACAGATATGTGTGTGTGTATATGTATGGATATTTAATTTTGTTCAGATATATACCAAGGATTGGAATTGCTTGATCATGGGTCCGTATATGTTCTGCTTTGACATATCTTGTCCAACAGTTTTCCAACGTGGTTTTAATTTACACTGTCACCAGCCCAGCAGCGTGTCTGTATTCTAGTTTTTTTGCATCCTCATCAATACTTAGTATTGTTAAACTTTTAAATTTTAGCCACTTTGGTGGATGTTTAGTGGTATTGTAATATGGCTTTGGTTTGTATTTACCTGATGATGAATGAGGTTGGTTTCTTTCCATTTGATTATTGTTCAGTTGGATTTTTCTCTTTTATGAAATGCTTTTTCTCTATTTTTTTCTATTAGGTTATGTTTTTTTCTTATTGATTTGTAGTTCTTTATATATTCTAGATACCAGTTTTTTGTCCAGTATATGTCTAGATTGTCTGGACTATATTTCACTGTACAACACTTTTTACTTTCTTCAGTATATCTGAAAAGTGGTCTTCCCTATTTACCATCTAAGTCCAATGGACCCTTTTTATTTTTTTTAAATTTCAAAGTAATTTTACAAAAAATTTACAGAAGAATAAAGGAATAGTGAAAAACAACTTACTAAAATTCTAATAAAGATTTTTAAAAACTCTTTGTATCAAGTAAATTTAGCACACAAACATCATAAAAGATGAAATAATTCTGTCACATTCTTTTAGTAAAGCGGAATGATCCCAGTTCTTGCCACAAAAAAATTATGTGAAGTCCTTCCTTCTTAAAACTAAGTGGATGACAATACCACATTTTCTTTCTGTTAGTAGAAATATATTGTTCACTCATCGAATCTTGAGTTTGAGAGTATTCATCTAGGGTATTGTCATCTGAGAATTCATAATTGGAGATTTCACTTATGTGATAAATTTTTCATCTTTATTAGAGCCTAGAGTGCTACTGTCTCTGCATTTATCTTTTGATTCATCTGATGATTTTGGTACAACTTTCTCTGTCACTTTTCTTTGTCATTATAGTCAGGAAATGAAAATTTCTGAATTCTCAATTGTGCTGAATGAAGTCTAAAAGCAGGCTGCAATATTTTGGGCAGTGCAAGGGTGCATGACAGTTTATTTCACCTTTGCTTCATCCCACTCAACAATTCTATCATTCTTTCCTTGTCTTTGTATTTTAATCTTTGCCATAGTTGGGGATAATTGATAAGTAATGATGAGTAATAATAAATTCTAGGATAAGGAAATTGTAAAATGTTTCAAGATACAGAAAAAAAAAATCACTTAAGATCTTTTAATGTATCTTAGATTTGCAAAAGGATCCAATGGATCCATATGATAATTGCAAGATAATGCAAGTTTTGTTTTATTTTTTTAAAAGTAAATTATTATTTTTTGGTTCTTGGGAAGGCCTGTACGAAAAAAGTCACAAAATATCAATCCTTACAAATAGAACTGTTTAAAACAAAACAACTCAAAAACTATAACTGGATCCAGTGAACCCTGATGAACCCCAAGGGCTAGGTAATGGTATCTTTTGATTAATGCAAGTTCTTGATTTTAATTTAGTAGTCCAATTTATTGATCTTTTCCTTTATGTGTCCTCTTTTGTGTCCTGTTTAAGAAGTCTTTGTTTACTCCAAAGTCATAAATACATTATCCTATTTTACCTTCTACCTTTTATTGTTTTGTTATTTTTAAACCAATAATCCATATAGAATTGATTTGTTGTTGTTAATGTATGGTATGAGGTAGGGGTCACAGTTCATTATTTTCCATATACGGCTATCCAGTTGACCCCAGTACCATTTTATTTAAAAAGTCATCCTTTCTTTACTACTTTGCAGTGTCTCCTCCATCATAAGTCAAGTAACTATATTTGTGGATTTGTTTCTGAACTCTATTCCTTTGGTTTATTTGTATCTGTGCATTGACGTCACACTTCTTTAATTATTGTATCTTTATACTAAATCTTAATTTCTCTTGTGTTAGCCCTCTAATTCTGTTTCTAGATCAAAGGTTGGAGGACTTTTCCTGTGAAGGACACTGGTATATATTTTCAGGTTTTGCAGACCATGTTTGGTCTCTGTCAAATGTTTTCTTTCTTCCTTTTCTACTTCTTATTTTTTTAACTTTTAAAAGTGTAAAAAAAGTCATTTTTAACTGGATTTGGACCATGGGCCGTAGTTTAACCCCAGATCTAGACCGTCTTGACTATTCTTGGTTCTTTGTATTTCCCATATGATGCTTAGAATCAGCTCGTCAGTTTTCAAAAACCTGCTGGAATTTCGATGAACATTGTATCGAATCTACTGACCATTTTGAGGAAGAATTGACATCTTTATAATATCAAGGCTTCTGATCGATCCCATTTACTTTTTGATTGGTTTTAGGGTTGGAATTGTGACCCTCTTCCATTCTGTAGCTGTCTTACTAGGATTAGCAAGGGACTGTGAACACTATAGTTTTTCTTTATGCTTCCATTTGTCGTGGTTGTTCCTGTTTGTAGTGTTTACTTCTCTTTGGGAATTTGGATTTTAGGATTTTGGTTATACTTATTAGAAAATAGGCATTATTTCACATGAAAACTAAAAGGGAAGGAATTTGATTCCAGAATTTAGTGTTTTGTAATTTCCATGGTCTGCTGATTTGAGTATATTTATGTAGATATGATGATAATCAGATAATACTTTGTTTAAGGGTATTTGTATTTCTGCATATTTCTTAAGTTTTTATACTCAACTTGGAGTATTTTTTATGCCAATGTTGAAGTTTTTATACTTAGTTCTAATGGTTTCATACCTAGTTTTAAAGTTTTTATGGGTTTATGAAATACTGTACAAAAATGTTCTAAATATTTAAACACCAAGTATTTGTTTTTCTTTCATCTGACCAGTGTGCAATGCATGTCTTTTTATATGACGGTATTTGGTGAATATATACTGTTTATATCAAATACATGCTTTTTTTTGTATGTTAAAAATGTCATAGTATTTCATTGTATAGATGGCTTAATTTTGTACATATTTTTAACATGAGTATCTCTTAATGTATTTATTCCTATGACCTAAAAACTCTTTGCTTTTATAAATCAAAGGTTTCGATAGCCTTAAGATTTCATAACATCCTTGAACTTTGAAAATTTGAAAGTGCAGTATTGATAATTGCCATTTATATGTAGTGTTGAAGGTATATTTCAGTTGGTCTAACATTTTTATCCGCAAAATAAAAATAAAATGATGACCCTTGGCTGTTGGTTAGCAATTTAATCTGAAAGCAAAGCACCCTACCCTTTCATGGGAACTGCACGTCACATGTGCAGGCGTGAGGCTTGCAGAACCTTTCTGCCCCGTCCTCTCCCTTCTTACTTACACCAATTGTAGTGCTCCTGCTTCCTCTGTGCTTTCCTCTGGCCTTTACCGTGCTCTTCTCTTTGTCTGGAATCCCTTGCCTGTCAGTTTTTGCTTTACTAATTCTTATTTTTCCTGCCATGGGGTGGCACTTCAATAATTATTATTTTGAGATCCTTCAGTGAGGCAGACATTGGGGATACCTCGGTGAACAAGACCAACATTCCCATATTTATTACATTTTGTTCTACTTGTTGATTTATTTGTTTCATTCTTCCACAGACTGTGAACTCCCTGAGGTTAGGTAACAGTTTATTTCCAGCACTGACACAGTACCTACCAATTAGTAGGTGTTCAGTAAGTAAATGTTGCTTGTGCCCAAACGTCTCAGTTATGGCTAAAATTCTCAAGGCATTCATAATTTAATTAGGAAAGCAGTCCATTCATATTCAGAATTGGATGATAACACTGGACAACGTGTTGACAAGGTCTCTTCACTGACGTGCACATTGTGGAGGATGGTCTTCTCACTGATGATGCTGAATTGAATACAGAGTTTTCATGATCTAAGATGTTATTACAGGCACTTTGAATTAATACGTGTAACTTCAAGAAAAGGAGCCAAACCATCATCACGAGCTCTGAAACAGCATACGTTTTGCTCTTTGTAAATGTGTGGTCTCCATCTTTAGCATTGCCCTGGATCCTTTGACAAGTCTGGTCAGCTCCTTTCCCTTTGCTCAACAATAGCTGTGTCAAGCCCTGTTTAGCATGGACCATCTACCTTAGTGCTACTTTATCTGTCTCAGCAAACATTTTATTTCGCTTTATAGCTTTAATTTAGATTCCTGCCTACAGAAAAAAAATCAAAGCTTTCGGTCCCAGTAAAACTCATTCCTCTCCCTTGCTTTTACCTTATCATCCTCATCTTACTTCTTGTGGAAGCCTTTCTCCTAGTTAGGGCTTTTCCGAATTGGGGCTAATTCTCTCTGTGTGTCCCTAAAAGAAATTTTACATTTTTATCAAAGTGCTACATACACATAGTTTAAAAAAAAAAAAAAAGGAAAAACAGCCATCCACTGCCCCAAGCCACCCTAGATGTGTTTCCTAATGATACTTCCTTTTAATTCTTTAGCTGTTTCTTTTGGTAGTTACCTTCCTATCACTAAAGAATATGCTGCTACTTTCTTGACTTGTACTTTTTAGATGCTATATATTTACTTCCTGTTCTGGTAAACGTTTAGTTCTTACACTGCTCTGTAACCCCATCTGCCCAATATATTTTCATCACTATATTTTTATAAATCAGTAAACAGTGTTGTTCACTGTAGAGATAAGCAGTCATCACATTTTCTTTAGTGTAATAACTTTTTACAGAATTTCCAGTTGTCTTTCTTCTTGTCAAATCTTTAACCCTTCAAACCCAGTCCCAAAAGCACCATCTCTTTTTCTCCTGAGATCCCTCGCCCAAATGTATTCATTCTTTTGCTTTTTCCTGAACTGGTTGGCTGGTTGGTTGCTCTCAAGATGGCCATATGGCTGTGGCTTCCACATTTTCCTTGATTGTCTTCCTGGACTTGGATACACTATTTATTGAACCTTATGGCTTCCTGTTTGTGGTTTAGTTTCTCTTTTTCCCAGAGTGCATGCTCAAGTTGCAAGGAAATTTTCTGAGTCCTTGCATGTCTCCAGATGTCTTTATTTTAACCTCACACTTGATTAATAATTTGGATAGAGAATTTGAAGTTGAACATAATTATTCCTCAAGGTTTTAGGTCATTGTTCTATTTTCTTCTGTCACCTAATGCAGCCGTTGTGCTGTTCTGATTCTTTTCCTTTTTAGATGATTTTTCCCTGTTGCCAAAAACCATTTTTTATTCCTGGTATTCTAAAATTTCACAGTGGTTTTTGTTTGTTTGTTTGTTTGTTTAGTTTTATTGTACTGGATACTGAGTGATCTGGGCCCTTTCTGTTTGAGATTAGTCTCTTAACTCTGGGAAATTTCTTTGTGCTATTTTTTCTTTTATTTTTTTTCTCGTTTTCTGTTCTTCTCTTTCTGGAACTCCTCAGTAGTAGGATTTTGGACCTGCTGGATTTGATTATATTTATCTCTTTTCTCTCTTATTCTGTTGTACTTTCTGAAATACTTTTAAATCATTTTGTTGCATTTTTTATTTTGAGAAATAAATGTTTTGCAGTTCTTCCGGTTCTGATCTTTTATATATATATGTATATTGTACGTGTGTGTGTGTGTGTGTATATAGCAAATTGTTCTTCATGTGTAGGTATAGTATCTTGATGAGACTCTCTGAAAATACTAATTTGTGGGGTTTTTCTTTTTTCTTTCTTTGTTTTACGTTATCTGTTTTCTCCAGATTTGTGTCCTGTTTAGCTTTGGTCTCTTTTTCATTTTGGAAACATTGTTCAAATGCTCATGGTGCTTGGTTATCCATTTATATTTAAGATTGGCAGACACTGACAAGCTGATTGGGAGCTTTAGGCTTTGCTTTAGGTGATAGGGCTGAAAATGGCTAATGCTAGGGGACCCTCCAATTCAAGAATTTAGAGACATTCAGCCTAGGGAAAGTCTGGTTGATGGTTCTGAAATAGATTTTAATTTACACATTTTTAGCCCCAAATCTTACTCTTGTCCTTGCCCAGCATCCCTGGTATCTAAGAATCCTAACCCTCTCTGGGTTTCTGTGGGCAAGCCAGCCAGTAGTGACTGTATCACCTTCCACATTATATCACCTTCCAGGATCAGCACTTTAAACTGCAGCTTCTTCCTGCCCCAAATGTTACCACTTTTGTTTGTCTTTCAAAATTTAAAAACAATATTCTCATCTGCTGTTGGCCTCCTTTCTCTGTTTTTAGTGGGTTTATGTATTTTTAAATTACTTGTGATGACTCTTATAAAGTGTCAACTTGCCTAGGCTGCAGTATGTTTCCCAGAGTTCCCTTTCTTACATGTTTCTGATTAGGGTGGATCACAAGGGGGATTTTTGTAACTAACATGAAACATCCCTGGACAACCAAAAACATTCTAACCCTTTTCCCAGAAGAGGATATAAAAATCCCTTTTTTGTCTTTGGGGATATCTTCATTCTTCTAGCTGGTTCATACTCCCTCTTTGATACTCTGTAACACATTCTGAGATATGAAGTTAACTATTATTAATACATCTTATGTTGGATGATAAGAAAAATCAGCCGACAAATTTTGACTAATATATTTGTATATATTTAAGCATGTGATATCAAATTAAGGAAGAAATAGTCATAACTGTCCCAGTCCTTATTTCTGCAACCGGTCACGTAATCATAGTTGGTATTTATAACTACCTTCTCTCACTACCCCATTCCATATTCCTTTGCTCTCAGCAAGCACCTCAGCTGGTCCTGGTTCTTTGCCTGGTGGGTGACCCAATCCTTCCTTCTTGAAAGGTCTGGGCTGTTCACGCATTCCTGCCTGAATTGCGCAATTGTAGTTTTCCATTGACTTGAATCCCAGGAAGTGTAAGAGTTGTCCTAGAGGATCTCCTCCATCCAGACATCCTCCTGCTTGTCCTCATTGCGTGGTCCTGACCAGTTACCCCCAGCCAGTTCAGTAACTTCCTTCTCTGCCTGATGACTCAGAACCCAAAGTGGCCAGGTGGCAGTCTCAGTTTGAGTTTAGTGGAATCATTGTTGTGTCCCCGATGGAAGCATTCCTCCCTTTGAAACTAAGACTTCTAGACCAGCAAAGTCCAATAGCACAGGGATAGGAAGTAAATATTTTGCTGAAACGGAATTTATTACTATTCATTGATTTTCCAAATAAATGAGAGAAAAACCCTTGTACTTCTCATTAAAGGCATGAAAGACATCACCGTCTGCTCAGTCACCTAAGCCAGAAACCTTGGAAATGCTTCCCTTCCCGTTATTGAGATCTCACCTGTTAGAAAGTCCTATCTGCTTTAGCTTCCTTCACATCTCTATTTTATTCCCTCCTCTACATCCGTATGTCAGTCACTGCCTTAGGACAGGCTTCACTTGCACTTACCCAAATTGTAGAAACAATCTACAAGCTTTTCCCACCTATTCATTTGCTACTTTCTACTAAAGCAATCTTTTAAAAATCAAACCATTTTAGTGGCTCCAAGTGCTTATAAGGTAATTCCCAGTTCCTTCCTCAGCTGAGTTAATTCATCTGTTGTAACAGAAATCTAAAGTCACATGGTTTTAACAAGTTAGAAGTGTATTCTCTCTGAGGACTTACGTGATGGCTTTGCTGTGTCAGGAATCCAGGTTCCTTCGGATTTGTTTCTTCACCATCCCTTAATATGTTGCCTCATCTACATGTCCAGGATAACTTCACCACCTTGTCAGAGCCAGCATGAAAAAGGATTTGGTGACGAGGAGGCTGTGCCCTTCCAGTTAAGGGTACAACCCAGAAGGATGTGTAAATCATGTTCGCTCTCAACCCACTAGCCAGAACTTGACTATAAGTTCTTGCTGCTGCAAGACAGTTTGGGGGAGAGTCTGTAGTCTGGCACGCCTTGCCCAGCTAAAGCGGAGAGGCTCCATCACTGTAGGAAGGGGGAGCATATTGGGGGAGCACCAGTAGTGTCTGCCACACAGGCACACGCTCTTCTGGACATTGACCCTGGCCTTCCTCTACCTTGTCTCTTAGTGTGTTGATTTTCTACTCCTCCTCCTTCCCCAGTTTTCCCCAATTCCGTCTCCTCTTTGCTTCAGCCATGCCTCACTTTGCACTTCTAAACATGCTATGTTGGTGTGTGTTTTCTCTGCCTTTCCTCATAATGCCTCCTGAGCCTGAGATGCACTTGCTACCCACTCCCCTCACCTCTAACAAACACCATTAGTCTGATCTGAGAGAATTTGCCTTTCAAAATTAATTTAAGCATCTTCTGTTGTATAAAGCCTTCATGGAAGAGCACCCCCTCACCCTGGTAGAATTGACCATTCTTTCTTCTGTTACCCTTAGTATAGGCAGGCAGACTTTAGTCATTGCACTTTATGGCACATTTTACACTTAGATTCTCTTTCTCCTCGACTGTATACCCTTTGGGGACGCAGATTACATTTTATTTGTGTATCCCTTAGATGTAGTGTAGTACCTGACGGGATATGTGCTAAATATTTATTGAATGAATGAGTGGGTTCATAGCAAAAACATCGCTGTCCAGACTTTAAAATGTCAGGGCACACGCTTAAGATATGACTGGCTGCTGGTTTTTTAAACTTTTGTCAATTAGCTAAGATGATAATGCTATGTCTAACAAATTTATAATCATCCTGTATTAGCTTGTTAATTGATTAGTTTTTAGTTAAATTTTAATTCTAAAAGTACTCTCAGAGTTAGCTATGGAATTTATTTTTTTCCCCATTAAAATGAGTGGACTTTTCCATCTACCAAGGCACAATATTTATCTTTGTTTTTTAACAATTCAGTATATCAGTGACTTGCTGCAGGAGATGTGTCAAAAGTGAATTAGATAAAACTGACATGATTTCCAAAGCCTGTCCTAAGACCTTCAGAGTACTGCCACCTTAACATACTGGTTCTAAGATATAGATACCTCAGGATTTGTTTAATGACTAAAAGAGTCATTGTTGTAAACAGATTCTAAGGCAAAATTGCCTTAAATATTCTTACATGGAGAATTTTTTTTTTCTGCTTTACTGTCTTGAGTAATATCTTTTGTTTTACTTGTAGATTTGATGGTCCTCGAAGATTTGAGGATTTAGGTTCAAGGTGTGAAGGACCGAGACCCAAAGGGCCTCGTTTTGAAGGAAATCGCCCCGATGGGCCAAGACCCAGATATGAAGGTCACCCAGCAGAGGGCACTAAAAGCAAATGGGGAATGATTCCCCGGGGGCCAGCATCTCAGTTTTATATTACCCCCAATACATCCCTAAGTCCTCGGCAGAGTGGACCACAGTGGAAAGGCCCCAAACCAGCTTTGGGACAGCAACATCAGCAGCAACCTAAGTCACAAGCAGAACCTCTTTCAGGAAACAAAGAACCATTAGCAGACACCAATAGTAACCAGCAGAAGAATTTTAAAATGCAATCAGCTGCATTATCCATTGGTGCAGATATAAAGGAAGCCAAGGCGGCTCAGTCAAATGAGAATCTAAGCGACTCTCAGCAAGAGCCACCTAAGAGCGAAGTCTCGGAAGGGCCCATAGAGCCTTCTCATTGGGACCAGAATTCTCAAAGTGTGGAGACTCAAATGGACAAAGCCCACGCTGTTACTCAGCCTGTATCCCTTGCAAATAAACCTGTACCTACTCAAACTACTTTTCCATCAAAAACGGGGGGGATAGAGGGAGGAGCAATAGTAACATCATCATCATTAATTGCAGATAATGATTTTAAACTTTTAGGTATTGGTCTGCCCCATTCGGGTAACAACCAAGATAAAGGGCTGCCCCGGCTAGAGAATAGAGATAATAGGTTAGAAGGCAGTCGAGGCAGCAGCTCATCTTATAGAGGTCCTGGGCAAAGTAGAATGGAAGACACACGGGATAAAGGACTAGTAAATAGAGGTCGAGGCCAGGCATTCAGCCGTGGCCCAGGGTTGGTCAAGCCAGAAGACTTTCGTGATAAGATGATGGGCAGAAGAGAAGATAGTCGAGAGAAGATGAGCAGAGGAGAAGGTAGTCGGGATAGAGGGTTGGTGAGGCCAGGAAGCAGTCGGGAGAAAGTGCCAGGTGGTCTGCAGGGCAGCCCGGACAGGGGTAGAACTGGTAGCCGAGAAAGGGGTCCATCTCGGAGGGTTGGGAGTAGGGAGAGGGTACCACCCCGAAGAGCTGGGAGCAGGGAGAGGGGACCACCTCGAGGGCCTGGCAGTCGGGAACGGGGACTGGGAAGACCAGATTTTGGTCATGACAGAGGTCCATTTAGACCAGAACCAGGAGATGGTGGGGAAAAGATGTACCCATATCACCGAGATGAGCCTCCTAGGGCTCCATGGAACCATGGAGAAGAGAGAGGGCATGAAAAGTTCCCATTAGATGGTAGAAATGCTCCAATGGAACGAGAAAGACTTGATGATTGGGATAGAGAGAGATACTGGAGAGAGTGTGACTATCAAGATGATACACTAGATCCATATAACAGAGAGGACAGGTTCTCAGCGCCACCATCTCGAGCTCATGATGGAGATAGACGAGGCCCTTGGTGGGATGATTGGGAGAGAGATCAGGAGATGGATGAGGACTACACCAGGGAAATGGACAGGGAAATGGACAGGGATGTGGAGCGGATTGGAAGACCCATGGATGTGTATGATAGAAATTTGGATAATGAGTGGGACAGAGATTATGGGAGACAACTGGATGAACAAGAATCACAGTTCCGTGAACGGGATATTCCATCTCTTCCACCTTTACCACCCCTCCCACCTCTTCCACCTTTGGATAGATATCGGGATGATAGATGGAGAGAAGAAAGAAATCGAGACCATGGGTTTGATCGAGATTTCCGTGATAGGGGTGAGTTGAGGATCCGAGAGTATCCAGAAAGAGGAGATACATGGCGGGAAAAGCGAGATTATATTCCTGACAGAATGGACTGGGAAAGAGAACGGTTGTCAGACAGATGGTACCCATCTGATGTGGATAGACATTCCCCCATTGCGGAACATATGCCCTCCTCACATCATTCTTCTGAAATGATGGGGTCGGATGCAAATTTAGACTCTGACCAAGGCCTTGGAGGGGTAATGGTTCTCAGTCAGAGGCAGCACGAAATCATTTTGAAAGCTGCACAAGAACTGAAAATGCTTCGGTAAGTTGACTACTTAAGATCATTTTTTTTTTTAGTCAAAACCACATTCAGACTGCTCTTTTTAAAGTGATGTGATATATTTGAATGGAATAATTTTACTTCAAATTCTTATCACATAATTTTAATTTGTATTTCTGATCATTCAGTGCTGTTTCTGGGTTAGGATGGGTATTTAGGAACTGTTGTTAATTATAAACTTATGTCCTGAAATGTGAAAATTTGATAGCCATTCTTGGCCTTTATAGATGTGTTGCCAACATGCCATGCCTGTGCATGTTTCAATTGTCAAACTTCAGCCCTCAAATTTAGTGCTCTGGATTTCAGATCTCATAAGTAACATCCTTGTATTCCCCAGGAGGCAGTTTGTTCTTTGGTATTAGATCTGATAGACTTCATGTTCACTAATCTTTGATGTAACTTTGGAAAGTGCCATAAGGACTTATATTTTTCTCTGTTGAAGCTAAGAATGATTTACCTGGAAGCATCTTCAGATTTGTCTAACCACTGATACTTTCTTTTGGAGATGTTTTATCTTTCATTGTAACTAGACGCATGTATCTCTACTTGAGGATGTTACTTGTTTCTACATAATCAGGTATTTTCTTTGTGAGATGGAGAATAGAATTTGGATTTCCTGATTTACAATCAACTTACTATGTATAGGTGTCTACATAATGCTTCCCATGTAGTAGCAATGAAAACAAAAGCTAACATTTATTGCATGCTTACTAAGTGCCAGGAACTGTACTAAGGCTTTGTGTGAATTAATTTGTTTTACCTTAAACCAACTATATCCTGAGGTAAGAATTTAGGAGTCATTGGCAGATTGCAAGCTTTTTGAGCAATTTCTTAGGGATTAGCAATGTTTTGAGAAAATAATGAATGGTTAAGTTTTTATATATTCCAATGTATTGTGTTTCTTTCATTATTCAATTCTGGTCTATGTTTGTGGATTATACCAATTGAAATTATAATGAAAGCTTTACTACTAGAAAGGTATGATGAGGAAAAATACTTGTAGGAAAAGGTGAAAGATCAGGTGCCTCAGGCAGCAAAACAGATTTCTGTGGTCGGTAGAAGATACGCTCTGTGAAGTTTGACTTTTTCAGATTATTAATGCAGAAGGTGTGGACAACATGCCCTAGAACATTTAGCTGCTATACAATTCACATTTAAGTTATAGATACCTTTAATTTAACACTCCTGTGTGCTAATAATTTAGCATCTATTATCTCAATCCTCCTATCTCAAATCCTTATATCTCAAAGGCCTGTAAAGATAAATAGTATTACAGTATCCCCACTTCACAAATGACACCAGGGCTCAAAGATGTTAAGTCCACTTGGCTAATAAGTGGCAAATCCAGAATTCGAACCTAGTCTGTCCAACTCTAAAAGTCTATTTTGTTATTAGAGAACACCGAACTGATTGGTGCTGCTAAGCTGCCAAGATTTCTTTCCTTCTTTTTAAAATTTCCTTTCCATCTATTATCACTTTGCATAGAAATGCTGGATAAAAGGTGCTTCTTTATCATTCTTTTTTTTAAGTTCTTTCTAGGCAATATAAACTTAGTTAAACAAAACATATGAAGTGATGGATAAGAGTGGTCATAGTTGAATACAAGTAAGCGTGTTGTGTTGGTATAAAGTCATGATTTACACAAGGGAGAAAATAATATTTTTATATACTTCTTGACCCTTATTTTGTGTCCATTTGGATCACTATACTTTACAAAATGTAGGGAGAAAATCATAAAAGGTCTGAAGGTTACGTGTGTTTAAGGTGGGCATTGTAAGGAAAAGGAAAAGGAATTTGACCTGAGATTCAAAGAAAAACTTGAAGCAAAGTTACAGAATGACTCTTGAGGAATATGAAGTGTTGTCTTTAATGGTGTAGACTGGCAATTGTTCTCACCGTATACAACAGACAACAGAGGCCATGAACTAAAATGCCCATGAGAAGCAGACAGGTACCAGGAATGAGTGAAAGTGGGCCAGTTTAACTGCTGAATGAGGACTGTGGCAAACAGGTTCACCTAAAGTGAACAGCCACTACTCCACTCACCTGACTGTTGGCATGTGGGAATGCAGGCCCAGTGTTGCCACATCTCTTTAAAGTATTTCTATATGAAGTATTTTGCTTTTTAAATAATGGCAGCTGATTCAGATTTTGAAAACTGATGTGAAAGCCAAATTTGAAAAAAACTTCTAGTCCATATTTGGCCCATTGGCCCCCATTTTGCAACCAGGTCTAACAAGTATGGAACAAAAACAATTGCAAGAGTTTTTGGTTGGATGAAAGAAAAACATGACAAGTAGATGAGATGTTAGAATAGACTAATGAGGCAGGTTATAAAATCTGTCCTTGAAGATCCTCAATAATTTATAATTATTTATAGGTCGTAGATGACAGGTCAGTTAGCTACATAAAGGCAAGAGAGAGTTACCTATATATCTTAATTGGTTGAAGCTAAGAATGGTTTACCTGGAAGTATCCTCAGATTTGTCTGGAGGTATTCTATGAGCACTGTAGCGGGTTTTAGAACAAGAGTTTTGTTTCTTTTTTGTTCTACTGTATTAATTGTAGTCATCTAGGAATGGAGTAGACATGCCTTATGTACAATGGCAATTTTATTTGTTTGCAGGGAACAGAAAGAACAGCTTCAAAAGATGAAAGATTTTGGGTCTGAGCCACAGATGCCTGACCACCTACCGCCCCCAGATTCGAGATTGCAAAATACAGCTTCAAGGCCTGGAATGTATCCGGTATGGAAAAATATGTGCTCAGAAAATGAAATGGTTCCTACTTTGTATGTTTGTCTGTTATATTACAATAAGTATAAATTACCTCCATAAAAAAAGGTAAATTTTGGAAAAGTAAAAAGCTAATGGTAATTGACTTTCGAAAGTCTTATACATATGGTCAAAAGTGTGACAATGCCTTTTTCCCCAGGTTTTGATAAGTACACCAAGCACACCTGCTCTATATGGCTTCACATTCACTAAATTGTAGAATTCTTCTAGTACTTTTTTGTTTCCATCTGGGCAGTGCACAGGCTCCCCATCTCTTCAAACTACTACTAAGTCCTTCAACTAGGGAAGGGATCAAACATGCCCCAGTTCAGGCAGTAAAGGGGGTGTTTATGTTAAACACTTCCTTGTTTAAGTTCTCCATTTGTTTTGCTTTCGTTTTGTTGTTGTTTTACCTTTAGCCCATGATGGGCTTTTAAAATGTTCTCATGCAAATAACTATAACAACGCAATAAGAGGGAAAAAACCACATGAATCATTTCATCAAATTAACACTTTTCATTTCTCATTGTTCCTTCGTCCTGGTCTAACACATAGCACTCATACAATTGTTGCCATCACCAACCACCGTGATGTTGACTCCCAGATCGGATCTCCTGACCTATGTATGCATCCCGTCTGCCTACAGAGTTTCTCTCTGTGGGCGTGTCTCCTGTCAAATTTGAAATGGAGCTCATTATCATCTTCTATCACACTTGTTCTCACCGTCCCTAGTCACCCAAACTTAAAACCTGAAAGCCTGCATCTTTCCTCTGTTCTACCCCTCCAGATTCAGCCATTCTGTTGATTGATTTCACTATCTTTTTAACATTGTTCAAATAGTCTGTTCTCCACTTCCTCACAACCTCAGTTCTAGCCTTCATCAGTTCTTGCCTAGATTATTGCAGAAGCATCCTAATGCATCGCTCTCCATCACATTCCCCTCTGATCCATTCTCCATTCTGCTGCCAAAGTGATTATTTCATTTTTTAATCAAATTTTGAGGTATAATTTTATATACAATAACAGACTCATTTTAAGCCCACCCATTTTAAGCCTACAGTTTGAGTTTTGTCAAATGTATACCAAAAGATAAAAAAATTTCCAGCACCCTAAAAAGTTCTCTCATACCCCCGTACTCCACTTCAGGCAGCACTGATGTGACTTCTGGCCACAATGGACATTTTAAAACAAATCTCTATATGTCGCACCCTGGCTTTAAATTTTTTCAATATTCCCCTGTTGCTTTCAGGATAAAATCTAGATTCTTTCGCATGGCCTTTATGATCTCCCTGAGTTGGCCTGATCTGCTTACCATTAATTGCTACTCCACTCTCTTACACTCCACTTTCCCTCCACAGGGAGCTTATAATTCTGTGCGTGGACCAGGCTCTCCACGTGCATGTGGTTCTCCAAACCCAGAGTTTCTTTCCTTTCTCTTCCTATTTCCTCTTCCAACTAGTTCATTCTTGTTCATCTTTTAGAACTCAACTCTATCTTCTCTTCCTCTTGTGTAAGACAATTGCCCTTACGTGTACCCCTGTAACATCTTGTACAGGCCTGTGTCATAGCCACGGTCATATTGTATTTTGATTGTCTGTTTGTCCTTCTAAACTCTAAAGCTCATAAGAGTAGGAATTATGTCTTTTATCTTTGTATCTCTTAGCAAATTGTAGAAACTCTAGATTATAGATCCACATTTTTGTTTTATTCACTTAACAATCATAAACATTTTTCCATGTTGCTATATGCTTTGTTACTTTTGATGCATAATTTATTAAATTTCTATTGGACATTTATTTCTAATCTTCCACTTTTTTAAATAATACAACTTTAATGAATGTCTTTGTATCAGGTTCTTATTTTAGGTAACTTCCTAAAAGTAATTTTAAACTCCCAAAGTGGAGTGCTTCCGTTGAAGAATAAGGACATTTTTAATGATTCCTGTAATATAGCCAATGGCTCTCTAAAATAGTTGTGTGACATTTATATTATAGCCTTGCAAGCATCAACTATTTAGTTTTTTTGGTAAATTTAATAGTTTCAATAAAATAATATGGATTTTTGATAATTAGTGAACATGAATGTTTTTCCTTATTTGTTCATTATATTTCTTGTAAAAATTCTATTTTGGTTCTTTACCAATTTATCTATTTGGCTCTTAAGGTTTTTCTTACCAATTTATATTGTCCTTAATGTAATATCATTAATCCTTTCTCATATAAGTACTGTAGGGTATTATGTTTTGTTTTTTAAAATGTATCTGTTGCTTTCACTGTGTAGGATGAAGAAAACACTTTTGCTTTATTTGTAGACATAGTCCTAAGAGTTCTTAAGATACTTAAAACACGTCTGGATAGCTGTAGTCCAGACGCAATGGCTTTGTTCTATATAAGTGTTTTCTTAACAGTTTAAAGTGTTATTACCTAACCTTTAGGAAATAGCCATTTGTCTTTAACTCTAGCTTGTATTGGCCTCTAGTTAAATAGTGTTTTTTACATATTAGCCAAATCCATTCTGTTAATCAAAAAGTTTGTTTTTAAAGCACAACCGATATATGCGTAAATACATAAGTTATCTGTACGTTCGCTTTCCAAGCTCCAAAATAGCTCTTAATAAAGAACAAACAAACCGGAAACAATGAACTCAGAGAAATGGGTAATGAGTGTTTGAATCAGACTTGCAAAAATTAAAATAAATTTTGACAATTGGGTTTCAGTACTGAGTAGATAGGACTTATTTGCCAAGAGTTTCCCCTATCTTCTTAATATACATTTCTGTTGACATTCGGTGATTGCTTTGGGAAAAGAATTTAAACATTGCACACAACAGTAGCACTCCTTCTTGGAGAGATTACTAAATGTCCCACTTGGTTTCTTTGTTTTATTGTTTCCTGGTGCTCATTTTGTATGTTGGTACCAGCCTTACCACAAACCGCTATTGTCAACCAGACAACTGAATAGAAGTGAGGAAGCTAGCTAGGGTTTGTTTCTCTCACTGGAAATTCACTACTTTCTGGAGGAGATAGGTCACCAGAGTGGGAAGATAGTTTATAGCAGAGGTTCTTAACTAAGTGGTAAATGTCAGAATTACTCATGGAGTGTTTTGTTTTGTTTTTCTTTTAAACTAATGTCAGAACCTCACCCACAAAAATTCAGTAGGTTTGGGGTGGGCCTGGGACATTTGTATCTAAGTGCTAGCATCCTCATTTTTCTGGAAGAAGAAGAAAGAGGGTTGTACTTTGGGGAGGGGGCAATAGTGTTGAAGGCAATTTTTAAAAAATATTTTTTTAACCACTAATTGAGGTATAATTTACATATGTATATAATTTGCCCATGTTAAGTATGTAATTCAATGATTTTTAGCAAATTTACTGAGTTGTACAACCATCACCATAATCTAGTTTTAGAACATTTTCATCACCTCAGTAAAATCCCTTGTGCCAATTTGCAGTTAATCTTCCTTCCTACCCCAAGTCTCAGGCAGCAGCTAATCCACTTTCAATCTCTACAGATGTACCTTTGTGGGCATTTCACTTAAATGAAATCATAAAATATGTGGTCTTTGGTGTCGTGCTTCCTTCACTTAGCTAATGTTTTCAAAGTTCATCCATGTTGTAGCATGAATCAGTACTTCATTTCTTTTTATTGTAGAGTAATAATCTGTTGTATAGATCTACCACGTTGTGTTTATCCATTCACCAGTTTATGGGACATTTGGGTTATTGAATAATCCTGCTATGAATATTTGTGTGCAAGTCTTTGGATGGACATGTTTTTCTTAGATAAAACCTAGGAATGGAATTGCTCAGTTTATGGTATACTTATGTTTAACTTTTTGAGAAACCATTTTCCAAAGTGGCTGTACCATATTACAGTTCCATTAGCAATTTACGTAAGAGGGCTGTAGTTTCTCTACATATTTGCTATCGTGTTATTATCTGTGTTATTAATTATAGCCATTCTACTAGGTGTGAAACTGTATCTCGTTGTGGATTAAATTTGCATTTCCCTAATGACTAATGATGTTGAACATCTTTTCATGTGCTTATAGGCCATTTATATATCTTCTTTGGAGAACTACCTGTTCAAATCTTTTCCCATTTTTAAAATTATTTGTCTTATGAAGTTTTTATATTCTGAGTACAAATCCTTTGTCAGATATGTGATTTGCATATGCAGTTGACCCTTGAACAACATGGGGGTTAGGGACACCACTCCCTCACGCAGTTGAAAATCTGCACGTAACTTTTAACTCCCCAAAACTTAAGTTGTCCCTCAGTATCTATGGGGGCTTGGGGGTGATTGGTTCCAGGGTCCCCTGTGGATACCAAACTCGGCAGATACTCAAGTCCCCTGTGTAAAATAATATAGATCAGTGTATATAGTCACTTCCCTGTACTACCCCCCAACCCACACACACGAACACACACACACACACACACACACACACACACACACACACATCTGTGGACTCCCAACTGCGGATCAAAAACAGTACAAGTATTTATTGAAAAAAAATTCATATGTAAGTGGACCCACACAGTTCACACCTGTGTTGCTCAAGGGCCAACTATATTTTCTCCCTAAAGCACAAGAAGTTTTGAATTTTGAATGAGTCCATTTCTTTTATGGATTGAGAACCAGATACTCATTTTCATTTATGTACAAAAACATGGTGGTATCCTTATCCACTAAGCTGTTTACTCTGTTCTCCAGCCTCCAGGGTCCTATAGACCACCCCCTCCTATGGGTAAACCACCAGGTTCAATTGTGAGACCCTCTGCTCCACCAGCAAGATCATCTGTTCCTGTAACCAGGCCGCCTATCCCAATACCACCCCCACCTCCTCCTCCTCCTCCACCCCCACCTCCTCCAGTGATAAAGCCACAAACTTCAGGTGTGGAACAGGAGCGCTGGGATGAAGACTCTTTCTATGGCCTCTGGGATACAAATGATGAACAAGGACTGAATTCGGAGTTTAAATCAGACACTGCAACAATCCCATCTGCTCCAGTGTTACCACCCCCACCTGTTCACCCTTCCATTCCCCCTCCTGGCCCAATGCCTATGGGTATGCCACCAATGTCCAAGCCACCACCAGTGCAGCAGACTGTTGATTATGGCCATGGCCGAGGTAAGGAACAGTGGCATATTTGTGTTTGGGATTCTAAAGGAATTGTTAGCTTCAGCTTCGTCTTTCTGAAGCTTCACCCTTACAGTGCTTTATCCCTGATTTTGTTTACTAGACATAGCCACTAATAAAGTTGAACAGATACCCTATGGAGAAAGAATAACTCTGCGCCCAGATCCACTACCTGAAAGATCAACTTTTGAGACAGGTAGGAGTCCCAGAGAGATCAGTATTTTTAAATCTTTTAAGACTAAATTATCATATGATTTTCCCTTTGGTAAGATTATCTGGGCCTCCTTTTAGTATAGTTAAAAGATTCATAAATTGAAATTAGGGCAACAATTTGTACTAGTTCTAAAGTTAGATTTGTACTTTTTTGCTTTTATTTCAGAAAAAGGAATGTAGTTCTTATTTTGTACTAATTGTTTTTGTAGAGCATGCAGGCCAACGCGATCGTTATGACAGAGACAGAGACCGTGAACCTTATTTTGATCGTCAAAGTAATGTCATGGCAGATCATCGAGATTTCAAACGGGATCGGGAGACACATAGAGACCGAGACCGGGATCGTGGTGTCATTGACTATGACCGGGATCGATTTGACAGAGAACGCCGACCTCGAGATGATAGGTATGCTCTGAAAAATACCTTTGCTAGGTGTGCAAATCACCATATACTTAAGTTCAGCAAAAGTCAGTGTATCTAAAGAAAATTTACTAAATGACATATGAGGTGTGGCAATTAAGTTCGTGAACTTGCCACCATGCACTTACATTGGCAGCACTGTACAAACAGCTCGGTAAGGTTTCATAGCCTTGGTATATCAGTGTCTCACAGCTGTGTTCGTGTCAGTGTGTGGGGGTGTCTTGCTGAGTGGCGTTCATTATTGTTGTTGCATGTTTTTATGTGCCGTCAGGGGAATGTCTGAGCTTGAATTAGAGCAACGAACAAACATTAAATGTCTTGTTAAACTTGGCAAGTGTGGAAGTAAAATCAGGGTCATGTTAGTCCAAGTTTATGGGGATAATGCCATGAAGAAAATGGCAGTGTACAAATGGATTAAACTTTTTTATGAGGGGAGAGAACGCGTCACTGATGAAGAGCAGTCAGGGCTTCCAGTAACGAGCAGAACTGACAAAAACATTGCAAAAATTCGTCGAATTGTGCGTCAAAATTGTCAGCTGATTGTGAGAAGCATAGCAGACCAAGTAAACATCGATAGAGAAACTGTTAGGAAAATCTTAACTGAAAATCTTAAATGAGAAAGGTGTGTGTAAAAATGGTCCAGAAGGAGCTCACCAATGAACAAAAGCAAAAGAGAGTCAAAGTTTACCAAGACCTTTGGGAGAGGCAAGACAATGTTTTGGGCCTTGTTATCACTGGTGATGAAACATGGGTGGACCAATATGACCCTGAAACAAAGTGTCAAAGTGCACAATGGAAGTCAGCCAATTCTCCACGACCAAAAAAGTTCCATCAGTCCAAGTCAAGAGTCAAAACCATGTTGCTAACCTTTTTTAATATCAGAGTGATTATCCATTATGAATTTGTATCAACTGGACAAACAGTTAACCAAGTTTACTATTTGGAAGTGCTGAAAAGGCTGCGTGTAAAAGTTAGACAACCTGAACGTTTCATCAACAGTTCATGGCTCTTGTATCACAACAATGCACCAGCTCACACAGCACTGTCTGTGAGGGAGTTTTGAGCCAATAAACAACTGTATTGGAACACGCTCCCTACTCACCTGATCTGGCCCCCAGTGACTTCTTTCTTTACCCGGAGATAAAGGAAATATTGAAAGGAAGACATTTTGATGACATTCAGGACATCAAGGGTAATACAATGACAGCTCTGATGGCCATTCCAGAAAAAGAGTTCCAAAATTGCTTTGAAGGTGGACTAGGCGCTGGCATCAGTGCATAGCTTCCCAAGGGGAGTACTTCAAAGGTGACTGTAGTGATATTCAGCAATGAGGTATGTAGCACTTTTGCTAGGATGAGTTCGCAAACTTAATTGTCAGACCTCATATTCTCGTGTATAATTTGGAGAAGGAAGAGCAGTTCTGGACCAATTTTCAGGAAACAGTACTTGAGTTTTGCCAGCTTGAATTCCAGAGAATTAAACGGGAGAAGGAGATAGCCAGAAAGGAAAGGAAATAGAATTGTCAATAAAGGTGCAGCCATTACTTAATTAGTAGACAATTTGTTTTTGCAATTTGTGAGCTCTTTATATGTGTGTATGCAAGGTAGATCTAAATGGAAAAGCAAAATAAAAATACAAATATTGATTATAAGTAACTACTCAGGGAAAATTAAGCGTAAAATGGTGTTGTATTATAAGATAGAGACCTCCAGTTATTTTTTATTTACCAAACCATTTCTTGTTAACACCTTCTAGGACTCAGTCATATCGAGACAAAAAAGACCATTCCTCATCCAGAAGAGGGGGGTTTGATAGGCCATCCTATGACCGAAAGTCTGACCGACCAGCCTATGAAGGACCATCCATGTTTGGAGGTAGAGCAATGCTTTATTAACTGTAAGAGTGTTGAGAATGTAAATAACAGGAAATGTTTTCTGTTGTAGCTATTAGATACGGATTTAAACTTTCAGAGTAAAATGCACTCACAGATTTCTCAGAGATGGCAACATTATCAAAAATAGCAATGTAATTAATGAAATAAAACAAATTGCTTTTTTATATTATTAAAGAAATTTTGGAAAATAGAGACAAAATCACTTATAATCCCACCACCCACCAAATCATAGCTATTATAATTTTATATATTTCCTTTCATTCCCTCTTCACATACCTATTAATGAAGTTGCAATCAAAGTATAAATACAGTTTCTTTATCATTCTTGTTCCCATTGATATTGTACCGTATATGTTTTTCCATATCGAAACCTATTAATGCTCTACGATATTTTATTGAGTGGATAAAATATAAGACTTATTGTTGGATATTTAAGTTGCTTTTAGTTTTTCACTACTATAAATTACACTAGAAACTCATAACCTATTTATAAGAATAAGCTTTCCTAAGCTGGTGACTCTTGTTCTTAAAACTGTAAAGCAAAAGTTACAGACTGTAAGTCATACTTGGGGCTATCCAGCAAAGTATATGTTATTTTTCTGTGTCCTATTGCTTAACTTTTTCCTAAATTTAATACAAACAAGGATGAATTTAATATTTTTCAAAACATTTCTGTTTGCCTGAAATCATACCTAAGTCTTTTCATTTTCTTGATTTCAATAGATTTACGTTACTTACACTTTCTCTAATTAAGGTTAAAAGTGGACCCCAAATCATTATGAATTATATTACGTTAGGATGAATGAAGAGAGTTAAAATTTTAAATTATTATTATATAAATAGTAATTTTGTTCAACTGCTGGAATCCTAGGAGAAAGAAGAACTTACCCAGAGGAGCGAATGCCCCTGCCAGCTCCTTCACTAAGCCACCAGCCACCTCCAGCTCCACGGGTTGAGAAGAAGCCTGAATCTAAGAATGTGGACGATATTTTGAAACCACCTGGCAGAGAGAGTAGACCTGAGAGAGTGAGTCCTATGTAGTTGATTAGTTTTCTTGTGCATCAGAAGCTGATAAGAGGTCTTTTTAATATCCTGAACAGAATTTCTCTACATTTCTGTGACATACAGATTCAAAGTATCTTGCCATCTCCAAATCATCATATAACCTCATAAATTTCCTACCCTATAGAATCTAAAAAGGTTAGAGCTTAATTGCTTGGAAAAGAAGATGTTGAAACTTTAGAGAATAATTTATAAGAGCTCAATTAATTGCATTTTTGAGAGAGTAAAAGTAGATTTGGTCTTATGTGAAACAAAAAGAGGGAGAATTAGGAGACTTGATTAGCTTAGGCTTATTTTCCTACTGACCTCCAGATGTATAAATTGTTAAACTTATGTTGCAGAATAATTAGATTCCATTTCAGTAAACTCATAGTGGAGATTTCCATCAGATATTTTGACTCCATATATGTATGTATATAAGTCGTTTTAAAATCTGTTTCATCTATTATTAGTATAGCTACTCTAGCGTTTCTATGGTTTCTGTTTGCATGATAAATCTTTTTCCATCCTTTTACCTTTTACTCTTGATCTGTTTGTGTCTTTGAATCTAAAGTATGTCTCCTATAGACAACATATGTTGGATCATGTTTTTTTATGCAGTCTGACAATTTCTGCCTTTTAACTGGATTATTTAATTCATTCACATTTAATGTTATTGATATAGTTCGCTTAGTTCCATTTTTGGATTGTTCAATTGAATAGAAACTCAGTTTATTATTGCATATTGATCTTATATCCTGCAACATTGTTGAACTCATTTATTAGTTCTAATAGATTTTTAGTGGATTCCTTAGGATTTTCTGTATACAAGATCATGTCATCTGCAGATAGAAGTGGTTTTACTTCTTCATTTTCAATCTGAATGCCTTTTATTTCTTTTTCTTGCCTATTTGCCCTGGATAGAATCTCCAGTACAGTGTTAAATAGATGTAATGAGAATAGGCATCCTTGTTTTATTCCTGATCTTAGGCAGAAAACTTTGTCTTTCACCATTAAGTATGATGTTAGCTGTGGGTTTTCAATAGATGCCCTTTATCAGGTTGAGAAGGTTGCCTACCATTCCTACTTTGTTGAATGTTTTTATCATGAAAGGATGTTGTATTTTATTGAATGTTTTTTGTTGTTGTTGAATGAGATTTTTGTTTTTTATTGTATGTGATTTTATTCTGTTGTATATGATTTTTGTTTTTTATTCTGTTGATATGATGTATTACATTAATTGCTTTTCAGATGTTAATTTAAATCCCTGGTTGAAATCTACTTGGTCGTGGTGTGTAATTCTTTTTATATGTTGCTGAATTCAGTTTGTTAATATTTTGTTGAGGATTTTTGCATTCATAGTCATAAGAGAGATCTGTAGTTTTCTTGTGATATCTTTGTCTGGTTTTGGTATCGGGGTATCTGCTTGATTTGAAATGCTGGCCTCCTAAAATGAGTTAGGAATTATTCCTTCCTCTTCTGTTTTTTGGAAGAGTTTGTGAAGAGTTGGTATTAATTCTTCTTTAAATATTTGTTAGAATTCTGTGATATAGCCGTCTGAGCCTGGGCTTTTAGCTTTTATTTTTTGATTACTAATTCAATCTCTTCACTTGTCATGGGTCCATTCAAATTGTCTATTTCTTCTTGAGTTAGTTTCAGTAGTCTGTATCTTTCTAGGGATTTGTCCATTTTGTCTAAGTTATCTAATTTGTTGGCATACATTTGTTCATAGTATTCCTTTATAATCCTTTATTTCTGTAAGGTTGGTAGTCATGTCCTCTCATTTATGATTCTAATAATTTGAGTCTTCTCTCTTTTTTTTTCTTAGTCAGTCTAGCTAAAGGTTTGTCAATTTTGTTCATCTTTTCAATGAACCAGCTTTTGGTTCCATTGATTTTCTTTATTTTTCTGTTCTCTATTTTATTAACGTCTCTTCTAATATTTGGTATTGCCTTCGTTTTCATTGCTTTAGGTTTAATTTGTTCATCTTTTTCTATCTTAAGGTTGAAGGTTATTGTTTTGAGATCTTTATAATTTTATAACTATAATTTCCTTAAATTAGACATTTATAACTATAATTTCCTTATAAGCACTGCTTTAGCTGCATCCCATAAATTTTGATATGTTGTGTCTTCATTTTTTTATATTTCAAAGTATTTTCTGATTTTTCTTTTGATTTCTTCCTTGACCCATTGGTTATTTAGGAATATGGTGTTTAATTTCCGAATACTTGTGAATTTCCCAAATTTTTTCTATTAATTTCTGATTTTATTCCATTATGGTCAGAGGTATAGTTTGTATTATTCCTATCCTTTCAAATTTATTAAGGTTGGCTTCATGATATATATCATGTGGTCTGTTCCTGGAGAATGATAGATCATTGTTAACAGTAAGATTTCATTGTAAAAAAAATCTTCTAATTATTTTTTCATTGTGTTTCAGATTGTTGTTATAATGAGAGGATTGCCTGGCAGTGGAAAGACACATGTTGCAAAACTTATTCGAGTGAGTATGGGAAAGCCAACGAATCAGTTACTGTTGTTAGCCCCTAGCCTTTTTATTCTTAGCAAGCAGCAAAATACAGATATTTCCCATTTGATCCATTCTAGTTGGTCCATGTGGTAGATGCTGTCTCATATAAATTTTGATCTGCTTAGACAAACATTTTTGCTTCTGCTTAATTTGAAACCACCAGAAGATTGCATTATTATTTAGCCAAGAGAAAGAACTTTAGTGTGAACATTCATTAATTTATTCTATAACTTCTCTTCTGCTTTCTTGATGATATGATTCTTAGGATAAAGAGGTAGAATTTGGAGGACCTGCACCCAGAGTTCTAAGCCTGGATGATTATTTCATCACTGAAGTGGAAAAAGAAGAAAAAGATCCAGATTCTGGGAAGAAAGTGAAAAAGAAGGTGTGGTATATTTCTCTCAGATTATATCCTCATTCGTCAACAACAGTGAAAGAAAAATGTGTTCAGAAAGACATAGGGCTTTTTTTGAGGACAAAGAATTCTCGTTTTTTAAAAAACAAAGTTTAGTACTCAGGTGTAGTATGACTACAAAGTCATCTCTCTCCAGATGCTAACAGGGAAGAGGTTTAGGATGATGCTTCGCTTTTGCTAACTCCATATCTCTCTGGGGGGATCGTAGGTAATGGAATATGAATATGAAGCTGAGATGGAGGAGACCTATCGCACCAGCATGTTCAAAACTTTCAAAAAGACTCTGGATGATGGCTTTTTCCCCTTCATCATCCTGGATGCCATCAATGACCAAGTTCGACATTTTGACCAGTTTTGGAGTGCAGCAAAAACCAAGGGATTTGAGGTATAGACTTAAAAATGTTTAGAGTACATTGTGTTATCATGTAAGTGCTGCATTTGTTTGCGTAATCATTATTCATTCTTTCTTAGGTGTATTTGGCTGAAATGAGTGTAGATAACCAGACTTGTGGCAAGAGAAATATTCATGGAAGAAAGCTTAAAGAAATAAATAAGGTGATTTTTGGAAACATAGTAGGTGTTGCATTCTAAATTTCATTTAGGCTGTATTATCACTGTTGTCTGAAAGTTCTTTTTATCCCCTTTACTTTCAAAATATCTTTTCTATCTACTTTAGTAAATGTTTCTTATCCTTTGTATCTAAGTAAAAGAGGTGGCCTAGCTTTGCCTGGAACTAGCCTGTTAGACTTTACAGAATTAATTAACTTGTATTGGATGCTCACTTGGTCTTTGTTTGAGTAGAGATAAGTTGACCTGAATCTCTCTATAGATGGCTGATCACTGGGAAACTGCACCTCGTCATATGATGCGTCTGGACATTCGTTCTTTGCTGCAAGATGCTGCTATTGAAGAGGTGAGTGTCCTTTGGCTCAAGGGCAGTGCATAAATGACCTTTTTTTTTTTTTAACTTTCTTTTACTTTGAAAAGTGTTTAAACTAAGAAAAGTTGCATGAATAGTCTTAAGAATACCTGTATAACTTTCATTGAGATTCACCAATTAATACTTTGTAATATTATTCTCTATATAGATAAAATCCCCCCCTTCCTCTTTTTTCTCCTCCTTCTTCTTATTATTACTATTGTTATCACTATTTTTGTGGAACCTTTGAGAGTTAAGTTGCAGACCTCATAGCCTATCACCCCTAAATATTTCAATGGGTATCCCAGGAACAGGGGCATTCTCTTCAAAAACTAGAAGTCTCGATGACCAAATTCAGGAAATTTAACATTGATAAAATGCTATACTGAGTAGTATAAATTTCCTGAATTATCTCATACAGTCCATATTCAGATTTTACCAGTTATTCCCATAATTGCTTTATAGCAATTTTTTAAAATCCAGGATCCAGTCCTTTAATATAAAAAGTAGTTTCTCAGCCACATCATTGTTACGAAAGGCAAAGAATTTTTGAAGGTTATAGGCCAGTTTTGTAGTCTGCCCCTCAATTTGGGTTTGTCTGATTGTTTTCACATTATTAGTTTTAGGTCAAACATTAGCAAGAATACTATATAAGTGATGTGTGTCTCCGTGCATCATATCAGGAGCCAGATGGTGTCAATTTTTTTCATTATTGGTGATTTAAATGTCGATCACTTGGTTCACGTGGAATCCATCAAATTTTTCTACCTGTCTGTTTTTCTTTGTAATAAATAATCTGTAGGGAGATACTTTGAAATTGTTAATATTCTGTTCCCCCAACAAATTTTTATCCATTGATAATTCTTGCCTAAATTAATTATTAATTTGGTGGAAGTAAATCTTTATCATGGAAAAGGAAAGATTTTTCTCTTATAATCAGTTGTGTACTTCTGTTTTGTTCGACCTCCTGCTATGAATGAGCGTTATCTATACTCAATGTTGTCATTATATTTCTATGTGATTTTACCTCCATGCCATTCCTCAACCCATTTCCTTCTGGCTTCTGCCCCAGCCATTCTCCAGAGACTCTCTCACCAAAGATTTTCATGACAGTGGACAATTCTCACTTCTCCTGCTGCTTAATTTTGCAGCCACATATGACATAATTGACCCTGTTCACCTTCTTGAAAACATTTTTCTCTTGACTTCTATGATTCCACCTTCTCCTGGTTTTCCTCTGGTCTCTCTGGCCCATTCCTTTTTGGTCTTCTTTGCTGGCTTCTCTTGCTATCCAACCCTTAAATGTTGGTGTTCTATAGGGCTGTATCTATCCTAGGCTCTATTTTTACTTTGCACGTTCTACTGGTAGTTTGGATTGCCACTTATGTGCCCTTAATAGTAAGTTGTAAAGACCAGAATCCATTTTATTAGTATTTTAATTATATCTGAGTGGAGATGATTTTTATCATTCTACCATTATTTTCCCAATTTTCTACCAAAAAACATATATTACCTTAGTACACCTCAAATTCAACCTATCCAGTATGTAATTCATCTAAACCTGTTCCTTTTTTAGTTAGTATTCTCTATATTAGTAATTAGACCCACCAATCACTTTGGTGCTGAAATCTTGACTTTTTACTTTACATTATCCTTGACTCTTTATTGTCAGTTATACCAACACTTGACCCTATCCCTCCACCAAGTCATCAGTCTACAAGTGTTTTCACTTTGACCTTATAAATACCTCTCTAATCCATCTACTCTCTATTTGCATTGCTGCCATCCTGGACCAAGCTTCTGTCGTCTCACTTTTCATTGTACCCTTTCTTACATTTTGAAATTTGAATCATATATATGTTTTACTTAATTGGAATACTAGCTAAAGGTTTTAAAAAGAAATCCTAGTAATTCATAGGCATTCAAAACATAACCATCAACTTAGGATAGATCATTATACTTAACTTCATAGGAATCTGTAAACATAGATATCCCAGGAAAAGGAAAGGCAGAAATATCATTCTGCGTTTTATCTGTTCTGTTTCAAAGTTTAGGTAGTTAAAAATTACTTAGTATGTAACAGTGCTGTCTTGCTCTGGGCAACTGTGCTCATTTCATATCTCAATGAGGGACTCAACATTTTCCTAAATGTTAACTCCATCTTTTTTTATTATTATTATGATTATTGGGGTGGTGTAGGTAGAGATGGAAGATTTTGATGCAAATATCGAAGAACAGAAGGAAGAAAAGAAAGATGCAGAGGAAGAGGAAAACGAACTGGTAGGAGACAGACCAACCACTTTGAACAAAATGTCTCTTTATTAAAATTCTTAGGGGTTTAAATTCAGATCTATGGTCAGATTATTCTGTCGCTATAAACCTTAATGGTAAAAGTTTCCATAATCATCTTCAAGGAGACTTTTGGATACTTTTTATTTTTCCCCTGACCAAAAGAACCCTCTACTGCGTTGTTACGTGAAAATTTTAATAATGCTAAGAATCTTACCCTTGTACTCGCTCATCTATTTGTGGGTGGCTTTAGGGAAGTATACTTTTTAAGAAAATCAATTACATTTGAAAGGGTGTTCTTACATTCCAGCAGATATGTGGTATAGCCTACCCAACATATGCATAATTGTCTCTTTGCTACAAGATCTCACAATTGAGTTTCTGTCAACTGAGGCAGAAGAACTTATTGAATGAGGAGGCAGAGGGTTGCCACAGACTGCTGGATTTGTTCTTCTGCGTTTTAGGAAAATAATTTGATGTGTAGGCAATCAATGCATTCTGCCTAGGCTGATTAGAGGCTTGCGTAGTGTGAGTTCCAAGTTCCCGTGTACCTACTGTAAATGCTTTTGATCACACCTCCTAGATATGTTTGCCTTACCCTGTCATTCATGAATATGCGACCTATAGAATTATATTACTTTTCAGTGTTTGCCAAATGAGGTACAAAGATTAGCAATGCCATGAAATACTGTTGCTTTTATAATTCAGAATATTATTCGGTTTGTTTACTATTTCAGCCTTTGCTACAGCTGCTTCTCATATTATTCTGAAAATGTACAAAGTGAGAACCCTGATTCCTACTCCCCTAGAGAATACAGAGTCTTTAAGAAGTGGTCCCATTAAACCCATGTATGAGAGGACTATGGATAGCAACTGTGTGTTTATATAGAGATGGTGTCAACCTCTACATTCCTAGATTTCTTATATGGATTAAAAAATAAGCTTTAAAGTTAATGTCATTTGAATCTCAGTATGTTTTCTTCTTTCTTTGAACAAGGTATTTTTCTTAATTAAGTTGTATTTTGACATCTATGACCTAAAATGTAAGCAGGAAATTCACTAAAAGGTCCACGCTGTTCTGGAACATAGCTAATGACCTCTTTAGCTGCTTGCAGCGTGTGTTCTGGAAAGTGATCATGTGAGAAGTCTATATATATATATATATATATATGTGTGTGTGTGTGTATATATATATATATAGTTAGCTTTCTGAAGCTCTGTCTTCCTTTTGTGGATATTTCAGTTCAGGATTTGATTCATAATATGACTTACTTAGGTATAGGTCAAAACTTAGAACTTTCTATTGAGTGCATTTTTATTTTAAAAAATAAAACACACTGTAATACTATATTTTTATATCAGAAACATGGCAAGGAAGCCTTAGAACTCTACCCTGCTGGACTATCTCTTTTCTTTCCAAGTGGCTTTCCATTTTAAGCGGCGAGAAGGTGATGTCGTTTTAAGTAAGAACAGGGTAGTTCCAGCAGGGGTAGATTAACATGCTCGTTTCGCTTATCTTTGTTATAAAACTGCTCTTAACCCAGTCAAAATGCGGAATCCAGATCTTCTACTATTGGGTTCTATTCCAAGAGTAAAAGATTCTTGGAGAATTTTAACCACAGGGTTAAGAGCAAGTCTCATGTCATTCAGACCATTTAATGCAATTCTCAGTAAACTTTGCATTTTCTACTCTGTACTGATTACTACAGCTGGGTGAAAGCCAAGCTTTTCTTGGTTAAGAGACTCGTTTTGGGAAACATTGGTTTGATAGTTTGCCTTCATTGGTGCTTCAGTGAACCTGGTAGATATGACTCAAAATTTATAATTATTCTAGGGATGCTTAAGGTTTTCAGATGATTTTTGAAGTATAACTTGTACAAATTTCATCAATACTTAACTTTCAGCACCATCACTTCAGCATAGCTTTGTCTTGGTTTGTTCTCAAAATGTATTTGAAAAAGATGGTATTAATTTATAACCTGAAATACTACCTAATGAGTTGAAATTGAATTATTAGTCTGGCTGAAATACTAGAAATGTATAAGACCTATAGGTTTCCTGGAAGAATGATAATGCTCTACTAAACTCTTGTACAGAAGCTATTGTTGTGAAATGTTCAACATACTTTCCAACTTACCTGTGTGTCAGTCTGTTCTATGACCTTGAACATTGCCAATAGTAGAGACACAGTGATTCTTAAAAGGAGATCCTGACACCTGTGATGAATCTGTTCTACATAATAAATCCTAGTCTTGAAGTTCTGTATGTTAGGGTCTAATAGAGTCCAAATAAAAGAAAAGGGGAATCATAGTAAGTTACATGGAAAAAGCATACACTTGCCAGGTGAATAAACTGAAAGGATTACTACATAGTTAAATAGGTACATTGGGAAATTTGAAAATCTTTTGGGACTTCATTTGAAATGAATTACCCAGTTATTTTATTAAATAAGATGCAAATTGCCTGTGGCGATGTCTGGTTTTTCATGTAATAGGAAAATATAATTTTAAAAGACATCAGAAATAATAAACAGTTTCCAACTAATGAAAAAGAAATGCTCTGAAACAGATTCAGTTAAATTAGCCTTTGTAAGATCTAACTAGTAAATGGATTGAGTCACTTTAAAATGAAGTTGAACTTCAGACTTGTTCAGTGATACCAAGCTTTCTCCTTTCTTTTGAGTATTTGCAATTATGCTAGACTATAAAGTAACTGTCTTGAAAAATACTCTTTGGACCTCATGGCTACTACTATCACTTGAGAATAGCAGTTGAATTAGAAAAGAACCTAGCTAGTATTATAAATCCTCTGCTACTCTGAATGATATTAATGTTAGCACAGTAACTACCGTACATTCTTACCATATTTACTATACAGCTGTTGTTCAGACTACAATTGTGTGTCTTGAACTGTAGCTGCCTCCAAGCGCCTTCATACTATTCTGAAGTGACTACTCTGAAATCTGGGCTGTGAAGTTTGGTGAATTTGATAATTCAGTTTCTTCAAAGATAATGAGACTTTGTTTTCCCTAGGGATATATTTATAACTAGTGAGTGGAAACTGAATCCATTCCCAGTTTTAATGCTTTTCCAGTTCAAAAGTGATATGCATGTATGTGTCTCTTTCTAACCCTTCGAGCTTCTTTCTGTGTACGATTTAGGGTTACATTCCGAAAAGCAAATGGGAGATGGACACATCTGAGGCAAAGCTAGGTGGGTATTTCCTTTTTCCTGTTTTTATATGTGATACCTGATGGTAATGGTCATAGATCTTTCTGCTGTAAGAACAAATTTCCCAAAATTTCTGCTTAAATTAAGATTTTTGGCCTACCTTACATCCTTGGTCTATTTTGTTAGCTTTCAAGTTAACTAGTCATATCTTGTGACAAAGTGAAAGAAGGGTATTTTAAAAGAACTACCTTCAATACCACTTAAAGTTTTTAGAGTAAGCAGAAATATGTGGTAAATTTAGTAATAAAATACCGTCACTTCTAAAATCCTTTCTTTTATATTAATTAGAAATGTCGGTGCCAATGAGATTTCTGCTTTTCTAAAAGAATATTTAACTGCAGTCCAAAGTTGAACTGGAATATGAATACTTTGGGTAGTAGTAGTACCACTAATAATAAATATTGAAGCTTAAAATTCAATTAAAAGGCAGTTATTTTCCTTGTAAAATAAATTAAGAGTTTCTGGGTAGAGGGTGATAGATACATAATTCAGGTTTCTGAGGAGGCTGCTTATAAGATTCCATTTATATTTTCCTTCAACTTGTCTTTAGTGCCAGATTACAAGGTAAACTGGTTAATGTGATTGTCTAAATCAAAAATTGGAGTTGCTTACTATGAGGTTATCTGTCAAGCAGAAAATCATACATGTCCAATGGATTTTTTCCCAATATTTCATGGTAATACTGCAAAACATTTTTTCAGTTTTTTTGTTTTTGTTTTTACCTCACTTAAAACCATTTAACATGTGGATTTAGATATATTAATAAATAATTTAAGAAAATGTGACAAGGACTTTTTGAGAAGATTGACCTTACATATATATATATGAAATGTGGCTGTTGGTCCCTGCGTTTCTCTTCCTGGTACCATGCAGTTATTCCAGAACTGAAGTATCCATCTAAATATCTTAAATTCAGAGAACAGATTTCAGTCACTCAGCTGCTTTACTGTTCGGCACCCATTATCTGTGTTCCTGATGTCCTAGATGTGCATTTTATACATAGTCACATAGGCTATGCCTTTATTTTGCCCAATTGATCATGTTGGCAATTGATACTGACCAGGTCCTATGTTAAAATATAGTTCTGTAAACTGTAGTATTATTATATTATTGGGATAGGTGCTTTGTTGTAAAGTCTAGAATGTTTTTCTAGTGTGTCTCCTGGAAAAATTATATATGGTTACTGACATATTTTTCTACTAGTCTTCCCTCTGTGGGAAATCTTCATGACCAACTATCTCCTAAACTTTTAAAGCATTTATAAGTGTTTAAATGCAATTAAATATGTAGTAAAATAATATCAACTCACTTTTAATGATAATGCTTTAGATCTGCTTATTTTGACATTAGATTAAGAATGTTTGAAGTTCTGTACTTTTAGGATAACCTGAAAGATCATGTCCCTCTTTTCTGGTTCTCTAAATAGTGATTATCTTTTGGGGCAAAGAGAGATCATAAAGAGACAAAGGGGTTGCAAAAGTGACAAATAATGTAGCTGCACATATAACCAGAGGCCTTACGTAATATATGATCTAGGGTAATGCTTTTTTAAACTTGAGCCTGTTTTCTGTTTTCCTTCCTAATTTTTAAAGAGAAAGGAAAATGGAATTTAGTTGTGATTACTCAAGAAAAGATGCCGTTAATCTTGGTATTGATTTCGGGGGGAAAAAAAAAATCTGGCCTATCTACCATTTGCTTCTCAGGAAATGCATTTTGTACAAATTCAGTACATTTTAAAAACAGAATGTTGCACAATGAATTCCAGAAATGGATTTGTTAAGTAAACCATTTCAGTGAAAGGCACTGAAGATCTAATAATGAATCTAGAAAATAAATTCTAACGTGTTTGCAGTTGGGTTTTTATTTATTTTTAATAAGAGTGACACTGATGTTTCGTATAATGACTTGCATCTGGCACCACTGTGTTCGTGAGAGCTAATCCTCCTCTGGAGACAGGCAAATTGAATGTGAGCATTCTTGAAAGTACTTGCTTCTTTGAGGTTGGTTCATGCAGCCAACTGAGACGATTCTTCTCTAAAATAGGATCATCATATGAGAAGTAGCCTATTTATGTTGCCTTCCTTATCATAACAAATTCAGTAGATTTGATTACCAGGTCCAATTTATTTTTCTGAGTACTTTACTGACATTCTTAAGTTACTTTTGCTGACATGATTGTGCTGGATGGAAACATAGTAAGCTTTAGCAATGCCACACATTGCGCCAGAAGGGCTGAGTCGGTAACGGAGGAATTTTGATTCACAAATGAGTCTGCCAATGAGAAAATACTCACTTACCTATAATCTTTCAAAGAGTGGGTTAAATCTCATTGCAGATTCTTGATCTGTGTTCATTTTGTTAAGTACAATATACAGTTCATTCAGCCTATGTTTGAGTGTTAAATTAGAAGTGCTGTAATTTTCAGAACTGGCCTGAGCTGCATCTGGCATGGGTGTCATGGAGTTGTTGTAGACTGTGTGTGGCCCCCCTTCAGTCGCACCTGACTAACCCTTCCCAGCTGGGACCCAAGCACCCTAATGCAAGGGTGGGTGTTATATGCCACATCGGATACTGGGATTCAGCATTGAAGCTACTTAAATCCAATCACATGCTTTAGGTTTCTCCATATCAAGTCCTTTTGCTTTTCTCATCTCTGTCGTTTGTCTCTGCTTATGAGTTATTGTGTATTGACCTTCTACATCTCAGGGAGTTTCATCTCTTCCCAGTTGGAACACAGTTATTATTTGTATAGCACATACCCTTGTATGTTCACGATGGACACATTTTCAGAAATACAATTTATGTTTAGCAAATACATTAATGTGTCTAAAAAAATGTTTCTGCTATGCGTTAGTAATATATACTGTTTTGAAAATACGGTAAAATTCTGGGACCGGCCAAGTTGGGTATTTAAACCTTCATCTTCATCTTAAAACTTCATGTTTTGAAACTTAAGCCTCTAAAAATCATGAGTATGAGTGTGTTGGACACCAGTCGTCTTCTGTAACTAACACCCCAGGTTCCTCTTCCTTCACCTTACGCCATACATCTCTGTGTGTTTGGGTTTCCAGGATGCCATGTGGAAGAGGTATGAACCTTTCTTCAGCCCCAAAAAGGAAAACTAAACATGTTGTGCACAATGAAATGTCAGATTATACGTTACAAACAAGGGTGTTCAGACTAGGAATACATGCTCTGCTAAATTTCTGTTGCAAATATGGGACTCCTGGTCTGTAACTCTTGTCATATACCCCGTGTCTGAGGAAAAGTTACTGCATTTTCCACACTGCCCTTCTGCATTGTTGCCTGGCCATGCTCTATTCTTGGAATTGAAATATGATGTTTTCCTTTGAAGTATGTTAATGTCAAAGTTGATGTTGTTAGTTGGGAAATCTTTTAAAGTTTATTTAATAAGTGCATTGGAGCTTCCTACTCTTCGATAATACTGTTCACTCTTGAGCTGAGAACAGTTTTATTGTTTGTGGGACTCCATTTCTACTGCCATATCCTGTGCCCCTGTGTAATCAAAGGGTTACTTCTTTAAGATCCTTTATAATATGGCCTGTCATACGCATGTAGATAGAACCATTTGGTATAGCATGTGATTTACAGAGGAGATTAGGAGACTGTTTCTGTTGAACGCATGCATCCATGTCAAAATTTTTCCAAAGTGATACGATAAAAATTTCTTGAGTTTTGTAAAGTACTATAGTGTGGGGGAGGGTTTTAGGAAATAAAAGCTTTGCTAATTATGCAAAATCTTATCGGTTTTTGTAGCCTGTATGGTATGGTACAGTTAGTTGTGTGTGCAACTTTTACATTTAAAACAAATTCACCCTCTCTCCGTTGTGCTTTTTGTATCAAGTTCTGCTTCCGTTGTACTTTTCGTATCAAGTTCTCTCCAACTTGGTGCCTCAAAGATTTCTATTATATATACTCTGCACCCTTTATGGAGTTCAATGAAGTGTAGTTAATTGTTTCTGAAGTTTTTAGGTTTTCCTTTATTGACCTGCTTAATAGTGTGTTTATATAGCTATAGATGATTCAAAAGTTTAGTGCTTCAATGTAACTAAAAATATCTGTAACTCATAACATTTCACCTGTAGAATTCAAATCAGTATTAACAATCAATAAAAAAGACCCATTTTTATCACGTGTTCTTCTTAAAGACCCCTAAACTCGTATCTCATAATTTCTGAACTGACAATCCCTGTTCATTTAGTTGATTACAGTTTTAGGCTCTTGGAAAGCCTAGTCCCCTCAGATTGAGGATTCAAAAAGAAAATTCAGACCTGGTCACTTTGGCTGACTAGCCCTTAGCCTTAGAATGGTCAACATCACTTCACAGTATAACCAAAGAAAGTGGTGATTTGTACAGTCAACTTACTCATAAACATTAACTCATGGTGAATCTTCCCACAGAGGTCAAAATCCCAAGAAACTGTTCATCTAAAAACCTTTTAAAACATTAACTTGGCTCATTAAGTTCTTGGTACTACCAGCTTTTCATATGACACCGTGCGTGTCACACATGATTGCAGATCAGACGGGTGCTGTTAATATTGTGTTACAGAAAAAGAATGGAAGAAACTGTTTTTAGAAAAACCCAACTCTGCGTTTTCCTTCAAACCATGAGAGCTGATGTGTGGTTTGAGGGGTGGAGGGCAAGGAGGCCAGGAGACAAGTGCCTTTTCTTGCTCTGCCCGTATTTGTAACTTAAACCAACATCGTAACGTAGTGGCTGCCAATATGAACACCAAATAAGCACTGGAAATCATACAGAACTTGATATTATCTCAGCTGAGAAGAGAGTTTGGATCTGCAAGTGATGCTGCTCTCAAAACTGTGGATGTGCCCTCTGACCGTGTTCCAGCCTTCTTTTCCCTTGTTTGTGTGTTGTGTGCAAACTCACACTCTTCCTTAATGCTGCGGCTCTGTGTTTGTCCCTCAGACAAGTTGGATGGCTTGAGAACTGGTACTAAAAGGAAACGTGACTGGGAGGCAATTGCCAGCAGAATGGAGGATTATCTTCAGCTCCCTGATGATTATGATACTCGCGCTTCTGAGCCTGGGAAGAAGAGGGTAAGAGACTTTGTCAATAACTGCCAATGGATGAAGGGCCTGTTCAGGCATCTGGTTTTAGAAAGGTATAGACATAATATATGGTGATGGGAAGAGAACTGACTCTGGGTGGTGAACACACAATGTGAGATATATAATGTATTACAGAATTGTATGCCTGAAATCTATGTAACTTTACTAACAATTGTCACCCCAATAAACTTTAATTAAAAAAAAAGTTATAGACAGATAAGCATATGAATGTTCTTTTTAGAGTGATTTAAGTTTATACTATATCATACTACATATCAGAAAAGTGAGTCAGACCCCACAAATTGTGTGATCAAAATATACAAATAACTTAAAAATGGAGAACTGAACCTCACATGGCTAGCATGTTGTCAACCTTAAAGGAGTTTGGAGTGGCCACTTGTGCCATATTGTCACGGAGCAAAAGAGCCAGGTACAGAGTAGAGTGTTAAAGAGAATCTGTGGGACTTCTTAATGGATGAGATGTGGAGGGTCCAGGAGTGAATGTAAATGTTCCATGTGTTTGGTGCCATTTACTGAGTTAGAGAAGACGGAGGGAGCCATAAGTTTGAGAGTGAAAAATTAGAAGTTCAATGAGGAACCAATTAAGTTAGAAATGGTAATAGGACTCAGGATTCCAAAATTTAGAAGTTTACATAGGTAAATGTTTCAGGAAGTAAAGGATAGTCTTAAATGATATAGAGTAAACAAGTAAATTGGAAGCAGAGAAATAACCATTGAATTTGGCCACGTGGCAATCATTGCTGATTGATCAACAATCAGTCAAGTTTTCTTAGAGAGTTGAAGGACAGACGCCAGTTTGGAGCAGACTGAGGAAGGAATAGGAAATGAATAAATACAGGCTTCACATATAGACAACTTTTTGAAGAAGCTTTGCTATGAAAGGAAGCAGAGAAATGAAGTTGGATAGGTCTTCCACATAGATGTCAAATTCAGCAAAAATGGTATTTGTGTATATCCTTTAAAACAAACTTAACAAAACAAAAGGGATCGTATTATATATGATCTGCATAAGCTTTTTCAGCTAATCTGTCTTGATCTTTATAAGTATATACAGACCTACTTAAGTGGCTTCCTAGTGTGCCGTTGTTTGGTGTACAATCAGTTATTTATCCAGTCTCTTATTGGTGGATAACTATGCTGTTTCCATTTTATTACTAATATAAATACTATGGTGAAAATTATGGTGTATGTCTTGGCATCTTTTTGAAAGCGATCTATAATCCCTGGGGTGGATTTTTAGCACTAAAGCTGCAAGCTCATAGAATATGATTTATCATTCCTGACAGATATTGTGAGATTGCTTTCCAGAAAGGTTACATCTATTTATACACCCACATGTAAGTAAATGCCTATTTTTCTGCACTTGCCCCCACAGTGCTGTTATCAAAAACATTTGACAATCTGAGAGGTGAAAAAAAGATCTCATTTTACATTTCTTTAATTAATGAGGTTATGTATCATTATCTTTATGCACCATTGCTTTTTTATGAATTTCCTCAGTACTTTATTAGTAAAAGAACACTTACTATAAGAAAATACAAAAGCCAGTAAAACGTCATTACAGTGGATACCATCAGAGAACTCCAGGTTTCAAAGCTCTTTCACATACTTGACAGTCCCTAGGCCCACCTTTGTGTAGCCGGAGGAGATGGGGAAGGGAGATCTGATTAGCGACCTTTAGGTGCCCAGCTCCACCCAGGGATGACTTTTATTGATACCTCTCATTCCAGTTTTAAGGTTGGTTCAACAGAAGTAAAAATAGCTCTTCCTTGGGAATAATATTTTGGTGTAGTTCTGGTGACGACAAATAATCTCAAATGAGAAATATTTTGCCCTAGATTTTTTTTTTTTTTTTTTTTTTTACTCAACTGTCATCCTCTTCAGTAAGGAATGTGTGATCCCATGTAATTTACTCTGTAAAATGGGTGAGCACGTCCTAGTTCTTTAAAGTGGCTCCACTCTAACTCTCCTCCCTGCCGCACACCCTCATTTCACATAGTTTTAACCCTCAAACCACTCACCAAAATCAACATCAGAGCACCAGGAGAAGCTACAGGTGGCAAGGAATGCGGAATTCATTACCCTTTCCTTTCCTGGGTGCTCTGGATTTCTATAACTCAGCTTTTTACAAATATCATGTGGGTTCCTGAGATTAACTTCCACCATAAAAAAAGGTCATTCTGTAGAGTTGGTCATACTAGAATTTTACCAGAATGGTTAGGTTTTAAAATATAATTTATTTTTTTAAAGTTTCACTTGCTTTGTTGGGTATAAAATTGTAACTCAGGTATACTTATAATTTGTGTTTCTGTAATGACTGGAAGGTGAACATTTCCCTTGTTTTGTTTTAGAAATATTCATTTTAGAAATATTTTTAGTGACAATAGGTGAAATATATCTCAAACCTTTCAGTCAAGATTTTGCTGTACTATAACATTTTTCTTTACGGTTTAAGATAAATGGCAAAAAAAAAAAAGTGTAAATCTCAATAAGAGTACCTATATGTAGATTAGCAGGGTACACTGACATTTAAGAAGCCATTTCTAGCTGAAAGTTGTTCGGTAGGCACTGCCCAGAAATGCCGCAGGAGAGTAGACAGGGCCACATTCAGAGGGCCCTGTGTGTTTGGATTTTATTCTGTAGGTAAGGGAAGGATTTAAAACAGATGAGAGTCACTACTGTATTTTAAGGAGAGCATTCTGGCAGAATGAATTGGACGAAGTGAGAATTCAGATAGGAAGACTAGGTAGAGGTTAGTGCTTTACTTCAGGTAAAAAATGAGGTCATTGAACTAAAAAGGAGTGACAGAGGACATGGAGGGGACAGGACTGAGCTGAGAGCTGCGGGAGCTGGAATGGCGAAGGCTTGGTGGTGGACTTGAGAGTTTTCTTTCTGTAACTTAAGATATATGCCTTTCTCTAATTCTCCCAGTTAATTTCTAATTTTTCAACTCCTGGTTTCATATTAGTTATCCTACCTCTTAAGACTATCCATAGAAGGAAGAGGCCCTATGCATACTTATTTTTTCTAAAGCCCAGCCTAATGCTGTGTTCTTTTTAGGTGAGATGGGCAGACCTGGAGGAAAAGAAGGATGCAGATAGGAAAAGGGCCATAGGTTTTGTGGTCGGACAGACTGATTGGGAGAAGATCACAGATGAAAGTGGTCACCTGGCTGAAAAAGCCCTCAATCGAACCAAATATATATGACTTAGTTTTTGAACGGAGTCAATTGTTCCTCTAAGGTAAGGGTCCATAGTCACATTAGTAACCTACTGTGTGGTTGTTTGGAAGGGTTTGAGATAAAGAAGGCAGTATGCTTTGTTAAAAATGCTTCGTTTTCTATATTATTTTCTGGTTCTAAACGAATAAGTGTGTGCTAGTTGCCAATACTTATAATACAGTTGATATTGGGAAAGGAAGCAATTTTCTACAAACCTGGCTCACTTATAAAAATACAAGACTTGAGGAAAGGATGGATTCTGTAGATTTGCGAAGGAATGGAGTCATGAGATATTAAGGTCTACTGAATTGTCTGCCCGTTCTTTCCTGGCGTGACAGCCTTTTCTTTTCTTTCCAGGTGGTTCGGTTTGAGGTGATCTGAAGCCAAGACCTCATGGAGCTTCATTGTGTGTCACCTTGCTTCCACGTTTCAGTTTTTGTTTTGTTTCTACTGCTTTAGTTTTTTAAAGTTCTCCAGTGTCCCCAAGAGGTATTAGAATCTTGCTGTACCCAAGCAAGACACAATTTTTTTAAAAAACTATTTTGGGGAGGGAGGGAGTGATAGCTTAACTGCTGAAGCCAGGTGGGGATCTGCTGACGGATTCCAACAGAAAACATTTTCTCCACTGTACAATGTCACGGACTATCTCTATCATCATTGCTTTGTGGCTGTTCTTGTTTTTTACTGTATGTAACTGGTAGCTGATTGTACTAGGATTAAAAACAATAAACATCATGATAAAGCCGATGAGATTCATGGGCTATACAGCATGGGCCCCTTGCTCTTGTTTTCTTAATTTCATTTTTATTGTTTTTTTTATATGGTGTGTTGTAATCGCATGCTAGCTGAACATCCCAAAACTTCTTTCTCATTGATCATTATATAGCTCAGTGATTCCATAGCGCATGTTGTAACACAGGTCTCAGTGATGTTCAAAACACTCATCTTTGTTTTATTGCTGATTTCTTCTCTATCTTTGTATCTTAAAGAAGACTAGTAGAGACAATTGCAAATACTCATCAGTTCCCTGGAGCACATCTATTCTGTAACATGATGTTTTATTTTTTTGATCTCTCTGTTCCTCTCTTCTTTCCTTCCTTTTTTTACGTTCTCCCTTTGTGCTGTTACGTTTTGATTTTCCCCTGCTCTCACTTTGACTCCATGATGGACAGAGCTAATGTACTCCATGGAACTAAGGAGCTTGTTGCCTTAGTACTGAACTTGAACTGTTGATTTTTTAATCCAGGTTGCAGAGAAGGCGTATAGAGATGCAGAGCGCTCTGGCAGGCAGCCTTTAAGCCGTTCAGGTTCTCAGGTTCTTGCCAGATTGCTCGTTATTGGAAAGCATGGCCTTCTGCAAAGTATTTCCTTTCTTGTGGATAGTTCCAGGTAGAACCCAGAAACATACAGAGCTAAAGCCCAAATATCATTCCTATTTAAAAACAGAAAAGGAGCTCTTTTCCCTTTTTCATTCTGCAAAGAAAACAATGTTATTTTCTAGCAAGAGAAGACAGAGACGAGCCTTCTTCCTTCAGACGTCACTTGTACTTTGGAATCCAACTCAGCAAGTTGTAAATTGGTTCACAAAAGGCTGGGATATTTTGAAATGTCCACTTTCGGGCTACAGACAAAAACCTTGTAGTTTTATGACCTACATTAAATACTGTGTATATAGAGATAACGTTTATTAGCATTTGAATAGTACCACTTTGTGTTCAAAAACTTGAAATTCTGGAACTGAAGATTAATTTAATGGGAAATCCTGACTACTTTCTATGCTTTTATCTTCCCTGAAATTCTAAATGTTTACACATAAGAGGCTTTCAGTTCACTAACAAGTCAATATTGAATGTACAATTTGCCAAATAATTTCCACTGTTTGTAGTATTTAACAAGCTACTTTGGTTGCTTATTGGCCGGCAGTTCATTTCTATATACCGATCTTTCTCAACCGCCTTTGTTGTGTTGAGTGAAAGTACATCACAAGATAGCCAGTAGAATTATTGTATGTAAAAAGACTCACTTACTAGTTACTGAATCTACTGACTGTCTATTCTTATCAAAAACAAAATTTCCAGAGTGTGTTCACTAGTTCGGAAGAAAATGGAGGCATGTATGTTCTTATAGAGGATGGTTTTACTTCAGTCTTCATAACCTTTTTATATTCTGACTGGTAGTGTTCAGAATGCCAGTGAAATGCGAAGTGGTAATCACCCCATTAATTGCTTAAAATCTGTCATGTTTTTGCCTTGCAACCATGGCTTTGTGTCTGTGGTATGATGTCAAGCAGGGCTGGGAAGAGTTCACAGAGTCAGGAATGGCCTCTACCGATTTTTGGAAGATACCGATTAGCATGGGCTTAGGGGATGAAATAGAACGTTGCCTACCTTAAGAAACTGGCATAGCAGATAACCTCAATGAAAGGAAATTAACGAGAACCAGGATTAGGCGCCAAAAGAACAAAATAGAGACTGTCAGTTGATATTTAACTTTAGTAGTCCGCTAATGAGACTGTTAAGAAATTCTTGAATTTACATTATCATCAGAAGAAGAATACACTAGAAAGTCCAAGGACATCTTAGAGAAATTTGGTGTGGATAGAAAATGCTTTCATAGCATATATATCTAAACTTTCTTAAGAGATGTCCTTGAAATACAGAGGACCGAACTTGGGTTCCATTTATTTGCTAGCATTTTACTGTTATTTTATTAACATTGTTTTCCTTATCTCAGAAAGCTGCTTGGTACGTGTTCTAAAATTTTTATTTTAATCATAATAAGTTTATTTAAAATCTTTTGTGGTGTCTCATGTCTTAAAAGAAAATAGAATGATTTGTGGGAAAGTTTCTGATATCTTTAATATTTCAGATCTTTTAAGCTACATGTAAAACCTCTCACTTTAATGATTCAACTCTACTTGTAAACTCCTTGTGCAAATAACTTGGTAGATGACATGCAGAAATTTTTCTGTTTGGGAGTCATTTATTTAGGGTTAAGTTGTCATAGTCAAAATATGTTGTGACTCATTACAGAGATCAGAAGCCGTCAGTAATACGCAGTAGTCTATCTGTTGACCCTTATATAATTCACATACTTTTCTAGAAATTTGAATTTGATTCACATACCAATGATTAATTCAGAGGTTTATTGATAAAGATAAAATCTTAAATGTTCTGGATGGATTCATTTCCCTAGTGAAAGAACTCTTGATTGTTGATTGGGCAAACCAAAGTAAGTGCCATCTCATCTGGAGACCAAGTATGAAATTCTGAATTGGACTGACTGAAAATTTGCGCCTAGGTTTTCTTACTTTGGAGGCCCCTCAGCTTTTTGTTAAGTATTTTATCCTGCTCACTATTCAATTTGCAGATATTTTGGTAATAATAGGTATCTAGAGCCTGGCTTACTGCTAGGACTATAGAAGAAACAGATTGTCAGCTACAAAGAGACCGTACAGCTGTTTCAGCTAGATTTTAGAGTTTAGAGCTACCAAAACAGATGAATTTTACTGAGCCATAGAAGTATGATTCCTTCTTTTTAGTATTGACAGACCCGCATGTAAGTTCAGGCTTCTCTCTTAGGAGCTATGTGACCTTAAGCAAATCATTTAACATATCTGAGCTTCATTTTCCTCCTCTGTAAAGCAAAATAACAAAACTTACCTTCTATTAAAGGTTGCTATGAGTAGTAAATTGAGATAATGCTTGTAAGCTGCTTGACACAGTACCAAACACATGGTAAAAGCTCAAAGATTGGTAGCTATCATCATCATCGTCATTACTTTTTGACAAATTTCATGCGCTTTTGAAGTTCAAAGTTTTTGCTTGACGATAATTGTCACCTTATATAGCCAGCTACTGTAGACTGAGCTATGTCTTATGAAATAGTGCAGTTTGTGGGTAATAATTCAGAAGCATTTTCAGGTGACTAGAAACTGATCTTCAGAATCAGTATGGAGGCATAAGAGGCCTAGGTGCAAAGGTCGACTAATAAGTACCCAGGGGGGAATGAGTAGCAACAGAAGGCAGTTGCCAGACCACAGGCGTGAATAAAGGTGAAGGCACTGAAGCTTTGATTTGCCTTGATCTTCACATATTCTGGAAGAAAATAGTAATTTTATGAATAAATAATACATTCACATGGTATAAAATTCAGAAGGTTCAAAAGTATATATATTAAAAGTCTCCCTTCCATCCCAACCCTCAGCCTCCCACTACCTGATCTATAGAGGCAACCAGTGTTGCCTGTTTTGTGTGCTTTAGGAAAAATTCTGAGGGTAAGGACTGAGTATTATTAACATTTTTGTTTCGGTTTACCCAAATGGTAGCGTGCTACACACACTACTTTGTTTTTTCTTTTTAATAGTGTGTCTAAAGAGGTCATTCAAATCATGCATAGAACATTATCATTCTCATTTTCCCTCTCCCCCTTTCCTTTCTCTAATTTTTCCAAAGGTACCTTCTTATGGTAAGGAGTTTTACCGAACAATTTTAGAAATTGCTTCATCTATATTTCCATTCTATTGCATGGAATATAAATTGTGCGGATGTATTTCTATACAATTTTATTATCACTTGTGCAGGTTTGAGTATCCATCCTTGGCAACCAGTAATCTGTTCTCCATTTCTGTAATTTTATAATTTAAACAATGTTATATAAATGAAATCATATAGTATGTGACTTTATGGGATTGGCTTTTTGGCTTTTTGGCTTTTTTCACATGGCGTAATTCCCTTGACAGTCGTTCAAGTTGTTATGTGTATCAATGGTTCCTTTTTATTGCTCAGTAGCATTCCATCCCTTTCTCTTTTAGAGCTGCAGAATATGTTATTTTATGTCTTCACCATAATTTAATTTACCAGGTCTCTCATGATAGGTATTCAATGCTATCTTTTACTCTTATAAATTGTAAATCTCCTGTATCTCATCCCTCTGCCACTTCCTATACTTGCCTAATTTCTAGCAATGAAGGAACACTACCAATGGCATCCTTTAAATAGACATGCTTAGATAGTGACAGGCCCTTAAGAACCAGCACAGCATAGAGGTGAACTATCAAAAGAGTTGACAGTAATCAAATAACAGAGGCAGATCTTTCCTGGTAAATTCTGCATGACGGGATTCTGACAAAGCAAAGAAGCATGGCGTGTCTTAGAGTGCCAGAGCGGCCAGAGACTCATGGTTCCCTGGACCACATGTGGCTGAGAGTTATGATCGGAGGCCTCTGGCCTCTGTACCAGGATATTTATGCACCTGCACCTCCACAACTGATCTGACCTCAGTTCTCAGGCTCCATTGCTCTCACGTTAGACCAGAGTCAAGAAGCATCCTCCTGTCTGGGGCTGAGCTTTTGCAGTTGTGGGAACAGCCCTCTGCCTGCCAGTAACTGGATCTTGCATCAGTGATCCTATGAAGAGCTTGTAGATTGAGTGGTTTACTATGTAGAGAAAGACTTGACTTTGAGTCTTCTACTTAAAAAGCTTGAACTTTCTACTAAATACTCACATTCTTGTTTTTGACAATATTGATCTGGATTACAGATGCCTCTCCTATGATATTTGAAGAATTGAAATAATCTCTTCCACCATGACTTGAAATCCCAATCTCAGATCTGTTATTTCTGACAGTCAGTTCCTATTTCTTGACTAGGTATGTCTAATGATTATTTTTGTTTTACAGTATGTAGTAGCTCAGTGCATGGCTCATATATCTGTAGAGTGAATAAATAGAGGGCATGTCTTCTCTGTGTGGCAATGGCCACACATTCAGAGTCGGACAGGTAACAGGGGAGCCACAGGGCGATAACTGGCAAACTGGAGAACAAGGTAGGTCTGATGAAATGGAAGGTGGCACCTGCTCAGGCATAGCAGACTGTGGCCATGTAGGAATGTGGGTGTTGTGTTGCCAGATCTTCTGGGTTTTCAAGAAAAGTGAGGAATCTGGATTTTTATGTGAGCTCGTCAGTGTTTCAGCACCGGAACTTCTTTTGATGTTTTTTTGTTTGGTTTGCTGGGGTTTTGTAAGTGATTTGGCCCATAGAGCCTGCCTGCCATTTCAGACTTGATGGCTGCCAATTTGAAACTCTTGATATTTGGAGCAGAGATTGGAGAGACCTTAGGGTAGAGAAAATCATTCACGTATTGCTATTCAGATAGCTGATGGAAATAGTTTTGTTTTCTGTCATTTGTAATTTTACGTCTAACGTAATAGCCTATTTGCTTTAGCTCCAATGACAAGCACCTTACCTACTTCACTGAGATGTTCCCCATTACCCACCTTATTAAGGACAGACTCATCAGTGTGGCAATGAAGTCTGTCAGTAACATGATCCCAACTACTTGTCCAGCTTCCTCTCCCACTCTTCTTACCACACGTGCACTGCTCTGCAGGCGCCCTGCAGGAATTACTGTTTCCTCAACACTCCCTACAATTGCCTGTTTTACTGCCACCTTGTCATCTCATCCTTCAGAAATTGTGAAGACCCAGCTCACATGCTACCTTCTCCCTGAAGCTGTTCCTGATCTGCCTGTCTTGCTCCCTCTTCCCACTTCTCACAGGGCTTTGTTTCTATTTGTCCTATGATCTTAATTTGCCTTCCTAGTAGAGTAACTTATACTTATCTATGCTTTTCTTCCTCACCCCTTCCTACTCTCAAATGCAAGCTCTTAGATGGTAAGAACTATGAGTTTGTTTTACTTCCTTCCGTCCTTGTAACACAATATGCAATATCTACTATATGTAGTTGGTGCTCAATAAGCATATTTAGAATTGATCATGTGGTAAATTTTAATTTCACGTAGGTCAATATATGTGTAATTCACAAAACTCCAATTCTTGTGTTTGCTTTTTTACTGCCTCTGTATCTTCTTGTTCGTGGCATATCCATAAGTGTTACGTAAGCCAGGCATTGCAAATTCAAATGCCTGCTATGAACGGGAAGATAATAATTGAGAGACTTGGCCAATAGTTTCATAATGGCTTGTTAAGTTATATTCGTTCATCAGAAGCATACTTTGCTCGCAAATTAGACATGTGGGAATGTTCTTCATTCTCATGGAAAAATTCCCTCTTTCTCATTTCCCTTGAAACATTTGACCATCTGTGTATCTTTAGTTTTCCCGCTTTTGGTAGAGATGTAAGTACAAGTATTAATTTTCTTCTTTACTGTGAGAAAAACAACAGCAGAAGCAGAATGATAATGGCAACTGACTCCCAGCCTCAGGGTTGGGGAGCAATAGAGAATATGATGGAGACCGGGATGATGGAAAGTGCTTGCCCTATCTCTACGAGACAATTCTTCAGCCAGTGGTTGCCATGCAGCAAAGCCCAGTTACTAGATGAAGATAAGTAGAAGTCTGGATTTTTATGTGAAATAGTCTTTTCAAAATACTATGGGGACAATACAACAGAGGCAAAACAAATTACATCTGGAGGCCACATACTACCTACAGGCTATCATCTTGGGACTCAGGCATATACCATAAAAGATGATAACAATTGTGAAAGATGATTATTGTAAAGAACATATCTGTAGGAGTGGAAACATCAGATTATATAGATTGTATATAAATATTTTGACTAGCATCTTTTAACTGATATTTTGAAATTAGCAATTCTGTTTTCATCAACAAGATGGTAAAACATATACTGATGTTGAATTATCAGTGGGTTTATTTTTATCCTCTGCTGTCACATGGAAGCATATATATTATCCCCCTCCTTGGGTGACATCCTTCCAGTGCCTCCATTTATCAAGATGCAGGTAAACACCTGTGTGTGTGTGCTCAATTAAATAGTGGTAACACACCTATCCCAGAGAAAGAAGACAGCAAGAATTCCCTTTGGTTAAGGAGCAGCCACCCCAGATGCATATTTGACCAGAATATTCTGCTCCTAACTCTCCATTGCTTTCTGCTCATTTCCACTGGGGAAAGAGGATATATGTCATTTAAGCTTCTTTGTTGGCGCCTGCCAGTGTCAAGGTAGGTATACTTTTGCTATGTTTGATTTCTTAAAGCATGTTTTTGGGTATTTTCCAAATTCAATGATAGAATATTAATTCATTCTCACTATTTCAAAAATTAAAATGTTACAGATGATATTAAAACCCCCCATTGAGCAACAAAACATTCTAGAGGTAATTACTGTTATTTTGGAATGTAGCTTTCCAAACCTTTTTCTGTGCATTTATAAACATAAATGGGCCTATAAAGATATAGTTTTATCATTTTTTACAAGAGTGATATTTACATGTGTTCTGCAGACCCACTGTGTGTATATATACACACGTGTATATGTACATATGTATATATGAGTATGTATATATTTCATGATATGTATATAACATTATTTTCCCTTATTTGTAACAGTTTTCCCCTGTCGTAGCAATGTTGCATTGAACATCTTTGTAAATATCCCTTTGGGACATACTTTCAAATTTTCCAGGGAAAATACAGAAGAATTGAATTACTGGGCCATAGGGAAACAACTTCTCTTTATGCCCTCCTAATAATTATCTGTGTTTTAGAGAGTCCTGACTTAATAATGTCCAAGGCATCAAGAATTTTTTTCTTGTATTTTAAAATTCGAGTTTTATATGCTGCTCTCATTTGAATTCTTCCCTTTAAATCAGTTTGGAATTGGATGGATAAGCAAAATAGGTTCTGAGTAGTAGCCCTTGTTCAAAACTAATAAGCTTGGGACTAGGTGCTGTTATTCAATGGTGTGGAAATTAAATTGCCAATTTGTAATCACCCTTAATCATGAAGTTCTTTTTTTCACATCTTTCTCTGCTCCCTTTGGAATTATGACAGTGATCCACAGGTACTATGAAAATATTTTCTCACATCTTCTTTAATACTAGTTTTAATAATTGTGGAAAATACAGGTTTTGATACTGTACCATTGCTTTAAAAAAATGAAATCTGTAATACCCAGTTTTCTTGAGAGGATCTAGTTCATTTAAGTATTAAAACTTTTATTATTATATGTGCTGCCAAAGCGAGCACATATTAAAACTTTTATTAAAAGAATATTCTTTACACAAGTTACTAATATCAGAAATGAAAGAGGGGACATCAGTACAGATCCTATGGATATTAAAAAGATAACACAGGAGTACTATGAATATCTCTCTGCCCACAAATGTGATAACCTAGATGAAATTGACCAATTACTTGAAACACACAATCTGCTAAAACTCACACAAGAAAAAATAGACAATTTGAGTAGGCCTATATCTATTAAAGAAATTGTATCAATAATTATTCACCTTTCAAAAAAGAGAGTACTAGACTAGTCCCAGTTTTGTTCACTGGGAATTCTACCAAACATTTAAAGAAGAAATTATACTGGTACTCTATGATCTCTTCCAGAAGATAAAAGCCGAAGGAATAGTTCCTGACTCATACTATGAGGCCAGCGTTATCCTAATATCAAAGCCAAAGACATTACAAGAAAACTACAGACTACAGATCTCTTATGAACATAAATGCAGAAATTCTCAACAAAATATTAGCAAATTGAATCCAATAATGTATAAAAGCAATTATACACCTAACTAAGTGGGTGTATCCCACTTAGTGAGATTTATCCCAGATATGCACGGCTAGGTCAACATTCAAAAATCAATGTAATCCATCACATCAGGCTAAAGAAGGAAAATCACATGAGCATAAAGATAGAAGAAGCATTTGACGAAATCCAACACTCATTGGTGATGAAATCCCTCAGTAAACTAGGAACAGAGAGGAACTTTCTCAAAAAATATCTACAAAAAACCCTACAACTAACATATTTTCGTCATACTTAAGTGAAAAACTTGAAGCTTTCCCACTAAGATCAGGAACAAGGCAAGGATGTTCCCTTTCACCACTGCTTTTCAACATCATATTGGAAGTCTTAGCTAATGCAGTATGACAAGTAAAGGAAGCAAAAGATACATGTTGGGAAGGAAGAAATAAAACTGTCTTTGTTCGCAGAAAACAAGGTTGTCTGTGTAGAAAATCTGAAAGAAGCAACAAACTCCTGAAAGTAATAAGCAATTATAGCAAGGTTGCAGGATACAAGGTTAATATGTGTCAATCACTTTCCTATGTACCAGCAGTAAACAAGTGGAACTGTAACAAAAGTTATGTGAATGTGGTCTCTCAAAATATTGTACTTAATCTTGTAATGATGTGAGATGATACAATGCCTACCTGATGAGATGAAGTGAATGATACACAATTTAAAATTTATGAATTGTTTATTTCTGGAATTTTCCATTTAATGTTTTTGGACTGTGGTTGACTGCTAGTAACTGAAACTGCACAAAGCAAAACCATGGGTAAGGGGGACTACTGTACTTAGGTATACAACTAACAAGATATATACAAGACCTATATGAGGAAAACTACAAAACTGATAAAAGGAATCAAAGAACTAAATAAATGCAAAGATAGCCCATGTTCATGGATAAGAAGGCTCAATATTGTCAAGACATCAGTTATTTCCAAATTGATCTGTAGATTCAATGCAATCCCAATAAAAATCCCAGCAAGGGATATTTTTTTTTTTTTTTGGGGGGGGGATTTTGACAAACTGGTTCTAAAGTTTATATGTAGAGGCAAAAGACACAGAATAACCAACACAGCATTGAAAAACAAAAATGACAGACTGACACTACTTGACTTCAAGACTTAATATAGAGCTACAGTAAGTAATCAAGACAGTGTGGTATTGATAAAAAGAATAGACAAATAAATAAATGAATCAGAATTGAGAGCCCAAAATAGTCCCACATAAACATAATCAACTGATTTTTGGCAAAGGAGCAAAGGCAATACAATGGAGCAAAGATAATGTTTTCAGCAAATAGTGCTGGAACAACTGGACATTGACATACAAAGAAGTGAAACTAGACACAGATGTAACACCCTTCACAAAAAAATTAACTCAAAATGGATCATAGTTTTAAATGTAAAACAAAACTAAAGCTTCTAGAAGATAACTTAGGAGGAAATCTAGATGACTTTGGGTTTGGCAATGATTTTTTAGATTATTGAAGGCACAAACCATGGAAGAAAGAATTGATTAGTTGGACTTCACTCAAATTAAAAATTCTGCTCCTCAAAAGATACTGTCAAGAGAATAAAAAGACAAGCTGCACACTGGAAGAAAATATTTGCAAAACATATCTGATAAAGGAGTATTATCCAAAATATACAAAGAACTCTTAATACTCAACAATAAGAAAACAACCAAATTTAAAAATGGGCCCAAGGGGTCGGCCCGGTGGCTCAGGCAGTTGGAGTTCCATGCTCCTAACTCCGAAGGCTGCCGGTTCGATACCCACATGGGCCAGTGGGCTCTCAACCACAAGGTTGCCAGTTCAACTCCTCGAGTCCCACAAGGAATGGTGGGTGGCGCCCCCTGCAACTAAGATTGAACACAGCACCTTGAGCTTAGCTGCCTCCCGGATGGCTTAGTTGGTTGGAGCGCAGGCTCTCAACCACAAGGTTGCAGTTCCATTCCTCGAGTCCCGCAAGGAATGGTGGGCAGTGCCCCCTGCAACTAAGATTGAACACCGCACCTTGAGCTGAGCTGCTGCTGAGCTCCCGGATGGCTCAGTTGGTTGGAGCTTGTCCTCTCAACCACAAGGTTGCCAGTTCAACTCCCACAGGAGATGGTGGGTTGCGCCCCCTGCAACTAGAAACGGCAACTGGACCTGGAGCTGAGCTGCGCCCTTCACAGCTAAGACTGAAAGGACAACTTGAAGCTGAATGGCACCCTCCACAACTAAGATTGAAAGGACAACAACTTGACTTGGAAGAAAGTTCTAGAAGTACATACTGTTCCCCAATAAAGTCCTGTTCCTCTTCCCCAATGAAATAAAAATAAAAAAATGGGCCCAAGACCTTACCAAAGATTACATATTACCATAAGCATACAAGTGTAAAAGATGCTTCACATTACATGCCTTTGGGAAATGCAAATGAAAAGAAGATGCCACTATACACCTATTAGAAGGGCCAAAACCTAGAACACTGTCAATACCAAACGCTGGCAAGGATATGGAGCAATAGGAATTCTCATGCATCGCTGGTGGGAATGCAAAATGGTACAGCCGCTTGAGAATACAGTTTGGCAGTTTCTTGCAAAAGTAAACATACTCTTACCATACAATCCAGAAATCACACTCCTTGGTATTTACCCAAAGGAGATGAAAACTATGGCCATGGAATTGTGCACATGGATATTTATAGCAGCTCTGTTCATGATTGCCAAAAATTAGAAGCAACCAAGATGTGCCTCAAAAGGTGAATGGATAAATAAACTGGTACATCTATACAATAGAATGTCATTCAGCAAAAAGAAATGAGCCATAAAAATGCATGGAGGAAACTATTCTATATTACTAAATGGAAGAAGTCAGTCTGAAGATGCTACACATTGTATGATTCCCACTATATGACATTCTGGAAAAGGTAAAACTATGAAACAGTAGAGATTAGTGGTTGCTAGGGTTAGTGGAAAGGGAGGGATTTTTAGGGCACAAACTATTCTGTATGGTACTATAATTGTGGATACATGTCATTATACTCTTGTCCAAACCCATAAAATGTACGACACCAAAAGTGAACCCTAATGAAGATTATGGATTTGGGTGATGATGTATTAATGTAGGTTCATCAGTTGAAACAAATGTGCCACTCTGGTGGGGGTGTTAATAATGGGAGAGGCTGTGCTTATGTAGAGATAGTGAATGTATGGGCAATCTGTGTATCCTCCACTCAGTTTTGCTGTGAACTCAAAATGACTCTAAAAAATAAAGTCCATTTAAAAAAAAAATATGTACTGTAAGGATGTTTTTCCTATGAGCCCACCGCTTGCACGAGATAAGAATCTGAATGTGGTTAGGGCCTCTACTAGATCTGAAATGCATTCCCAAAGTTTATTGTCAGGGAAGGGTATTGGCAATGGAGGCCCTAATCCCCAAATTGGTAAGGCTGTAGTTGAATCAATGCTTAGATACCATAAGTACTCAAACATATGATTACTATTTTCTTTCTGTATGCATTTTTGGAAGAATGATGAAATTTGAAAAGTGCTCCATGTGAAGAGTTGTGTGCTGAAGCAGTCATCGTCAAACTTTGCATAAAAGAATTACCTCATATCCTATTAAAACTCCCAAAGCTCAGGCTACACCTCATAACAATTAAATCAGAATCTAAAGGTGGGACTCGGGCATCGGTAATTTTTAAAGCCCACCAAGTAGTTCAATATAAAGACAAGTTTGAGAACCGGTAGGCCAGAGATTTTAAATTTTATGTTGTCTCAATTTGAAAATAGGTTTATTAATCACAGTTCCCAAAGGCCCTCGTCTGTTGATAACTGCAGGTGTGGAATGTGTTGGAGGTATTGGAGGGATAATTGTTAATAACAAACTCCTTAACTCCAAAATAAAATTCACCCCGCCTGAAAGAGTTAATGCCGTTTCCAAAGGTGCTGGATAGCCAAGGAACAGTTTAGGCACAGGGAGAATCTGGCTTATTGGGAGCAAATGAAGCCAAGATTTAAAATATCTCTTAATCGAAAACATATATGTGCCCCTGGGCCTGAAAACAAGCCCAAACCTTTGCAATTGTGGTAAAGGTTCCTAACAATAGATAGAAATGAGTTGTGATACAATATTGTATAAACTTAAAAGTTTAGAGGAGAAATTTGATTTGTGGTGGAGGCTGTAGATGGGAGAAGAGAAGTGCAGAGGGCAGGCAGGACAGATTATTTTTCTATGATTTCTCCTTTCTGCTGCCCAGGAACAAAACTGGCTGATCGTCCTGATTATCTGTCTACTCAGAACAGAACGAAACTCGAACAAAATGAAAACTGCTATTTAATCAAGAAACTAGAATGTACCTTATTAAATTAATCTGCTTTGGTATTTAAGGTAATTAGATACTTGTGGTTTAAAATGTCCTTATAGAAGCATTCTAATCTATGGTGGTGTGGACTTTTATTTGCTTCTTCCTTAGGGGCCATCACTCCTTCAATAGAACTCTTTCTCAAAGATTCTGATTCGACACGGTTTTTTTTTTTTTTTTTTAACTATTTCTTTTGACATAACTGTAGATTCATAGGAAGTTGGAAAAAATGTACAGAGAAGTCCTCATGCATCCTTCACCCAGCCTCCCCTGTGGTAACATCTTAGAGTTATGTATCAAAACCAAGAAATTGACATTTGTGTTCTCGGGCTTATTTATATTTCACTGGTTTTACAAGCCCTCGAGTATGTGTGTGTGGTTTTGTGCAATTTTATCATATGTAACCACCACTGCAATCAAGATACAGTATTCCTCGTGGGATTTTGAAGCACTGTTAAGGGAGGTGGAAGGAGTCGTTTTGCTTGTAGTCTCATCACCAGCTTGAGTTCAGGATTGTATTGTTGGGGACTGCTGCTCTGATGGGGGTAGGTAGCACAGCTTTTCAAACGTGAGTGGCTTTTTAGTCTTTTTTCCTGGGATCATCATTAAAGGTGCATTTCTCAGTGACCATGTTTTGAGGAAGTAAATTGTGGTCACTATTTGAAAAAAGGGAAATGATAAGTATATATGCTGTTACTGATCTTCATTTTGGGTGCAAATCCACCAATTCTGGCACAACAGCAATGGACTAAACGCTAGGAAGTTCTTTGTCTGCCAAGTTTTAGAACATTTGAGACTTGCTCAATAATTAGTGCATCTATCTAGTTTCTGAAACAATGAGAAGACTGTCAACCTCGCAGAGAAATGCCCTGATACATTTGAAGTGAGTAGGCATGATTCTATAATAAATGGAAACAGTTTCTTAATAGCATATTCTAAGCGTTGTCAACATTAAACTCTACTTCACTTGTTTAAGTAATTACTGTCTCCAGAGCTTAAGGATATATAATCATACCTACCATCCACATAGCATGAGGATTTTAATTATTGCACATAGTATATAAAAACTAAGGTGCTTAGGGAATGTAAGTCCAGTATTATTTAGCTTTCTGTTCCCAGGATTTGCTGCTAAATCTATAATCTAGCAAAACTGCATGTGTGCTCTGTTATACTACCTGCACCCCACTATCTTCCTTAGAAACTTTTATTTCTGACTCTATTTTTGGCATGAGTTCTATAGAAGAGAAGAGTTCTGGAGTCGTTCTGGTTTGTCCGGAGTCAATAAGCTCAGCCCTGATGAAATCATGGGATATGTGATGAGAGTGTCTAAACAACAAGGTAGTAATCTTGAGCAAAAGCAGCTTTTGGGTATTTATAAAGAATACATTCTGCCAGATGTATTTGTGTGATTTTTTTTGTGTTAGGGATTTAATATAGTGAAAATTCGGCAAAGCATCTAATTGATAATCCCATTGTCTCATAAAGCCTGATTTGAAAAAGTATTTACTTAGAAACAAGACTAGCCAAAAAACATTTAGAGTCTTAGATATTCTGAAAAAGGTAATCACCAACCCACTCATGAAAGAGCAGAGGAAGATAATCAACATTAATGATTATAAAATGAAAAGAATGAGAAAAGAGGCCAGATTATTTTCAGTTAAAAAATAAGCTTTATTTTTATAGAATTGTAATCCTGAACATAGTTTTTAAGTGTTAGGAGAAGTTTTTAAATGTTAGGGTTGTATCAGTATATGCGCCCCCCCCCCCCCCAGACACACACAAAACCCAATCAAGAAAGCAATGAACCAGCCTCTTTTAACAAGTGGAACATTCACTACAAAGATGTTTTGACAAAAGCAGGTCAATGTTTTAGCAACCAGCTAACAAATAGCAATAATAGCTATGTCACGTGTTAAGTAAAGACGACAACATAGAATGATTACAAAGAGTAAATGAAGGAATGCATGTGAAGTTTATAGCACAAACTTTTTTTTAGCTGGGTATTAACCTCTCAGAAAACATTTACAAAGTTTAAAGCTAACTTCTATACTGTCATCCCAGGTATTAGAGCATGTTATTTCATGGTTATAGTAGCAATGAAATTCAGAATATGTTTTATATCAGTAATGTTACACATCAGTGCCATTCTTAAGCTGATAAATTGTTTTTTTTACTGTAAAGCAGTATAAATTCATGACTTTGCTAACAGTTTATGACTGCTGAGTAATAAATACCATGTTTCCCAAAAAATAAGACCTAGCCGGATAGTCAGCTCTAATGCGTCTTTTGGAGCAAAAATTAATGTAAGACTCTGTCTCATTTTACTACAATATAAGACCCAGTCTTATGTAATATAAAACCTGGTCTAATAATATAATATAATATAATATAATATAATATAATATAATATAATATAATATAATATAATATAATACCCAGTCTTATTTTACTATAATATAAGACCCGCTGTTATATTAATTTTTGCTCCAAAAGATGCATTAGAGCTGACTGTCCGGCTAGATCTTATTTTCAGGGAAACGGTGTAACTAACAATTACTGAGCACCTACTGTGTACTGCCGAGTGTGCTGAGAATTTCACAGGTATTATTTTATCTAAACCTTAGAACAGTATTATGAGGTAGGTACAATTTTATTATCTTCTCTGTTTTACAGATGGGAAAGCTGAGGCCAAGAGAGTGAATGACTTGCAGAGATTTATATGGTTCTGGATCAGGAAAGGTATTGGTTGAAGGGGAAAGTGGAGGTAGGGGGGCAGCAGATCAGATCACTGAGGATAAAGTGGAGAAAAGGTGAGGGTAGAAACAATATTGCCTAAGGCTAATTTCCAGGCCAGAAGCACTTTTCAAGGAGAAAGAGAGTCTGAGCTATAAAAATCAGTAAATAGGGTGAGAGAGGGATTTTTCTAAGGAAAGACTAGGACATGTTTGTTTGAAGGGTGACTGAAGAATTTGGAGATGGCAAAACAAGAGTGTGAGCGTGAAGGGGTGAAATTGTAAGAAACGAAATAACCTCAAAAGACACTTGGTGAAAGAGAAGACAGACTCCTCAGCGAGTAAATGGACATGGAAAACTAGTGGGGCTTGGGACTGGTGTTCCTCTCCTGTTTTCATGGTCTGTTCCCGTCCTCAGACATTCCCTTCCTCCTCTAGAGGCTAATGGGGGGGGGGGGGGCGGGGGGCAGAATAGGACGGAGCATTCAACTTCTGGGCACTTGGTTACACTATTTCGGTTTATGTTGTCTGAAAGAGCTTTTTCTTGGTCTATAGGAATTGTCTACCCTAAAAATACTCTTTTCATGAAGTAGCTTTTTCCACAGGTGAGCACTTAACACACACAGTGTAGGTACCACGATCTACCTCAGAGATACAGCATGCTTTGTTAATGCTGTCAGGTAGGTAATCAGTTCATTCTTCCCAGTGTGTGTTGTATATACTTAAGTCTCACCAAGAATATTTTTATACTCTCATAACTACATTTGCCATATTGTTACAAGCTTATCCTCCCAAAGCATCAAGCCCTGAAGCAATTATTAAGAATTATAGAGCATTTTTCAAATTCAAATAAACATAATTTAATCATCAGCCTAATAGAACTATAACCTATATTAGCCAATGTGTGTGTTCTTTATCTCTTTCCTAGCCATCGCTCAATTTCATTATCTTTTCTGAATTTCTCAGTCCTGAGAAAATGATCTTGTATGAAATCTGTGCAAATACCTAGTAGTTTGTGTAAAAACATCAAAGGATTTTTAAAATTTCTATTTTCTTTTGAATGCATACATCATTAATCTATTTGATCTGCTTACAGAGCAAAGGATCAAAACTACAGAGAAAAGATAGAATCAAAGATTATGAAAATTTAGACTATGTAGGCCCTCACCCAGGAAACTTGTTACCAAAATTTTAGCTAATTTTAGAAGGACTTTTTTAAAAGAAATATTTGCTAAAGGCACATGTAAAATTACAGAAGTCATTTTAAATTACTTTTTCTAAGGAGTCTATATTTTGTCATTAAAGACAATTTTTAAAAGTGGGCCTGCGCCTCTGCATAATGGTGGGGCCATGTTTACGAATGAGGACTGTGATATCTCGGCCACTTAATGCTTTGCCCTTTCCCTGATGGAGAGGCCCAGGAGATGCCTTTGGCCTCTTCACTGTATGAATCGGGTTTGGAACTGTGTATATTATGTGAAACCATGTTTGAAATAAGGTTCCTAATAAACCTTTCCCTGCATGGAGTGCCAATCAACTGCCGACTTTTAATTGCTAATTGGGCAATCTCAGTAGTGCCATCATCATGAACCACAGGCCAGGCCATACTGTCCACCACTGATGTATTAGACTATTACGCAGTATTCGACCAGGCTCTGAATGTGTCAAATGTGGGAGAGAATAGTGCCCACATATACCTTAATGGAAAGAATGACCAGACCTTGGCAATGTTACGGCAGCTAGAAGAACAAGAACCAGTTCAGCTTACACTCAGAATGTGTTCCCAACAGAAAAAGAGATCTACTGGGTAGAAACAGAAAAATACAATAAAATAGACTTCTTCTGTTGGCAGAGCATATATATTTATACATTCTTTTGTATTTAGCTCAGTGGTTAGAGAACAGTTCCTGGAAAGACTCAGGACACAAATGTTTTCAATTTGAGCTTGTACATTTCATCTAATTGGTCCCTGGGACAAGGTTCACTACCCTGGAGGTGTCTTGGCTCAGTCTTTAAAACACACACTAATGAATTTCAGGTTTGGGACAGAAAACGGCTGCTCCATATCAGACAATCGTGAACTTGGAAATGTTTCCCATGAATGTCTTAAATAGCTATGTACTAGCATTCTGGATAGTGGGTTCTTCTGCTGTCTCCAAACACAGATAACTGTTGCCCTTGCTTAGAGTACTCAGTGCTTGCCTACTTTTAAAACTTAGATTTGGCAGGTGCCTTCATTTTTGTCAAGGGGGCATTGTGGGAGAAAATAGGGCATAGATCTTCTGAGTACAGTTGGATGGACTGAAGGGCACTTCAAAGCAACCTTAAACTGAGACGGCTGGTTTGGGCTGATGTTTGTTTTGTTTTTCCTCTCAGCCATCTGAAGAAAGAGAAAATTCAAAAGAAAGTCATCTTTCATACTTTTTCATGTTGCTACATGTAGTAATAGGGGTTTTATCTCATCCAGCCCACCCAAAAAGTCAAGGAAGTGGGGTAGTTGAATATGGAAACTTGTTCTACGTAGATGGGAAAGAAGCTAATGAAGTCACAGACACCCTTACTCAGAACGACAGAGCCCGAGCTGTGTGCCCACACACCTCTGACAGTGCTTCTCAAGACTTGATTCTGACTCTTTAGAAGACAGACGCAGTTGCTCGGCGTGGCAAATGTGTTGTCTAATCATCGGAGTGGGTCACAACTTGTGTTGGGCCAAAGGGGGCTGTGGGGCAGATGTTGATTTCATGAATTCCTTTGTCTGTGAAAGATTGACCATGGATTGTGATTTCCTTATGGAGTGGGACAGCTTCCATTTCTGTGTGTGGCACTGTATTTGTCCCAGGTACGCCATTCATCATCTGTGAGGCTGCGCTCAGCCTGCGCAAGTCTCCTTTCTGGGCCTCAGTTTCCTTCTTCCTAATTGAAGCAGGCCAGATGACCTCGTAAGGCCCTTGGTAGCGCTCACATCCTGAAGTTCAGCTTCTTCTGCACGTAGGAGGTTAGGGCATTAACTGCATTGGTCAGCTGGAGACTGTTTGGGTTGTCCAGCTGAAAAGCGTTTCCAGCAGACGAATGGACAGCAACACTCAAGTCCTGTGGAGTTTGTGTTCCGTTTGCTGGAATGGTCAGTGGAAACCCTGGGTGATGAAGCAGCCAAGCAGGGGTTGTCAGATGGTAGTGCCCCATCAGTGCTGGAGGCTTACTGGGGATGGTGGCCTGTTCAAGATCATGATGAGTAGCATGAGGTAGGAGTAGGATACAGTCTAGCAATCAGAAGGTCTTGGGTTCCTCCACACTCCTGACTATCCTTACCAACCCAAATGCCCTAGCCTTGTACTTGGGCGAGTTACCTCACTGTTCTAAAACTTCCGGTGGTTATTTTTTAAATGAAGATGATACCTACTTTTCAGGGTAAAAAAACTGAAGGGTAATATATTTGAAAGTGTCTAGCAAATAGGTGGAACTTGATAAATAGGTAACTACAACCAGCAATTTGTTCACACAGACACACACACACATACAAAGAGATAACCTTATCTGAAAGCCAAGGGCGGGGGAGAAACTAACACTTGTGTAGTGGGTAACATTTCACAGTACTTTAGGACATTATATTTTAATCCTTAACAGCCTCATTTTATAGATGCAGAGAATACCTGCAAGTTCCCAGGGTCACAACACTTGGAAACAGTGGAGTGAAGAATTAAGTCTTCTGATTCCAAAATACTATTGTGTTCCTTTTACAGTACGCTACCAACACACCATTACTCTTGGTTGATATATTTTATAGTTAATGTTAAACTTCTGATGATTGTGGAAAAGGAAATAAATGATCAGAAATGCTAATAGTACCTATTGGGGGGTTTATCCTTATAACTTTTTATATGAGCACGGCTGTGGTCATATGTGCTGACTGCCATATAAGTAAGACAAAGCCAGGAAACCCTGGCTAGTAGCTCCTCACTGTGGGATTTTAATTCTGAAACTGCTCCTGGGTATAGCTGGAAGATTTGAATATCTCTGGGATGTCACTGTCCAGTTTCGAAATAATTTTATAAATGGGTTTCTTCCAGGAAGGATCTGAGTCTTTCCCTGCGGAGACAGCCCTGAAGAACTCCTGTAATGTCAAGCTGGCGATTTCCAAGAAGCAGTCTGGAACCTGTATTCCCAAAGAGACCCACCAGAAAGAAAAGACGTGAGGCTGTGACACACTACTGGTACAGACCTCACTGCCTGATGCTGCCTGTTCCTAGGATAGTGGGCTGATAAGAGCATCCTGCTCTACTGGCCTCCAGGTTTTGCAGCCCTAGGAATCCCCTGCTCCCTCATCAAAAACAAATCTTAAAATGATGGTACCAATGAGACAGACCTGGGAGAAAGCACATTAGGGACACTAGCTTTGTAGCAGGAGCTCATTCCACCAATGAGGCACATTTTTAGTAAGTAAGTGGGAAACTCTGACTCTGAAATTAA